>NC_091879.1:4868720-5172935 GCF_019399895.1 Cardiocondyla obscurior | reverse complement strand
TTCATAATGTTGTAAAGGTGGATATTTTTTAACGATTGCATTAATTCCATCGGACTCATTTTCTATCCATTGTCTTCGAACAGTCAGCTTTTGGTTTAAAAGACGCTTCACATGCGATAAGTTTTTCTCAGTTACAACTTTTCTTTCTAATTTTTTTACAGCGCTTGTCATATCTGCATCTGTCCTAAAAAAATAATTACAACAAAGTTATATATTAAAATAGATATTTTAATCATTAAATGAGCCGTTTATTTTGAAAGTGGCCTAACTCCATTTCTCAATTTTTTCTGGTTGTCATGGTTACGTGCACAACTTCATGTTATTTATCAGTAAAGCAAGTTGCTTCAAGTTGCTTATAATCCGAGGAAATACGATAATTCTTAACACATAAGTTCTCAGAGTTAGTTTAATAATCAAATCGTATAGCTTGAAAGTGGCCTAACTCCATTCTTGATAAAAAAACGCATATTATTCACTTAATAATTGCCACTATTTTAATAGAAACTATAAATTTAACACCCTTAGATACATTTAAGCGGTATGACTCATTAGTATCCCATACGTATATTTTTAAATTTATAGAAACGCAAACCCTTAAATATCTCGAGTTAAAGATAAATGGACTTAGGCCACTTTCAAAATAAACGGCTCATATATAAATGTTACTTTCTTTTATTGTTAAATTAAAAATTATTTTTAAACTTACATAGAAGAAGATGGAACAATAGATGCCAAGTTTGTAGTTTCAGTTTTTGGCTCGCTGCTATGTTTTTTTAACTGTAGTCTTTTTTTGTTTAATCGATGATTTTTAATCCATGTACTTAATTGTCATCTGACAATTTCCTAGTAAAACAAAAACTTTATTACATGTGTGACAAATAAAAATTAAAAATCATAAAGTATATAACAATACATATATAAAATAATAATACTTACACAACCATTTCTGACACCACTAAGCTTCGGATACGCAGTAACTATACTTTGGGCTAAATTAGAATAATCTAATTTTGTTGGCTTTGTATGCGTTTCCTGCCATAAATATTGTCCCCAAAATGATATAAAATATCGTTGCGCTTTTAATATTCCGTCTGTTTTTAATTTTTGTTCCAAGTCGTACGTTAATGCAGAAAATGTGGTTGGAAAATTTATACATCCTGACCTTTCGGTTGTGAATTTGTGCTGGTCTTTCATACACTGATTGTTAACACTTTCTTTATCATGAGACTTTACTATATTTATGTTTATATTTTCTTCAAATAAAATCTACAACATAAATGTATAATTAAAATTTTTTATATTATATAATAATATGTTTTCAATAAAATAATTGTGTATAAAAACTTACGTTTTCTTTACAATCTTTTATTATAATAGAATTTTTGTATTTTTTATTGATTATTTCAAAATCTATTGCTTCAGTTTGAAGAATCTCTATATTACACGTGTCAACGATAATAATATTTTCATTAAAACTAGTAGATGGTATAGTCTCATTTGATGGTGTTAGTAACAAAAGAACATTAATTTCAGATAAATTAGCAATCTTTTCATTTTTTTAGGTGTCGCAGAATTTATTACTGCGATTATCAATATCCACAATTCGCGATATAAATTCTTTGTTTTTAATTTTAGATTGTAGTAATGCATCGTTATTGCAAATTTGAATTAATTTCTCACGTAGAATTGTTACATCCCGAATAGAGTTGTTCGATTTAAATATAACTCGTTTGCAAAAATGAAACGAATGCGCTCGCGATTGTCTCCTTCTGAGTTGACTGAGATTACATCTTTATAAACACCGTCGCCGCCGCGGCTGGCCTCTAAGTTGCTTAAAAAAAACATTTTCCGAACCCGCTCGCCAATCATTATTATTCGATTCGGCTACTTTCTGCAGAAAACTAAACATTGCCATCAGTGCCATCAGAGTGGGATGGGCCACACCACCACTCTATTTACAGAGATTCATAGATTACCCAAATCTTTGTGAATAGATTAAAATAAGCCACACCTCTAGGTCCACCAACGTTTCGGTAACTTTGAACGGCGCCTTTTTGCTCGCACGGTGGGCGCCAAATCTTTAAATGTTATTTTCTCGATTATTAACGCCTAACTTACAAAACCGTATAGGACTTTTCTACTTATCTTCGGAAGCCCAACCTACAACTAGAAACTTTTTTACATCAACTGGGACATCCTGTATATATTTAAAAATTTTACCTTTTTTACTGTGAATAATGTTGTTTGCTTCTTCTTAATTTTTTTATGTGCGAGATTATTTAAATGTTTTAATACTTGAACTTTTGATGTTTTATTGTCTTCCTTCAGTCCGCAATATTTTAATAAAATCTTCATCGTGAAATTAATTTTTTCAAATAATCTATCTTCGGTAATAATTCTCATATTGAGAAGTTCATAAAGTATCTGAAAAAATAGCAAAAGTGTTAATAATTATATATGCATTGTAACAATTTATTTGTCAGATCACTAAAAGAAGATTCACATACCATTTCATAATGTTGTAAAGGTGGATATTTTTTAACGATTGCATTAATTCCATCGGACTCATTTTCTATCCATTGTCTTCGAACAGTCAGCTTTTGGTTTAAAAGACGCTTCACATGCGATAAGTTTTTCTCAGTTACAACTTTTCTTTCTAATTTTTTTACAGCGCTTGTCATATCTGCATCTGTCCTAAAAAAATAATTACAACAAAGTTATATATTAAAATAGATATTTTAATCATTAAATGAGCCGTTTATTTTGAAAGTGGCCTAACTCCATTTCTCAATTTTTTCTGGTTGTCATGGTTACGTGCACAACTTCATGTTATTTATCAGTAAAGCAAGTTGCTTCAAGTTGCTTATAATCCGAGGAAATACGATAATTCTTAACACATAAGTTCTCAGAGTTAGTTTAATAATCAAATCGTATAGCTTGAAAGTGGCCTAACTCCATTCTTGATAAAAAAACGCATATTATTCACTTAATAATTGCCACTATTTTAATAGAAACTATAAATTTAACACCCTTAGATACATTTAAGCGGTATGACTCATTAGTATCCCATACGTATATTTTTAAATTTATAGAAACGCAAACCCTTAAATATCTCGAGTTAAAGATAAATGGACTTAGGCCACTTTCAAAATAAACGGCTCATATATAAATGTTACTTTCTTTTATTGTTAAATTAAAAATTATTTTTAAACTTACATAGAAGAAGATGGAACAATAGATGCCAAGTTTGTAGTTTCAGTTTTTGGCTCGCTGCTATGTTTTTTTAACTGTAGTCTTTTTTTGTTTAATCGATGATTTTTAATCCATGTACTTAATTGTCATCTGACAATTTCCTAGTAAAACAAAAACTTTATTACATGTGTGACAAATAAAAATTAAAAATCATAAAGTATATAACAATACATATATAAAATAATAATACTTACACAACCATTTCTGACACCACTAAGCTTCGGATACGCAGTAACTATACTTTGGGCTAAATTAGAATAATCTAATTTTGTTGGCTTTGTATGCGTTTCCTGCCATAAATATTGTCCCCAAAATGATATAAAATATCGTTGCGCTTTTAATATTCCGTCTGTTTTTAATTTTTGTTCCAAGTCGTACGTTAATGCAGAAAATGTGGTTGGAAAATTTATACATCCTGACCTTTCGGTTGTGAATTTGTGCTGGTCTTTCATACACTGATTGTTAACACTTTCTTTATCATGAGACTTTACTATATTTATGTTTATATTTTCTTCAAATAAAATCTACAACATAAATGTATAATTAAAATTTTTTATATTATATAATAATATGTTTTCAATAAAATAATTGTGTATAAAAACTTACGTTTTCTTTACAATCTTTTATTATAATAGAATTTTTGTATTTTTTATTGATTATTTCAAAATCTATTGCTTCAGTTTGAAGAATCTCTATATTACACGTGTCAACGATAATAATATTTTCATTAAAACTAGTAGATGGTATAGTCTCATTTGATGGTGTTAGTAACAAAAGAACATTAATTTCAGATAAATTAGCAATCTTTTCATTTTTTTAGGTGTCGCAGAATTTATTACTGCGATTATCAATATCCACAATTCGCGATATAAATTCTTTGTTTTTAATTTTAGATTGTAGTAATGCATCGTTATTGCAAATTTGAATTAATTTCTCACGTAGAATTGTTACATCCCGAATAGAGTTGTTCGATTTAAATATAACTCGTTTGCAAAAATGAAACGAATGCGCTCGCGATTGTCTCCTTCTGAGTTGACTGAGATTACATCTTTATAAACACCGTCGCCGCCGCGGCTGGCCTCTAAGTTGCTTAAAAAAAACATTTTCCGAACCCGCTCGCCAATCATTATTATTCGATTCGGCTACTTTCTGCAGAAAACTAAACATTGCCATCAGTGCCATCAGAGTGGGATGGGCCACACCACCACTCTATTTACAGAGATTCATAGATTACCCAAATCTTTGTGAATAGATTAAAATAAGCCACACCTCTAGGTCCACCAACGTTTCGGTAACTTTGAACGGCGCCTTTTTGCTCGCACGGTGGGCGCCAAATCTTTAAATGTTATTTTCTCGATTATTAACGCCTAACTTACAAAACCGTATAGGACTTTTCTACTTATCTTCGGAAGCCCAACCTACAACTAGAAACTTTTTTACATCAACTGGGACATCCTGTATATATTTAAAAATTTTACCTTTTTTACTGTGAATAATGTTGTTTGCTTCTTCTTAATTTTTTTATGTGCGAGATTATTTAAATGTTTTAATACTTGAACTTTTGATGTTTTATTGTCTTCCTTCAGTCCGCAATATTTTAATAAAATCTTCATCGTGAAATTAATTTTTTCAAATAATCTATCTTCGGTAATAATTCTCATATTGAGAAGTTCATAAAGTATCTGAAAAAATAGCAAAAGTGTTAATAATTATATATGCATTGTAACAATTTATTTGTCAGATCACTAAAAGAAGATTCACATACCATTTCATAATGTTGTAAAGGTGGATATTTTTTAACGATTGCATTAATTCCATCGGACTCATTTTCTATCCATTGTCTTCGAACAGTCAGCTTTTGGTTTAAAAGACGCTTCACATGCGATAAGTTTTTCTCAGTTACAACTTTTCTTTCTAATTTTTTTACAGCGCTTGTCATATCTGCATCTGTCCTAAAAAAATAATTACAACAAAGTTATATATTAAAATAGATATTTTAATCATTAAATGAGCCGTTTATTTTGAAAGTGGCCTAACTCCATTTCTCAATTTTTTCTGGTTGTCATGGTTACGTGCACAACTTCATGTTATTTATCAGTAAAGCAAGTTGCTTCAAGTTGCTTATAATCCGAGGAAATACGATAATTCTTAACACATAAGTTCTCAGAGTTAGTTTAATAATCAAATCGTATAGCTTGAAAGTGGCCTAACTCCATTCTTGATAAAAAAACGCATATTATTCACTTAATAATTGCCACTATTTTAATAGAAACTATAAATTTAACACCCTTAGATACATTTAAGCGGTATGACTCATTAGTATCCCATACGTATATTTTTAAATTTATAGAAACGCAAACCCTTAAATATCTCGAGTTAAAGATAAATGGACTTAGGCCACTTTCAAAATAAACGGCTCATATATAAATGTTACTTTCTTTTATTGTTAAATTAAAAATTATTTTTAAACTTACATAGAAGAAGATGGAACAATAGATGCCAAGTTTGTAGTTTCAGTTTTTGGCTCGCTGCTATGTTTTTTTAACTGTAGTCTTTTTTTGTTTAATCGATGATTTTTAATCCATGTACTTAATTGTCATCTGACAATTTCCTAGTAAAACAAAAACTTTATTACATGTGTGACAAATAAAAATTAAAAATCATAAAGTATATAACAATACATATATAAAATAATAATACTTACACAACCATTTCTGACACCACTAAGCTTCGGATACGCAGTAACTATACTTTGGGCTAAATTAGAATAATCTAATTTTGTTGGCTTTGTATGCGTTTCCTGCCATAAATATTGTCCCCAAAATGATATAAAATATCGTTGCGCTTTTAATATTCCGTCTGTTTTTAATTTTTGTTCCAAGTCGTACGTTAATGCAGAAAATGTGGTTGGAAAATTTATACATCCTGACCTTTCGGTTGTGAATTTGTGCTGGTCTTTCATACACTGATTGTTAACACTTTCTTTATCATGAGACTTTACTATATTTATGTTTATATTTTCTTCAAATAAAATCTACAACATAAATGTATAATTAAAATTTTTTATATTATATAATAATATGTTTTCAATAAAATAATTGTGTATAAAAACTTACGTTTTCTTTACAATCTTTTATTATAATAGAATTTTTGTATTTTTTATTGATTATTTCAAAATCTATTGCTTCAGTTTGAAGAATCTCTATATTACACGTGTCAACGATAATAATATTTTCATTAAAACTAGTAGATGGTATAGTCTCATTTGATGGTGTTAGTAACAAAAGAACATTAATTTCAGATAAATTAGCAATCTTTTCATTTTTTTAGGTGTCGCAGAATTTATTACTGCGATTATCAATATCCACAATTCGCGATATAAATTCTTTGTTTTTAATTTTAGATTGTAGTAATGCATCGTTATTGCAAATTTGAATTAATTTCTCACGTAGAATTGTTACATCCCGAATAGAGTTGTTCGATTTAAATATAACTCGTTTGCAAAAATGAAACGAATGCGCTCGCGATTGTCTCCTTCTGAGTTGACTGAGATTACATCTTTATAAACACCGTCGCCGCCGCGGCTGGCCTCTAAGTTGCTTAAAAAAAACATTTTCCGAACCCGCTCGCCAATCATTATTATTCGATTCGGCTACTTTCTGCAGAAAACTAAACATTGCCATCAGTGCCATCAGAGTGGGATGGGCCACACCACCACTCTATTTACAGAGATTCATAGATTACCCAAATCTTTGTGAATAGATTAAAATAAGCCACACCTCTAGGTCCACCAACGTTTCGGTAACTTTGAACGGCGCCTTTTTGCTCGCACGGTGGGCGCCAAATCTTTAAATGTTATTTTCTCGATTATTAACGCCTAACTTACAAAACCGTATAGGACTTTTCTACTTATCTTCGGAAGCCCAACCTACAACTAGAAACTTTTTTACATCAACTGGGACATCCTGTATATATTTAAAAATTTTACCTTTTTTACTGTGAATAATGTTGTTTGCTTCTTCTTAATTTTTTTATGTGCGAGATTATTTAAATGTTTTAATACTTGAACTTTTGATGTTTTATTGTCTTCCTTCAGTCCGCAATATTTTAATAAAATCTTCATCGTGAAATTAATTTTTTCAAATAATCTATCTTCGGTAATAATTCTCATATTGAGAAGTTCATAAAGTATCTGAAAAAATAGCAAAAGTGTTAATAATTATATATGCATTGTAACAATTTATTTGTCAGATCACTAAAAGAAGATTCACATACCATTTCATAATGTTGTAAAGGTGGATATTTTTTAACGATTGCATTAATTCCATCGGACTCATTTTCTATCCATTGTCTTCGAACAGTCAGCTTTTGGTTTAAAAGACGCTTCACATGCGATAAGTTTTTCTCAGTTACAACTTTTCTTTCTAATTTTTTTACAGCGCTTGTCATATCTGCATCTGTCCTAAAAAAATAATTACAACAAAGTTATATATTAAAATAGATATTTTAATCATTAAATGAGCCGTTTATTTTGAAAGTGGCCTAACTCCATTTCTCAATTTTTTCTGGTTGTCATGGTTACGTGCACAACTTCATGTTATTTATCAGTAAAGCAAGTTGCTTCAAGTTGCTTATAATCCGAGGAAATACGATAATTCTTAACACATAAGTTCTCAGAGTTAGTTTAATAATCAAATCGTATAGCTTGAAAGTGGCCTAACTCCATTCTTGATAAAAAAACGCATATTATTCACTTAATAATTGCCACTATTTTAATAGAAACTATAAATTTAACACCCTTAGATACATTTAAGCGGTATGACTCATTAGTATCCCATACGTATATTTTTAAATTTATAGAAACGCAAACCCTTAAATATCTCGATTTAAAGATAAATGGACTTAGGCCACTTTCAAAATAAACGGCTCATATATAAATGTTACTTTCTTTTATTGTTAAATTAAAAATTATTTTTAAACTTACATAGAAGAAGATGGAACAATAGATGCCAAGTTTGTAGTTTCAGTTTTTGGCTCGCTGCTATGTTTTTTTAACTGTAGTCTTTTTTTGTTTAATCGATGATTTTTAATCCATGTACTTAATTGTCATCTGACAATTTCCTAGTAAAACAAAAACTTTATTACATGTGTGACAAATAAAAATTAAAAATCATAAAGTATATAACAATACATATATAAAATAATAATACTTACACAACCATTTCTGACACCACTAAGCTTCGGATACGCAGTAACTATACTTTGGGCTAAATTAGAATAATCTAATTTTGTTGGCTTTGTATGCGTTTCCTGCCATAAATATTGTCCCCAAAATGATATAAAATATCGTTGCGCTTTTAATATTCCGTCTGTTTTTAATTTTTGTTCCAAGTCGTACGTTAATGCAGAAAATGTGGTTGGAAAATTTATACATCCTGACCTTTCGGTTGTGAATTTGTGCTGGTCTTTCATACACTGATTGTTAACACTTTCTTTATCATGAGACTTTACTATATTTATGTTTATATTTTCTTCAAATAAAATCTACAACATAAATGTATAATTAAAATTTTTTATATTATATAATAATATGTTTTCAATAAAATAATTGTGTATAAAAACTTACGTTTTCTTTACAATCTTTTATTATAATAGAATTTTTGTATTTTTTATTGATTATTTCAAAATCTATTGCTTCAGTTTGAAGAATCTCTATATTACACGTGTCAACGATAATAATATTTTCATTAAAACTAGTAGATGGTATAGTCTCATTTGATGGTGTTAGTAACAAAAGAACATTAATTTCAGATAAATTAGCAATCTTTTCATTTTTTTAGGTGTCGCAGAATTTATTACTGCGATTATCAATATCCACAATTCGCGATATAAATTCTTTGTTTTTAATTTTAGATTGTAGTAATGCATCGTTATTGCAAATTTGAATTAATTTCTCACGTAGAATTGTTACATCCCGAATAGAGTTGTTCGATTTAAATATAACTCGTTTGCAAAAATGAAACGAATGCGCTCGCGATTGTCTCCTTCTGAGTTGACTGAGATTACATCTTTATAAACACCGTCGCCGCCGCGGCTGGCCTCTAAGTTGCTTAAAAAAAACATTTTCCGAACCCGCTCGCCAATCATTATTATTCGATTCGGCTACTTTCTGCAGAAAACTAAACATTGCCATCAGTGCCATCAGAGTGGGATGGGCCACACCACCACTCTATTTACAGAGATTCATAGATTACCCAAATCTTTGTGAATAGATTAAAATAAGCCACACCTCTAGGTCCACCAACGTTTCGGTAACTTTGAACGGCGCCTTTTTGCTCGCACGGTGGGCGCCAAATCTTTAAATGTTATTTTCTCGATTATTAACGCCTAACTTACAAAACCGTATAGGACTTTTCTACTTATCTTCGGAAGCCCAACCTACAACTAGAAACTTTTTTACATCAACTGGGACATCCTGTATATATTTAAAAATTTTACCTTTTTTACTGTGAATAATGTTGTTTGCTTCTTCTTAATTTTTTTATGTGCGAGATTATTTAAATGTTTTAATACTTGAACTTTTGATGTTTTATTGTCTTCCTTCAGTCCGCAATATTTTAATAAAATCTTCATCGTGAAATTAATTTTTTCAAATAATCTATCTTCGGTAATAATTCTCATATTGAGAAGTTCATAAAGTATCTGAAAAAATAGCAAAAGTGTTAATAATTATATATGCATTGTAACAATTTATTTGTCAGATCACTAAAAGAAGATTCACATACCATTTCATAATGTTGTAAAGGTGGATATTTTTTAACGATTGCATTAATTCCATCGGACTCATTTTCTATCCATTGTCTTCGAACAGTCAGCTTTTGGTTTAAAAGACGCTTCACATGCGATAAGTTTTTCTCAGTTACAACTTTTCTTTCTAATTTTTTTACAGCGCTTGTCATATCTGCATCTGTCCTAAAAAAATAATTACAACAAAGTTATATATTAAAATAGATATTTTAATCATTAAATGAGCCGTTTATTTTGAAAGTGGCCTAACTCCATTTCTCAATTTTTTCTGGTTGTCATGGTTACGTGCACAACTTCATGTTATTTATCAGTAAAGCAAGTTGCTTCAAGTTGCTTATAATCCGAGGAAATACGATAATTCTTAACACATAAGTTCTCAGAGTTAGTTTAATAATCAAATCGTATAGCTTGAAAGTGGCCTAACTCCATTCTTGATAAAAAAACGCATATTATTCACTTAATAATTGCCACTATTTTAATAGAAACTATAAATTTAACACCCTTAGATACATTTAAGCGGTATGACTCATTAGTATCCCATACGTATATTTTTAAATTTATAGAAACGCAAACCCTTAAATATCTCGAGTTAAAGATAAATGGACTTAGGCCACTTTCAAAATAAACGGCTCATATATAAATGTTACTTTCTTTTATTGTTAAATTAAAAATTATTTTTAAACTTACATAGAAGAAGATGGAACAATAGATGCCAAGTTTGTAGTTTCAGTTTTTGGCTCGCTGCTATGTTTTTTTAACTGTAGTCTTTTTTTGTTTAATCGATGATTTTTAATCCATGTACTTAATTGTCATCTGACAATTTCCTAGTAAAACAAAAACTTTATTACATGTGTGACAAATAAAAATTAAAAATCATAAAGTATATAACAATACATATATAAAATAATAATACTTACACAACCATTTCTGACACCACTAAGCTTCGGATACGCAGTAACTATACTTTGGGCTAAATTAGAATAATCTAATTTTGTTGGCTTTGTATGCGTTTCCTGCCATAAATATTGTCCCCAAAATGATATAAAATATCGTTGCGCTTTTAATATTCCGTCTGTTTTTAATTTTTGTTCCAAGTCGTACGTTAATGCAGAAAATGTGGTTGGAAAATTTATACATCCTGACCTTTCGGTTGTGAATTTGTGCTGGTCTTTCATACACTGATTGTTAACACTTTCTTTATCATGAGACTTTACTATATTTATGTTTATATTTTCTTCAAATAAAATCTACAACATAAATGTATAATTAAAATTTTTTATATTATATAATAATATGTTTTCAATAAAATAATTGTGTATAAAAACTTACGTTTTCTTTACAATCTTTTATTATAATAGAATTTTTGTATTTTTTATTGATTATTTCAAAATCTATTGCTTCAGTTTGAAGAATCTCTATATTACACGTGTCAACGATAATAATATTTTCATTAAAACTAGTAGATGGTATAGTCTCATTTGATGGTGTTAGTAACAAAAGAACATTAATTTCAGATAAATTAGCAATCTTTTCATTTTTTTAGGTGTCGCAGAATTTATTACTGCGATTATCAATATCCACAATTCGCGATATAAATTCTTTGTTTTTAATTTTAGATTGTAGTAATGCATCGTTATTGCAAATTTGAATTAATTTCTCACGTAGAATTGTTACATCCCGAATAGAGTTGTTCGATTTAAATATAACTCGTTTGCAAAAATGAAACGAATGCGCTCGCGATTGTCTCCTTCTGAGTTGACTGAGATTACATCTTTATAAACACCGTCGCCGCCGCGGCTGGCCTCTAAGTTGCTTAAAAAAAACATTTTCCGAACCCGCTCGCCAATCATTATTATTCGATTCGGCTACTTTCTGCAGAAAACTAAACATTGCCATCAGTGCCATCAGAGTGGGATGGGCCACACCACCACTCTATTTACAGAGATTCATAGATTACCCAAATCTTTGTGAATAGATTAAAATAAGCCACACCTCTAGGTCCACCAACGTTTCGGTAACTTTGAACGGCGCCTTTTTGCTCGCACGGTGGGCGCCAAATCTTTAAATGTTATTTTCTCGATTATTAACGCCTAACTTACAAAACCGTATAGGACTTTTCTACTTATCTTCGGAAGCCCAACCTACAACTAGAAACTTTTTTACATCAACTGGGACATCCTGTATATATTTAAAAATTTTACCTTTTTTACTGTGAATAATGTTGTTTGCTTCTTCTTAATTTTTTTATGTGCGAGATTATTTAAATGTTTTAATACTTGAACTTTTGATGTTTTATTGTCTTCCTTCAGTCCGCAATATTTTAATAAAATCTTCATCGTGAAATTAATTTTTTCAAATAATCTATCTTCGGTAATAATTCTCATATTGAGAAGTTCATAAAGTATCTGAAAAAATAGCAAAAGTGTTAATAATTATATATGCATTGTAACAATTTATTTGTCAGATCACTAAAAGAAGATTCACATACCATTTCATAATGTTGTAAAGGTGGATATTTTTTAACGATTGCATTAATTCCATCGGACTCATTTTCTATCCATTGTCTTCGAACAGTCAGCTTTTGGTTTAAAAGACGCTTCACATGCGATAAGTTTTTCTCAGTTACAACTTTTCTTTCTAATTTTTTTACAGCGCTTGTCATATCTGCATCTGTCCTAAAAAAATAATTACAACAAAGTTATATATTAAAATAGATATTTTAATCATTAAATGAGCCGTTTATTTTGAAAGTGGCCTAACTCCATTTCTCAATTTTTTCTGGTTGTCATGGTTACGTGCACAACTTCATGTTATTTATCAGTAAAGCAAGTTGCTTCAAGTTGCTTATAATCCGAGGAAATACGATAATTCTTAACACATAAGTTCTCAGAGTTAGTTTAATAATCAAATCGTATAGCTTGAAAGTGGCCTAACTCCATTCTTGATAAAAAAACGCATATTATTCACTTAATAATTGCCACTATTTTAATAGAAACTATAAATTTAACACCCTTAGATACATTTAAGCGGTATGACTCATTAGTATCCCATACGTATATTTTTAAATTTATAGAAACGCAAACCCTTAAATATCTCGATTTAAAGATAAATGGACTTAGGCCACTTTCAAAATAAACGGCTCATATATAAATGTTACTTTCTTTTATTGTTAAATTAAAAATTATTTTTAAACTTACATAGAAGAAGATGGAACAATAGATGCCAAGTTTGTAGTTTCAGTTTTTGGCTCGCTGCTATGTTTTTTTAACTGTAGTCTTTTTTTGTTTAATCGATGATTTTTAATCCATGTACTTAATTGTCATCTGACAATTTCCTAGTAAAACAAAAACTTTATTACATGTGTGACAAATAAAAATTAAAAATCATAAAGTATATAACAATACATATATAAAATAATAATACTTACACAACCATTTCTGACACCACTAAGCTTCGGATACGCAGTAACTATACTTTGGGCTAAATTAGAATAATCTAATTTTGTTGGCTTTGTATGCGTTTCCTGCCATAAATATTGTCCCCAAAATGATATAAAATATCGTTGCGCTTTTAATATTCCGTCTGTTTTTAATTTTTGTTCCAAGTCGTACGTTAATGCAGAAAATGTGGTTGGAAAATTTATACATCCTGACCTTTCGGTTGTGAATTTGTGCTGGTCTTTCATACACTGATTGTTAACACTTTCTTTATCATGAGACTTTACTATATTTATGTTTATATTTTCTTCAAATAAAATCTACAACATAAATGTATAATTAAAATTTTTTATATTATATAATAATATGTTTTCAATAAAATAATTGTGTATAAAAACTTACGTTTTCTTTACAATCTTTTATTATAATAGAATTTTTGTATTTTTTATTGATTATTTCAAAATCTATTGCTTCAGTTTGAAGAATCTCTATATTACACGTGTCAACGATAATAATATTTTCATTAAAACTAGTAGATGGTATAGTCTCATTTGATGGTGTTAGTAACAAAAGAACATTAATTTCAGATAAATTAGCAATCTTTTCATTTTTTTAGGTGTCGCAGAATTTATTACTGCGATTATCAATATCCACAATTCGCGATATAAATTCTTTGTTTTTAATTTTAGATTGTAGTAATGCATCGTTATTGCAAATTTGAATTAATTTCTCACGTAGAATTGTTACATCCCGAATAGAGTTGTTCGATTTAAATATAACTCGTTTGCAAAAATGAAACGAATGCGCTCGCGATTGTCTCCTTCTGAGTTGACTGAGATTACATCTTTATAAACACCGTCGCCGCCGCGGCTGGCCTCTAAGTTGCTTAAAAAAAACATTTTCCGAACCCGCTCGCCAATCATTATTATTCGATTCGGCTACTTTCTGCAGAAAACTAAACATTGCCATCAGTGCCATCAGAGTGGGATGGGCCACACCACCACTCTATTTACAGAGATTCATAGATTACCCAAATCTTTGTGAATAGATTAAAATAAGCCACACCTCTAGGTCCACCAACGTTTCGGTAACTTTGAACGGCGCCTTTTTGCTCGCACGGTGGGCGCCAAATCTTTAAATGTTATTTTCTCGATTATTAACGCCTAACTTACAAAACCGTATAGGACTTTTCTACTTATCTTCGGAAGCCCAACCTACAACTAGAAACTTTTTTACATCAACTGGGACATCCTGTATATATTTAAAAATTTTACCTTTTTTACTGTGAATAATGTTGTTTGCTTCTTCTTATTTTTTTTATGTGCGAGATTATTTAAATGTTTTAATACTTGAACTTTTGATGTTTTATTGTCTTCCTTCAGTCCGCAATATTTTAATAAAATCTTCATCGTGAAATTAATTTTTTCAAATAATCTATCTTCGGTAATAATTCTCATATTGAGAAGTTCATAAAGTATCTGAAAAAATAGCAAAAGTGTTAATAATTATATATGCATTGTAACAATTTATTTGTCAGATCACTAAAAGAAGATTCACATACCATTTCATAATGTTGTAAAGGTGGATATTTTTTAACGATTGCATTAATTCCATCGGACTCATTTTCTATCCATTGTCTTCGAACAGTCAGCTTTTGGTTTAAAAGACGCTTCACATGCGATAAGTTTTTCTCAGTTACAACTTTTCTTTCTAATTTTTTTACAGCGCTTGTCATATCTGCATCTGTCCTAAAAAAATAATTACAACAAAGTTATATATTAAAATAGATATTTTAATCATTAAATGAGCCGTTTATTTTGAAAGTGGCCTAACTCCATTTCTCAATTTTTTCTGGTTGTCATGGTTACGTGCACAACTTCATGTTATTTATCAGTAAAGCAAGTTGCTTCAAGTTGCTTATAATCCGAGGAAATACGATAATTCTTAACACATAAGTTCTCAGAGTTAGTTTAATAATCAAATCGTATAGCTTGAAAGTGGCCTAACTCCATTCTTGATAAAAAAACGCATATTATTCACTTAATAATTGCCACCATTTTAATAGAAACTATAAATTTAACACCCTTAGATACATTTAAGCGGTATGACTCATTAGTATCCCATACGTATATTTTTAAATTTATAGAAACGCAAACCCTTAAATATCTCGAGTTAAAGATAAATGGACTTAGGCCACTTTCAAAATAAACGGCTCATATATAAATGTTACTTTCTTTTATTGTTAAATTAAAAATTATTTTTAAACTTACATAGAAGAAGATGGAACAATAGATGCCAAGTTTGTAGTTTCAGTTTTTGGCTCGCTGCTATGTTTTTTTAACTGTAGTCTTTTTTTGTTTAATCGATGATTTTTAATCCATGTACTTAATTGTCATCTGACAATTTCCTAGTAAAACAAAAACTTTATTACATGTGTGACAAATAAAAATTAAAAATCATAAAGTATATAACAATACATATATAAAATAATAATACTTACACAACCATTTCTGACACCACTAAGCTTCGGATACGCAGTAACTATACTTTGGGCTAAATTAGAATAATCTAATTTTGTTGGCTTTGTATGCGTTTCCTGCCATAAATATTGTCCCCAAAATGATATAAAATATCGTTGCGCTTTTAATATTCCGTCTGTTTTTAATTTTTGTTCCAAGTCGTACGTTAATGCAGAAAATGTGGTTGGAAAATTTATACATCCTGACCTTTCGGTTGTGAATTTGTGCTGGTCTTTCATACACTGATTGTTAACACTTTCTTTATCATGAGACTTTACTATATTTATGTTTATATTTTCTTCAAATAAAATCTACAACATAAATGTATAATTAAAATTTTTTATATTATATAATAATATGTTTTCAATAAAATAATTGTGTATAAAAACTTACGTTTTCTTTACAATCTTTTATTATAATAGAATTTTTGTATTTTTTATTGATTATTTCAAAATCTATTGCTTCAGTTTGAAGAATCTCTATATTACACGTGTCAACGATAATAATATTTTCATTAAAACTAGTAGATGGTATAGTCTCATTTGATGGTGTTAGTAACAAAAGAACATTAATTTCAGATAAATTAGCAATCTTTTCATTTTTTTAGGTGTCGCAGAATTTATTACTGCGATTATCAATATCCACAATTCGCGATATAAATTCTTTGTTTTTAATTTTAGATTGTAGTAATGCATCGTTATTGCAAATTTGAATTAATTTCTCACGTAGAATTGTTACATCCCGAATAGAGTTGTTCGATTTAAATATAACTCGTTTGCAAAAATGAAACGAATGCGCTCGCGATTGTCTCCTTCTGAGTTGACTGAGATTACATCTTTATAAACACCGTCGCCGCCGCGGCTGGCCTCTAAGTTGCTTAAAAAAAACATTTTCCGAACCCGCTCGCCAATCATTATTATTCGATTCGGCTACTTTCTGCAGAAAACTAAACATTGCCATCAGTGCCATCAGAGTGGGATGGGCCACACCACCACTCTATTTACAGAGATTCATAGATTACCCAAATCTTTGTGAATAGATTAAAATAAGCCACACCTCTAGGTCCACCAACGTTTCGGTAACTTTGAACGGCGCCTTTTTGCTCGCACGGTGGGCGCCAAATCTTTAAATGTTATTTTCTCGATTATTAACGCCTAACTTACAAAACCGTATAGGACTTTTCTACTTATCTTCGGAAGCCCAACCTACAACTAGAAACTTTTTTACATCAACTGGGACATCCTGTATATATTTAAAAATTTTACCTTTTTTACTGTGAATAATGTTGTTTGCTTCTTCTTAATTTTTTTATGTGCGAGATTATTTAAATGTTTTAATACTTGAACTTTTGATGTTTTATTGTCTTCCTTCAGTCCGCAATATTTTAATAAAATCTTCATCGTGAAATTAATTTTTTCAAATAATCTATCTTCGGTAATAATTCTCATATTGAGAAGTTCATAAAGTATCTGAAAAAATAGCAAAAGTGTTAATAATTATATATGCATTGTAACAATTTATTTGTCAGATCACTAAAAGAAGATTCACATACCATTTCATAATGTTGTAAAGGTGGATATTTTTTAACGATTGCATTAATTCCATCGGACTCATTTTCTATCCATTGTCTTCGAACAGTCAGCTTTTGGTTTAAAAGACGCTTCACATGCGATAAGTTTTTCTCAGTTACAACTTTTCTTTCTAATTTTTTTACAGCGCTTGTCATATCTGCATCTGTCCTAAAAAAATAATTACAACAAAGTTATATATTAAAATAGATATTTTAATCATTAAATGAGCCGTTTATTTTGAAAGTGGCCTAACTCCATTTCTCAATTTTTTCTGGTTGTCATGGTTACGTGCACAACTTCATGTTATTTATCAGTAAAGCAAGTTGCTTCAAGTTGCTTATAATCCGAGGAAATACGATAATTCTTAACACATAAGTTCTCAGAGTTAGTTTAATAATCAAATCGTATAGCTTGAAAGTGGCCTAACTCCATTCTTGATAAAAAAACGCATATTATTCACTTAATAATTGCCACCATTTTAATAGAAACTATAAATTTAACACCCTTAGATACATTTAAGCGGTATGACTCATTAGTATCCCATACGTATATTTTTAAATTTATAGAAACGCAAACCCTTAAATATCTCGATTTAAAGATAAATGGACTTAGGCCACTTTCAAAATAAACGGCTCATATATAAATGTTACTTTCTTTTATTGTTAAATTAAAAATTATTTTTAAACTTACATAGAAGAAGATGGAACAATAGATGCCAAGTTTGTAGTTTCAGTTTTTGGCTCGCTGCTATGTTTTTTTAACTGTAGTCTTTTTTTGTTTAATCGATGATTTTTAATCCATGTACTTAATTGTCATCTGACAATTTCCTAGTAAAACAAAAACTT
Organism: Cardiocondyla obscurior; assembly: GCF_019399895.1. NCBI lineage: Eukaryota > Metazoa > Arthropoda > Insecta > Hymenoptera > Formicidae > Cardiocondyla > Cardiocondyla obscurior. The sequence continues at coordinate 5,154,504 of NC_091879.1, read as the reverse complement.
TATTACATGTGTGACAAATAAAAATTAAAAATCATAAAGTATATAACAATACATATATAAAATAATAATACTTACACAACCATTTCTGACACCACTAAGCTTCGGATACGCAGTAACTATACTTTGGGCTAAATTAGAATAATCTAATTTTGTTGGCTTTGTATGCGTTTCCTGCCATAAATATTGTCCCCAAAATGATATAAAATATCGTTGCGCTTTTAATATTCCGTCTGTTTTTAATTTTTGTTCCAAGTCGTACGTTAATGCAGAAAATGTGGTTGGAAAATTTATACATCCTGACCTTTCGGTTGTGAATTTGTGCTGGTCTTTCATACACTGATTGTTAACACTTTCTTTATCATGAGACTTTACTATATTTATGTTTATATTTTCTTCAAATAAAATCTACAACATAAATGTATAATTAAAATTTTTTATATTATATAATAATATGTTTTCAATAAAATAATTGTGTATAAAAACTTACGTTTTCTTTACAATCTTTTATTATAATAGAATTTTTGTATTTTTTATTGATTATTTCAAAATCTATTGCTTCAGTTTGAAGAATCTCTATATTACACGTGTCAACGATAATAATATTTTCATTAAAACTAGTAGATGGTATAGTCTCATTTGATGGTGTTAGTAACAAAAGAACATTAATTTCAGATAAATTAGCAATCTTTTCATTTTTTTAGGTGTCGCAGAATTTATTACTGCGATTATCAATATCCACAATTCGCGATATAAATTCTTTGTTTTTAATTTTAGATTGTAGTAATGCATCGTTATTGCAAATTTGAATTAATTTCTCACGTAGAATTGTTACATCCCGAATAGAGTTGTTCGATTTAAATATAACTCGTTTGCAAAAATGAAACGAATGCGCTCGCGATTGTCTCCTTCTGAGTTGACTGAGATTACATCTTTATAAACACCGTCGCCGCCGCGGCTGGCCTCTAAGTTGCTTAAAAAAAACATTTTCCGAACCCGCTCGCCAATCATTATTATTCGATTCGGCTACTTTCTGCAGAAAACTAAACATTGCCATCAGTGCCATCAGAGTGGGATGGGCCACACCACCACTCTATTTACAGAGATTCATAGATTACCCAAATCTTTGTGAATAGATTAAAATAAGCCACACCTCTAGGTCCACCAACGTTTCGGTAACTTTGAACGGCGCCTTTTTGCTCGCACGGTGGGCGCCAAATCTTTAAATGTTATTTTCTCGATTATTAACGCCTAACTTACAAAACCGTATAGGACTTTTCTACTTATCTTCGGAAGCCCAACCTACAACTAGAAACTTTTTTACATCAACTGGGACATCCTGTATATATTTAAAAATTTTACCTTTTTTACTGTGAATAATGTTGTTTGCTTCTTCTTAATTTTTTTATGTGCGAGATTATTTAAATGTTTTAATACTTGAACTTTTGATGTTTTATTGTCTTCCTTCAGTCCGCAATATTTTAATAAAATCTTCATCGTGAAATTAATTTTTTCAAATAATCTATCTTCGGTAATAATTCTCATATTGAGAAGTTCATAAAGTATCTGAAAAAATAGCAAAAGTGTTAATAATTATATATGCATTGTAACAATTTATTTGTCAGATCACTAAAAGAAGATTCACATACCATTTCATAATGTTGTAAAGGTGGATATTTTTTAACGATTGCATTAATTCCATCGGACTCATTTTCTATCCATTGTCTTCGAACAGTCAGCTTTTGGTTTAAAAGACGCTTCACATGCGATAAGTTTTTCTCAGTTACAACTTTTCTTTCTAATTTTTTTACAGCGCTTGTCATATCTGCATCTGTCCTAAAAAAATAATTACAACAAAGTTATATATTAAAATAGATATTTTAATCATTAAATGAGCCGTTTATTTTGAAAGTGGCCTAATTCCATTTCTCAATTTTTTCTGGTTGTCATGGTTACGTGCACAACTTCATGTTATTTATCAGTAAAGCAAGTTGCTTCAAGTTGCTTATAATCCGAGGAAATACGATAATTCTTAACACATAAGTTCTCAGAGTTAGTTTAATAATCAAATCGTATAGCTTGAAAGTGGCCTAACTCCATTCTTGATAAAAAAACGCATATTATTCACTTAATAATTGCCACTATTTTAATAGAAACTATAAATTTAACACCCTTAGATACATTTAAGCGGTATGACTCATTAGTATCCCATACGTATATTTTTAAATTTATAGAAACGCAAACCCTTAAATATCTCGATTTAAAGATAAATGGACTTAGGCCACTTTCAAAATAAACGGCTCATATATAAATGTTACTTTCTTTTATTGTTAAATTAAAAATTATTTTTAAACTTACATAGAAGAAGATGGAACAATAGATGCCAAGTTTGTAGTTTCAGTTTTTGGCTCGCTGCTATGTTTTTTAACTGTAGTCTTTTTTGTTTAATCGATGATTTTTAATCCATGTACTTAATTGACATCTGACAATTTCCTAGTAAAACAAAAACTTTATTACATGTGTGACAAATAAAAATTAAAAATCATAAAGTATATAACAATACATATATAAAATAATAATACTTACACAACCATTTCTGACACCACTAAGCTTCGGATACGCAGTAACTATACTTTGGGCTAAATTAGAATAATCTAATTTTGTTGGCTTTGTATGCGTTTCCTGCCATAAATATTGTCCCCAAAATGATATAAAATATCGTTGCGCTTTTAATATTCCGTCTGTTTTTAATTTTTGTTCCAAGTCGTACGTTAATGCAGAAAATGTGGTTGAAAAATTTATACATCCTGACCTTTCGGTTGTGAATTTGTGCTGGTCTTTCATACACTGATTGTTAACACTTTCTTTATCATGAGACTTTACTATATTTATGTTTATATTTTCTTCAAATAAAATCTACAACATAAATGTATAATTAAAATTTTGAATATTATATAATAATATGTTTTCAATAAAATAATTGTGTATAAAAACTTACGTTTTCTTTACAATCTTTTATTATAATAGAATTTTTGTATTTTTTATTGATTGTTTCAAAATCTATTGCTTCAGTTTGAAGAATCTCTATATTACACGTGTCAACGATAATAATATTTTTATTAATACTAGTAGATGGTATAGTCTCATTTGATGGTGTTAGTAACAAAAGAACATTAATTTCAGAAAAATTAGCAATCTTTTCATTTTTTTAGGTGTCGCAGAATTTATTACTGCTATTATCAATATCCACATTTCGCAATATAAATTCTTTGTTTTTAATTTTAGATTGTAGTAATGCATCGTTATTGCATATTTGATTTAATTTCTCACGTAGAATTGTTACATCCCGAATAGGGTTGTTTGATTTAAATATAACTCGTTTGCACCGTTCGCCAATAATACAATATACTTTTTTTTCCATTGCGATTATGAGCTGCGTTCGATTTAACGTTTGCACTGTACTGTTATAAATTTCTTATAGATTTAGTATTTTTTTAAATTTTGTACAATTAATAGGAGACGAAATCTTACGTCATATAAATTGGTAGCAGTTATGCGGCAAGTGGTAACGGCACGCACACGTGCGATGCGAGATTCGTTCATGTAACATGGACGAGACTCACATCGCGTGTGTGTGTGCCGTTACCACTTGCCGCGGTGTTGCTACCAATTTACAGTAACTCACGAAAGTCTACATACACACCATTAGAATCTATATTATTCATCATACTTAAATTCGATGCTTTGGAGATTTGAAGCTGTTTTAAAAATCAAAGGAGAAGTTACCAAATATTAATTTATTGTTTTTAACTTAAATAGCATTATTTATTAGTATATGTGAACTTTTGTGAGAATTTTGATAAATGATATTTAAGTCTTTTGTTCATACATATTTTTCTTTTTTATTAAAATGTTTCATATGTTTACAGTATTAGTTTTTCATTATAAGAAATACCTTACTTTCGCTAATGTTTCTAAAAATAATTGTTTTAATGGTAAACTGCTGGTTTTTAATATGTATGTTGACTTTCATGAACCACTGTATATCGCGTATGACTCCGTCTGATATTAAGAAATGATGCACCAGCACACACTTTCACCGTAGCACTCATCGAAGTAATAGAGTCGTCTCGTCGGACCTTTTCCACTAACTAACTGATGCGTCTGCACCCATGGTCTGCACAGTCTGCGCTGTCTGCGCAATAACCGCGCCATATTACTTTGTTGAATGTTTTAAAATTTAGTGTACAGTCATTGACAGAAAGGTTGCAACACTTGAAGTTAGAGACACGATTTTAGAAATAGAAATTTGATGTGAACCACTGCATTCGCTTATGCGGCGCTTCACACATATCAAGCGCCGCATAAGCGAATGCAGTGGTTCACATCAAATTTCTATTTCTAAAATCGTGTCCCTAACTTCAAGTGTTGCAACCTTTCTGTCAATGACTGTACATACATGTTCATGTGTAGTATTTAATGTACTGTAATTTGAAATTATATTATTTTTTGCGTATTAAAAGTATATTAAATTTTACCACGCATTTATACATATATTTTAATTTTATTGATTAAAATTAAAATTAATATTAAAATTAAAGTTTATTTCGGTTATCAATGTTGTTAAAAGATTTGTGTGGGCGAGGTATTTATGGAATAACGATTCACCGTTGTATGCCAAAAACAGAACGTGTAATAAGTCTATGAGTATATAAAGAAATATATATTCGGTAAACTAGGCGCAGTAATCACAAGAGACGTGGATGCTCTTAACAGTCACAGTAACGGCGAGAGAGTGAGCTCACGAAAAATAAAGTATATAAGGGCATCGAGCCCCTCTCTCGATCACGCAGGACCGCGTGTACATTATTATAAGAGCGCGTGATATCCGAACACATGAAGCACGCAACAAACTAATACATATTACCAAATGTTTTAAATTTTCTTTTTTATTGTATCTTAATATTGCATTAAATTCTCTCTCACACACACTCAAATTTCACGATGTATTCCTTGCTAACTGTTTGAAGACAACGAGAGCGAGCCGCGCCAAAACACGCTGTTTTATAAGCTCGGGAAAGGGGAGGACTATCGTTGAGTTTTTAATTTTTATAAAAATTAGAATTCCATTTGCTAGTCTTGTTCCTCCACTTTTCCGTCTTCGCAATTATTGGTTGCCCTCCTCTCAGATTCTCTTAAATTTCTAAGTTTTTGCTCTTAGTTTCTAAACTTTGATAAGGAGTTCCCGATATCTATTGGTTTCAGAGAAAATGTTTTTAAGAGGCTCCGCTTACATGGTTTCAGCCCTTCCAATTTTCCAGAATTTTTATTAACAAATTCAAAAATGGTTAGGTAACCTTTTTTTTGTTATCGGCAGCGTACAATTGCTGCTTACATTTTTATAGCTTCCGGCCGTGTATCCTATCTTTATTATTGCAGGCCTCTTGCCTCTTGTTTTTCTAATCCTTAGGATCCACGGCGCAATTTTGATTTTTTTAAAAGTTATTTTCCTTCCAGAAATTCCTTTATCTACCACCAGACATTTGATGTTAATTTGAGACATTTCAAGATTTTCTGAGCTTTTAATGTTTTTTAATATTTTGACAAGTCCCTACGTTTTAATTTTTATTGACACCTGTTGCACAATTGTTATAAGTTTCCTTTTTTTTTATTTATGCATCTGGCGTTTCAGGATGTTCTGTTAGTAAAATTATTTTCCTGGAAGCCTAGAAGCCTCTCTTTCGGTACCAATACATTCGGTATACTTCTCTTTATCTATTCTATCAACCATCTGTCGGAAAAAGGAGATGTAGAGTTTACAGGACGTAACACTTGTTATTTTTCATATTTGTTCTGTTCCGTTGAGCGCAATAAACGGACTAAATATTGTTTATCGCCTTGTTCGCGTACAGATTATTTTGTGCTGTCGTTTCCGTCTGTCCGAGAATTCCGTCCGTTATACCCCGCCCCTCTCCGTTCGGTGAAGCTAGCCCCCCCCGCGTAACGGCGGTCTGAATTAAGAGACATTTTTCTCGAGTAGGCTATTGCTTGGTGAAAAGTATCGGCACGGCAGGGCCCGTGCCTGACGCCCAAAAACATCACCTTAGTGGGATCACGCCGTCCCGCGCCGGGATACGGCCGAGGAATCGCGACCCCTCCTCTCCTCCTATCTCTCGTGTCACGGCGGCGCGCGGATTTTCTATCCGCGCCCGGCCTTCTTTTTGCTCGCGACTCTCCTCCACGAAGAGGAGAGAATAATACGTGACAATTATTATACATTTTTTAATAATGTTCAAGTAAAAAAAGATGAAGTTAGTCGCAAAGGAATGTAATCAAGATAACGCTTTGTTGCTTATTTATCATTAAATATTTGCCAAAGGAAAATATTAAATTGCTATTTTCTTTTCTTAGTTAGAAACGCCAGTTCCGGCCAGCGCTGACCGTCGCTGTGACAAGAAGGACCGGAATCGCAATAGTCGGACACAAAAAGAAATAATTACACACCACTGGATTCAAGTTTGAAGGTAACGGCTTTATTCAATGTTAAACAGACACGAAAGCAAAGTTATGCCACAAACAGTGGTATTACTGATCGCGTGATCAAATGATCGAACGGATATCTTGATCTCCGACAAAATGCAACCCCGCGTCGCGACGGACAATCTTGGGGAACGTGCAACACTGCACGTCCGTTCGAACCGGAGATCTTGTGCGCGAACTTCGAAACGGATTACGGGTTGCTCGGAGAGAACGCGGAGAGTAGTCGATCACGTGATAATCACGAACACTAAACTTCTCGAGATCGCACTTGCGATGAGTGCACGCAAAATGCACAAAGAAATACAATTAACGGTATGGCGAAGCCGATACCACACACTTCCGACTAATGAAAAATCGGACGAAAATGACTTTCCTGCGAAGCAGGAGTGAATAATTCCGACGGAGTAACGATACGAACGCACGTGCGGTTCCTTTGAATATCGAACGATCACTAAAAACTATCTCACGTATCGCGGTTAGCAACGAGCGATCCGAAAAAGCGCGAACCGAGCGGAAACGATCATATGTTCGTATAGAGTCGCCGTCGATCATTAACTATTCACGTGTCAGCGAAATGTAACACGCTTACCGGGTCGCACAAAGAATATATACGGAATTACATGAAGATTCGCAAACAGTTAACAAATTGATATCTTCTACGTAAACGCTCGTTATTAGGTAACAGTTATTGCTATCGATTCGGGGTTTCAGATATTTTGTTTAAAAACTAAAAAAAAGTCATTTCAATTGTTTAAACAATTTTTTTTACAAAAAAGTCACTCATCGGATTTGGTCGCCGGACGATGTTGCGAATGACATAGTATAGTCTTTTCTTCAATATTAACATTTTTGCTAGTTAACAAATGGATATCTCCGAGATCGAGTGTCCGATTAAAAAATTTTTTTTTTTAACAACGTTACAGCATCGTCCGACGATTTAATCCGATGAGTGACTTTTTTGCAAAAAAATATTTAAACAGGTTTAAACTTTTTCGAGATGTAAAATTGCAATACTCAAATTTGGCGATGCATTATATGAAATGGAGAATAAAAATAATTTGTTGATACGCAAAGTGTTCTATCGCCACTCGGCGACTCGGTCTCGGTCAAGAGATGAGATAGTTGGTTACAGAAATAAAATTCACCGATGTCCTAAGATAGGCCGATTTTATTATAAATCGGGCAATAGGCCCGACTCTCTAAAGTTGTCCTTGGTATGGATCGCCACAGACCAGCGATCGCCCCGCGTACAAAGACAGGATTGACAAAATGCGTGGTGTGTCTCTGAGTAAAAATTGCGAACTGTCCGCGCTCTTAAAACGATGTTTTTTATATCCGCGGTGACAGAATATTCTCGTCGGTTCGGCGCCACCGTTCGTACGTTGAATTTGAACGTTTTTTCCTTTGTCTTAATAGACGTTAGATCGCTTTGTTTTTTCGTCTGCGGATATCGGTTTAGATTTATTTATTACATTTGTTTACCGATATGAGTTCGGTCGTCTTTATTTTTATTTTACAACGTTTTTCTCCGCGATCGTCGGCATGATAATAATTTTGCGCGTTTTTATATTTCGTTGTTAAATGTAAAATTATTAATTCGGCTTACTGATAGATTTAATCGAATACAAAGCTTGCTATAATTTCCCTGTTATTAGTCAAAATCCTAGACCTAGTACGCGTGTAAAATACCACAAAAACGAGGATTATCAATCCGCGACGTACGGCGTTGTCTGTTCAACGAACTCGCTGCTGTCCGCCGTTGCCGTTTCGCTTAGCCAAGTAATGTTCTATTGCCTGGCCGATATTTTGCTTTTTCGATTTGTTCGCCGCCCGCCGCTGACCATTTGTTGCCTATGTTGATCAATTTGCCACTGAATGTGCCTTTTTCTATTAAATAATACTTGCATTTGCTTGTCGCGAATGTGCTACAACTTTCTACTTTTTAACTGTTATACATTTTTCAAAATGTTGCATAACATTTCTTATCGATTTAATGCAATCCAACTCCAGATTTCGACGTAAAAACTGCAGTACTTTCGTCAAATATGAATAAATGGAAATTTTATAAAGGTTGAGCGAGAGATGTTTAATAAATTAAATCGATTACGGCGCTATGCAGATTTTAATTTCTTATTTGCACCTCATCATCAATTTTCTGTTCGGCAGTTACAATTCTGAAAATTTATCCAACCGATTAGATTTACTCGTGCGTTGGTGAAACCAAGGTTATTAAAAAACCAAGCTTATTAAAAAAAAAATTTTCAATTTTTATTATCTGTCGACATATTTTTAATTTACAGAATTGTTAGAACGGGTAGAACATGAAAGTGTATTGCGTTAATTTTTTGCGCGCCTTATTTTTGAAAAATTCTGAATAATTTCCGAGAAAAAAATTAAATTTATATACGCGTAAAAGCGGCAAAGAAGCGTGGGCTGAGTGAGCGCGCGATAGACAGCGGCGAGTATATCTTAGGGTGCAATTTCACTATAACGCTGGTCGCTAACGTCTGATCGATCACGTGATATGATTTGCGACGCTGGCGTCAAGAAGAGAAGCTCGATTTATTCAGCTTCCAGCGGCATACAGAGTCCAACAAGAAGGAAAAAAGTTAGGTTGTATTATGTATGTACGTCCTTTCTTTCTTACCGCCAAAATATGTATAACGAAGTAAGTAATTGTTATTAATTACTCAGTAATACCACAGGCAATACCCTGCAATGAGTAAGATATTTTGATGAATTCTTATTTTTATGATAAAAACCATGCGGTTTTTGTTTTTAAACATTGGTGCAACCCAATAACGTTTCTTGGTATATTGTTTTTATATATTTTTTCTTGTTGATATAAAATTGTTAAACACATTATTAAATATTTTTTCATTTTCTCTCTTTTTTTAATATTTATTATTTTTAAACAATCCATTTGCCATTTGTAATATTTCTTATAGAAAGACATTTTTACGAGACTTCTTCCGTGCACCTTGTTCTCTTGGCTGTCGAGGAGTAATCGGGGGTGATCGAGGGTATAGGATAAAATAACTTAAATACTAAAGCTGTTTACATATCAACGTCAATACACGCTAGCGTCCAGCAGTTTTCATTGATATTTGACGCTGGAATCTAGCGTCGCAACGTCAAGTGAAAATGTACCCTTAAAAGCGAATCAGCGCGTAGCGAGCGAGACGAAACGACAACGCGCGTTGTCATTTTATTTCGCTCGCGTGTCATCACATCGTCTCGCTCGCGAAAAAATTATAATAATTGTATGAGATTGTTGTTTAAAATAATCCGATAATATAAGTACTTTATAATATTAATTTTATAAAATTGTTCTATGCATGTATATAAAAATTAAAGAAAGAAAAAATTGAAAATATTAGGGAAAATCAAATAAGGATTAATTTGTATTGACGTATATTATTGTAATTTGTTATTTAAATGTAATAAAATATTTGGATTCTGTTGCAGAACGTCTAGATATTAAAAATGAACAAAAAGTCCAACAAGACCCTTGGCGAAGCCAAAAAAGCGACCGATTGTTATAAAGGCTTATTTGCAGTTATTAAAATTGTTATATTGGTAATCATAGTTTTATATATAATTACTATTAAGTACATGGAAAAATAAAATTAATCTAGTAATTAATCATGTCACCGGCGCGGGGGCAGCAGCTCGTGGCCGATCGCCGGCGACGGTTCGATATCGATCCGTCGTTCGATTATTACCTCCGATTCTCAAAGGCGTTACTGGTTCAAGGCTTATCAGTGTTGGTCTAGCCACAGTATACTAAGAGACAGTAGGGACAGTAAGCGAAAATTTGTGAGCCACGCAGTTTCGCTCGCGCATCTACGAGCGGCCATGTTTTTGGGCGCACCAATAGCGTTGACTGTAAATTAATTTAAAATTGCTTTAATTTTAATACAGTTTAATAACGTATTTGTTATGTTTTAAAGGGGTTAATAACTCTGAACTCATAATGAAACAAAAGGTCCCTAAAGCTCGGTGTACATACACGATGCAAGAAATTGAACAAAGTTTTAACACCAAGCTCAACACTAGCTTAAAAAGTAGTGTACATACACTAGCTTTATAAGCTAGTATTGGGCTTAGTGCTGTAAGTTTGTTTAATTTCTTACAACGTGTACACTCGTGGTCAGAATGATTGCAACACATAAAGTTGCAACATAATTTTTAGAAACAGAAAATGCGAACTGCTACATTTGTTTACGTGCAATATAATTGTAAACAAATCCACCCCTCCAATGTGCAATATGCAAAATTAAAATAAAAACATTGTTTAATTTCTCGGGGCCCACGTACTATTTATACGGCATTTGCTGCCTAAAGACTTCAATTTCTCGAGGCCCACAAAATTATTCATACGGCATTTGCCGCCCAAAAACATGGCGCCGAGTCATGTGACCAGAAATATTTGGCTGAAAAAGATCAAAGGTACCGACGCTCATTGTCCTTACTGTCTCTTAGTATACTGTCGTCTAGCTGTGCCAAGCATCATTTCGTGTGCAACAACGTGCAGTGTGCTTCTCTCAAAATTCTTACTCATTGTGCAACTCATCGTTCATAATATTTATACTAACTTGGTCTGAGTCCATTATAATTAGTTAAATTCGCTAGTATCACTTCCGAATTCAAACGCAACTGACACTGCCGCCACACTGCACGACTGCACAGCACTGAATAAAGAATGGGCTTGACAAAGTTGAAAGTTGGACTCAGTTGAACTTTGAGCGGTCTTCGCTAGAATGCCACTTTAGCTAAAATTGATAGAAGTGGGGGTACAAAGCCAGCTTTGCTTAGCTGCGTGAAATCGCATCTTTACACTTGTTTTTTCGCGTTAATTAAACCGGCCACGACCGCGTATCATCCCTGCGGCGTTATTTGTAAGATCTTATTTTTGTAATACTTATATATAATAACACTTATTATAATAATAAATAAACATTTATTTCTATATAACATCTTAAATATTAATATCTTAATAAATTAATATTTAAGATGTTAGGCGCACTGCACAAGAACTTCCGTAGTGCGTTACGTGATGTTACGTTACGTTGCGTACGAACCTTAAACTTAGGCCACACTTAAACTTAAACTTTGGTCAACGCACAAAGAAAAATGTAACGCAATATAACGTAGTGAGTCGTAGCGTCAAGAACATCGAAACACAGAAGAAAGTACGATTACAAAAAATAAATCAAAAGTTTATAGTTTATGAGGCAAATATATAATATATCTTTGATAAAAAAAAGTTGTCTAATTATTTAACTTAATTAATTTTATTTTATATTATAACGAGATGTAATATACAGGGTGTCCCAGATCAGTGGACTGACCCGAAGATTTTAGGTAGAACTTGCCGAGATAAGACGAAAAGTCCTTTACGGTTTTTAAAAATTCTCAGTAGTTTTCGAGAAAAAAATTAATTAATTTACGTGTGAGAGCGACAAGGAAGCGCGAGTTTGAGCGAGACCGCGATAGACAGCGGGCGGAGCATTTTAATACATTCTACAAAGTAATGTGGCGCGGTAATCGCGCAGACAGCGCAGACTGTGCAGACCATGAGTGCAGACGCATCAGTTAGTTAGTGGAAAAGGTCCGACGAGACGACTCTATTACTTCGATGAGTGCTACGGTGAAAGTGTGTGCTGGTGCATCATTTCTTAATATCAGACGGAGTCATACGCGATATACAGTGGCTCATGAAAGTCTACATACATATTAAAAACCAGCAGTTTACCATTAAAACAATTATTTTTAGAAACATTAGCGAAAGTAAGGTATTCCTTATAATGAAAAACTAATACTGTAAACATATGAAACATTTTAATAAAAAAGAAAAATATGTATGAACAAAAAACTTAAATAACGTTTATCAAAAATCTCACAAAAGTTCACATATACTAATAAATAATGCTATTTAAGTTAAAAACAATAAATTAATATTTGGTAACTTCTCCTTTGATTTTTAAAACAGCTTCAAATCTCCGAAGCATCGAATTTAAGTATGATGAATTATATAGATTCTAATGGTGTGTATGTAGACTTTCGTGAGTTACTGTAAATTGGTAGCAACACCGCGGCAAGTGGTAACGCACACACACACGCGATGTGAGTCTCGTCCATGTTACATGGACGAATCTCGCATCGCGCGTGTGCGTGCCGTTACCACTTGCCGCATAACTGCTACCAATTTATATCGCGTAAGATTTCGTCTCCTATTAATTGTACAAAATTTAAAAAAATATTAAATCTATAAGAAATTTATAACAGTACAGTGCAAACGTTAAATCGAACGCAGCTCATAATCGCAATGGAAAAAAAAGTATATTGTATTATTGGCGAACGGTGCAAACGAGTTATATTTAAATCAAACAACTCTATTCGGGATGTAACAATTCTACGTGAGAAATTAATTCAAATATGCAATAACGATGCATTACTACAATCTAAAATTAAAAACAAAGAATTTATATTGCGAAATGTGGATATTGATAATAGCAGTAATAAATTCTGCGACACCTAAAAAAATGAAAAGATTGCTAATTTTTCTGAAATTAATGTTCTTTTGTTACTAACACCATCAAATGAGACTATACCATCTACTAGTTTTAATGAAAATATTATTATCGTTGACACGTGTAATATAGAGATTCTTCAAACTGAAGCAATAGATTTTGAAATAATCAATAAAAAATACAAAAATTCTATTATAATAAAAGATTGTAAAGAAAACGTAAGTTTTTATACACAATTATTTTATTGAAAACATATTATTATATAATATTCAAAATTTTAATTATACATTTATGTTGTAGATTTTATTTGAAGAAAATATCAACATAAATATAGTAAAGTCTCATGATAAAGAAAGTGTTAACAATCAGTGTATGAAAGACCTGCACAAATTCATAACCGTAAGGTCAGGATGTATAAATTTTCCAACCACATTTTCTGCATTAACGTACGACTTGGAACAAAAATTAAAAACAGACGGAATATTAAAAGCGCAACGATATTTTATATCATTTTGGGGACAATATTTATGGCAGGAAACGCATACAAAGCCAACAAAATTAGATTATTCTAATTTAGCCCAAAGTATAGTTACTGCGTATCCGAAGCTTAGTGGTATCAGAAATGGTTGTGTAAGTATTATTATTTTATATATGTATTGTTATATACTTTATGATTTTTAATTTTTATTTGTCACACATATAATAATAATTTTGTTTTACTTGGAAATTGTCAGATGTCAATTAAGTACATGGATTAAAAATCATCGATTAAACAAAAATAGACTACAGTTAAAAAAACATAGCAGCGAGCCAAAAACTGAAACTACAAACTTGGCATCTATTGTTTCATCTTCTTCTATGTAAGTTTAAAAATAATTTTTAATTTAACAATAAAAGAAAGTAACATTTATATATGAGCCGTTTATTTTGAAAGTGGCCTAAGTCCATTTATCTTTAAATCGAGATATTTAAGGGTTTGCGTTTCTATAAATTTAAAAATATACGTATGGGATACTAATGAGTCATACCGCTTAAATGTATCTAAGGGTGTTAAACTTATAGTTTCTATTAAAATAGTGGCAATTATTAAGTGAATAATATGCGTTTTTTTTATCAAGAATGGAGTTAGGCCACTTTCAAAATTAACAACCAGATTCATTATAAAATTTGAAGGTGCCCAAGTCCACTCAACATAATTTAAGATACTTCAAATTGAAAAAAAAAGCAATACTGAATTTATTTTACATATCTTTAAAACACTTCAGAAACGTAATATTTATACCATTAAATACATTTTTTGACTACATAACGTACAAAATTATAAACATAAATTTATTACAAAACATATTATTACAAATACATTTTGTGCATGTAAAAGGTATTTGAAGAAATCATGATGTTCCGGTGGTATATATCGTAATAGGTCCATTATGTCCTTGAATTTTGCTGTAATAATTTGTCTGATATTCTTATACAGTGGTGTCAATACAATATTTTCGAACTTTCTTGGTCTACCCCGACGTGGTAATAAATTCAGGACTTAAAAATTTTTATTCTCATTCATTGATGTCTTATAGAAAATTTTATACGGTTCATTTCTGACAAAACGCATCCAACATATTTTTAGCCAGTTTATTGATTCTCCATTAGAATTTTTTACTCTTTTAAAAATTGCATCTTCTAATAATTTTGTTGATACAAAATCTTCTTGTCTCATTTCATTTACAATAAAATTATTACTTTTCCGACACTTTTTAATAATCTTGTAATAATCTTGGGGAACAAACAGTAAATTATTTTTCTTTATTGACATTTCTACCACGCCAAAATCTCTATCATTTGGTAAAAACGAATGTCCTGATATTAAAAATTTGTGATCTATGATTTCCACATTATTTTCCAAAGTTTGGACAAGTTTTAACCACATTAAAGCTATTTTAATGTTTCTGCTTTGCCCGGTGCACATGTCACTGTAAGCTATAATGTGTCTTTCACTTTTTAAATTTTTAACATGTTTTAGGATGCATGAAACAATTTCTTGAGCACCTCTGGATGCAATAGTTTCATCCCAAACGTACATGTAAACATTATCGTCATGAAAATTGTGAATGCCTAAATTTAGGACATACATACTGCGTTTGTAATATGCTACTGAGGTAGTCAACTTGGGATATGGTAATGCTTTTTGCAAGTCGAACGAGAAAGCAAAATAATAATCTGAATTACGTAATACTTGCTCCTGATCTTGCTTCATTGAATTCCTAGCTGATTCCGCTAATCTTAAATGGACATCGTGTTCTTCTGTAAGTCTATTTTTTTCTTCATCATCAGTCGATGCTTTAATTTTAATGTTTAATAAGTCGCATTTTTGACACGTATCTTTGCGCGGTTGGTGGAAATGTAAATCAAAATCTTTTTTAAATATTTTTCTGTAAGTTCACTCATTAACGGCTTTTATTTTATTTTCTTCGCAATGAAGCCCGTATAAATTAAACATTTTCCTCAGAGTTAGATCAGGATGTAAATATCTTCTATTAGGATTATGAAATCTGGTATAATGGAATTCAAATTTAGGAAAACTTTTAATATGGTTATGAACGTGATTTTTCCCTTCCTCAGATAATTTTCTTGATGATCCAACCATCATCCCACGTAAATCATTGCCTACATTTTTAGAGTTTAATACTCGTTTTAAGCGTCCTTCATTTATTTTAAAAGTATCCAATAAGAATTTTTTACAGACGGGAACTTTTCCGTTTTTAGAATTTAATAAATACGTAAAACTCCAGTTTCTTGGCGAACCTTTTCCGTTTGTTGGACGTCCTCGTTCCACAATTTTGCGCTCGACAGCTTCGTAAAGCAATACATTTTGTTTGTTAAAATCTCTCAAACCCCAAAACTTCTCAAAAATATTCTTTCTTTCTCCTTCATCGTAGTTTTTAGTGCAAGCATTCCGACAACGGCAATCTTTGTTTTCGAAAATTTTTTCAGGTACAATATTTCCGGTTTGAGTACAATACCTTTTTCCTGAATTCCGTTTAATCTTTCGCACTTTTTGGATGTATGGTTCATCAATCTTTTGTCCATTGTTATTCGTATCTTCATTCTCTGAAGACGAATATTGTTCGATAATTCTGTTTCTTTTTCAATTTTTTTTTTAATTATTATTTACTATTTCTTCTTCACTATCTGAACTAAATAAAAATAGTCTTGTTCTGTTCTTCCCCATGGGTGAAATAATTTCTAAAATTTAACATTAAATTTTAAGTTTTATATTAATTAAACGTTATTCAACTAACGTAATTGTCCAAAAACCGAGGTTAACTTGTAAATACTAATTAATTAAAATTACCTTCATCACTACTTTTCGACATTATCAATAGTAAATATCTTGATTTAGGTATAAATGGAGTTAGGCCACTTTCAAACTATACGATTTGATTATTAAACTAACTCTGAGAACTTATGTGTTAAGAATTATCGTATTTCCTCGGATTATAAGCAACTTGAAATGCTTTACTGATAAATAACATGAAGTTGTGCACGTAACCATGACAACCAGAAAAAATTAAAAAATGGAGTTAGGCCACTTTCAAAATAAACGCTGGCCGAGGCGTTGCAGGCGCTGCGGGCGCACACGGACACGGCATTGTGCTTAGTGTGCGTATGATGCCCGTCTGCAACACAGTATACTAAGAGACAGTAGGGACAGTGAGCGTCGGTACCTTTGATCTTTTTCAGCCAAATATTTCTGGTCACATGACTCGGCGCCATGTTTTTGGGCGGCAAATGCCGTATGAATAATTTTGTGGGCCTCGAGAAATTGAAGTCTTTAGGCAGCAAATGCCGTATAAATAGTACGTGGGCCCCGAGAAATTAAACAATGTTTTTATTTTAATTTTGCATATTGCACATTGGAGAGGTGGATTTGTTTACAATTATATTGCACGTAAACGAATGTAGCGGTTCGCATTTTCTGTTTCTAAAAGTTATGTTGCAACTTTATGTGTTGCAATCATTCTGATCACGAGTGTACACGTTGTAAGAAATTAAACAAAGTTACAGCACTAAGCCCAATACTAGCTTATAAAGCTAGTGTATGTACACTACTTTTTAAGCTAGTGTTGAGCTTAATGTTAAAACTTTGTTCAATTTCTTGCATCGTGTATGTACACCGAGCTTTAGGGACCATCAATTACTAGAATCTTGGTCCGTCTCATAGTTACACCTCATGTCAACTGCCTTTATTAAATAAATATATTTCTTTTCTTTTGTTTTACTATGAGTTCAGGGTTGTTAACTCTTTTAAAACATAACAAATACTTTATTAAACTGTATTGAAATTAAAGCAATTTCAAATTAATTTACAGTCAACGCTATTGGTGCGGCCAAAAACATGGCCGCTCGTAGATGCGCGAGCGAAACTGCGCGGCTCATAAATTTTCGCTTATTGTCCCTACTGTCTCTTAGTATTGTAATGGTCTGGTCGATAGGTGAATAAAGAAACTGGTCCGGGTATATCGTGTTCTTTTATTTCCATTCACTTCTAGCAGTTTTACAGACGACTCGTCCTCCGTTCTGCGTTCGCCCGCTTTTAAATCTAGCGCCTTGGTCGCCATCTATAAATACTCTTAGTCGAGTCGAGCGAGCTGCCATCTACATGATTTACTGTTCTCAGACCAACTATGTGTTCGCGCGCAGAGCGAACACCAGTGCCGCTCCTTTTCCCCAAATATACTACAGCTCGGCCCTCCTGACCTCGCCCGCGTCTCGCGGGTGTTACATTTATTTCGCTCAATATAGCCCGTTTCACCATTAACAATATTTAATTTACATTATTTGGATTCAGAGATACACTCTTCGTACTTAACACAATTATAATTTGTGCTACAATCTTGAGGCGCTCGTTATAATTCTATTACTAATTGGAATATGTGTCCAATACTCGACCTAATCAAATCGGAAGCAACTTACATTACTTAATCAAAATAAGAATCGGAAATCCGCTTAATATTCGATAGAATTAAAACCGGAACCTAATATAATGTTCCCATTATAATCTGAATCGGAATCGGGATACAGACCCTTTTGCATTGTATCATTTCTCTTGGAAGAAGAGACTTGAATTTCAATCCCATACTGACTTATCGTTACATTTATACAATTGTCGCAGTCAACTTAAAACTACTTTCGTTATCGTACTATTTTAACTTAATTTTCTAATTATCAAATGCTTTCATTCACACTAAACTGTTTGTAATACGTAGATTACTTGGAAGGATATTCGTTTGTCTACATTTATTTCGCCGGTTTCAATTTATCCGCTGACAATATCGCATTATATGGTCTACTTGTAATATTAAATTCCGGCACGTCTGTTACTACATACCGATTATTGTTCAATACCTTTGCCACTACATATGGTCCCCTATAATTTGACTTAAGTTTGCGTGATTGCCCCGGGAGATTTTGTGTGTCTTTTACAAAGATCGATTGCCCCGCGCTATATAATGTCGGTTTTTTATGTAAACTATAATAATATATTTTGTTGTAATTGCGTATTTTTTCTGTTGCCACAGCGGCTGAGTCTCGCGCTTTATTCCTTTCTAGTTCTATTTGGTGATCTATGCCTAACAAGTCGTCGACCAATGCCGTGATTTTAAAATCTGAATGGTTTCGTTGGTCATATCCTAATAATAGCCGACTAGGAGTGTTTTTAAGCGATGCGTTTCTTGTGTTATTTATTACATATTGTATCTGTGGAAGCACTTCACACCACGTTGTTTCGCTTGTCGCGGCTTTCGTTAACGAAGATTTAACAAATCTGTTTGTGCGCTCTGCCAAACCATTTGCCCACGGTGACGCTACCGCAACCTGTCGCTGTTTAATGTGTAAATGTTCTAAAAAGGTTGTAAATTCCTTCGCGGTGAATGCGGTACCGCGGTCGGTTACGATCAGGTTCGGTGTACCAAAAATGTTAATTAGAGATTTCAATTTCTCTATAGTTTCTTTTGCTGTCATAGAACGTGTCGGCATTAACCATGTATATCGCGTAAAGGCGTCCACGACAACTAATATGTGTCGACACCCGTTTGACTCTGGCAACGGCCCGAAGTGATCCATATGCAAGATTTCGAAAGGTAATCGCGGTTTTTCACTTATATTTAATTCTCCCTCGTGTGCATGGGATGAGGTATTCGCCGCCAGACAAGTTACACAATTCTCAATATAATCTCTTACTTTTTTCCTTAATCCGGGAAACCAATATGTTTTATATATCCCCTCTATTGTTTTATCGGCCCCGCAATGAGCCATTTCATCGTGGTATACCTTAATTAATGGATTAATCATGCCTTCCGGAATATAAAACCGATCCCTGTCTTCCCCTTTTTTGTATACTAGACCCTCTATCAGACTAAATTTGTCGTGTGGCTTCTTTTCTAGACTCTGCGCTAACTCTTTCACGGTGGGATCGCGAAGCTGACGATGTACCAATTCCGCCTCCAACGGCAGGGAGTCCACCAACGCTACTTGCCTACTTAGTGCATCCACGTGAGACATCTGTTTTCCCGGACGGTGGGTTACTTTAAAATGATAGTTCTGTAATGCCAGGGTCCAACGAGCGATTCTAGGGTTGAGATTGTCCTTGTTAACTGCATAAACCAACGCGTTGCAGTCTGTTACAATCGTAAAGTTCAAACCGTGTAAGTATATATGGAATCTCTCTACTGCCCTTACTATTGCGAGCATCTCAAGCTCGAAACTATGATATTTTGTTTCAGTTTCGCTGGTTGATTGACTAAAATAGGCCACCGGTGCCCAACCAACGTCTGTCTGTTTTTGCAGCAAAACAGCAGCAAGACCCTGCGCGCTTGCATCCGTATGCAGTTGCGTTTCCAGGTTTGGATTATAAATCCTCAAGACCGGGTTCGACTTAAGTTCTTTTTTTAAAGTTTCAAATGATTCCATACATTCTCCATCAAATCTAAACTCTACTTTTTTTTTAAGCAGATTATATAAAGGCCTGGCTTTGACTGCAAAGTTTTTTATAAATTTCCTAAAATAGCTGGCCAACCCGAGTAACCTCTGAACCTTATGTACCGATTTTGGCTTAGGAAATCTATCAACTGCTTCCGTATGACGAGATCTCAGAGTTATTCCCTCGTCACTGACCACACATAGCCAAGGTATTGTACCCTTTTCTTTAGAAATTGACATTTGCTATAGTTTAATTCTAATCTATATTTCTTTAAAAGAAGTAATGTGGCTCTGAGCGATTTTAAGTTCTCATCTACGGTATTTGACGCTATCATAATATCGTCTATATATACTATCGCTTTGTCCTGCCTAATTAACGGCTGCAGGATTTGTACTAACCGTTTCTGAAACTCGGCCGGGCTCTCACAGAAACCGAATGGGAGCCGCTTGTACTCATACTGCTCATCAGGCGTTGCAAATGAGAAATACTTGGTATCGTCCGGATGCACCCGAATCTGGTGGAACCCGTCACGCATGTCTAAGACCGTGAATATTTTTTTATTTCCCAGAGTTGACAAGCAATCCTCGACGTGCGGAAAAGGATATTTTTGTTTCGCGACTCTATTATTGAGGGGACGAAGATCCACGCAAAGACGGTTGGAGCCGTTTTTCTTTTGGACCGGTACTACCCGCGCGCAATACGGTGAGTTACTTGTTTTAATTATATCTTTATCTAGGAGGTCATCTATTATTTTTTGAATTTCTATACGTTGTGTATATGCGAACTTTCGCGGCGTGTACGCGTAAACAGAGTTATCTTTTAAGTTCACCCTAACATAATAGTCGTCCTTTTCCTCCGGTATATCTATGTTTTCAATTTCTGTTATTAAGTCTTTCAGCTTATTTTTATTTTCAGACCCGACGTCCGTCTGGCATTGTTCCAACACTGTTTCTATAACCGACGTTACTTCGCAAACATTAAACTGAGGCCATAATAATTTTTCTGCCTCGTCTACCTCTGAACAAGGTGTGTATGTAAATGTTATTTTATTTCGGTTTAGAAAGTCGCGTCCTAGTATTATTTCGCTACAAAACTTGTTATTTTTCAGTATAAGAAACTCGCCGTTAAAACTATTTTCGGGCCATCGTTCAAATTTAATTACCGCTATGTATTTTCCATATATTTCAATGGGCATGCCGTTTATTGCTTGGAACCGTACTTCCGATTTTTTCATTTCGTCTGATTTACAATTATCCCGCCAAATATCTTCTCGTATAAATGACACTGGACTACCGGTGTCTACTAATACCTTTAGATTACATGTTTTATCATTACATTTGATTATCTTTATAGCACGCTCGTTAATACTTAAATTAAAATCTCGCTCTGCAACCGCCATCACTGTGATGTCCTCTTCCTGGTCCTGATGTTCTGCAGCGACGGCTGCCACGCTGACCGGTTGTCGTCGATCGTGAATCCCATCGTTGCGCCGCAGCTTCGGACACTCCGGTCTCCGATGTCCCAGCTCTCGGCAATGAAAGCACGTCATTTCCGTCTCTCTGGTGGCTGGTTTTTGCTCAGTCGGTCTGTACCCGTTTCTTGTAGAATCGTACCTAATACTCGAGTCCTTAGATTAAAACGATTTGTGATTAATGTTTGCATTCTTTTTAGCGTACTCACACGATGCGGAGGTGATTCTACGCATCTCCTCCAGAAAGTATTCAATCGACTCGGCTTTTATTGTGGCTGCCGTTGCTCGGAGAGAGGCCTTGCCTATTCCTCAGACTATCAGATTTATCGCGTCGCGCACAGGTAATTTTAGAGGCTTCATTAATGAGAGTTTATTGATGGCATACGCCTGAAAAGTTTCTTTGCTAAACGCCCAACGTCGGGCCTCAACTTTTTGCATCTGCAGGTAGAATGGAACTCGATTCTCGAACACGCACAGCAACGCTTCCCGTAGAGCCGTCCAAGATCGGATCACTGGCCCGGTTTGAAACTCGTACCAAGTTTTTGCGTCTTTAACGAGCTTACTGGAGGCCGCAAGCAGAACCGTCCCGGAAGATACGCGATGGATTTCAGCAATTTGGTCCACCCGCTCTATCCAGCAATTAACGTTTTCATCCTCTGTGCCACCGAATTGAGGAATTTGCTGGGCTATTAGCCTTACTGAATTTACTGGTGCAGATTCGTTATCGGTAAAGTAATCAACGTCTGACCTTATTCTTTCGATTCCAGATGAAGCGATTCTCTCCTCCGTCGGCGCCGCCTGCGGGTTGTCCATTCGTTCGACGTTCTGCACACTTTCCATCGGACTGCTGCCCTGAGGACCCTCCGTCGGTCGCCATTGAGTGATCAGCCGGGTAAATTGCTCCATCATCAGTTGATTTTGCCGTTCCATCATCCGTTGGTTCTGCTGCTTCATTTCTTCCATAAAAGCCGTCATCAAACTCTGCGCTGATCCGGCCGCACCTCCTCCAGTCCTGGTCCTTCCCGTCGGGGCCGATTTCGTGGATTTTACCGTGTCCTCCTCTTCTTCCACCGGTCCCGCTCCACTAGTACCTTCGCCTGGATCCCGTCGCAGAAGGTAAGCCATGATTGTCTCCACAATTGCCTCTTTATTACCCGTAACAATTAATTGGTATTTTTTGCTTCTTTTTTAGAGCCTCGACCGTCATGCCCGTTAGGCGCTCTCTTTCCATGGTCTCATCCACGTCGTCCATCGTAATCGTTAACTTTGATGGGATTCGTCTAGCTGACGTATTCTTTACTGGAGATTGCCGACTGCGTGGCCTACTCCTTTTATATTCTGTCTCGAAAGACTAATGCAAATTTCTTGCACGGTAAGTTTAAACTATTATAGAATTAACTCAGTTTCTATGGTCTTACTCCGACTCATTTTAACTATGCTCCAGCTCCGAATTAAATTACTTTTGGTCTAACTCCGAATTTATTTATTTGATAGCTGCGCTGACTCCGACGGCTATCAATTGGACTTACTCCGATTTTTTATAGACAGTTGGGCTAACTCCGACGGCTATCTTCACTGGTCTCTTTGAAGGACTTGGCCTTCAATCCCACTTCTGATGATCTGTAATGGTCTGGTCGATAGGTGAATAAAGAATCTAGTCCGGGTATATCGTGTTCTTCTATTTCCATTCACTTCTAGCAGTTTTACAGACGACTCGTCCTCCGTTCTGCGTTCGCCCGCTTTTAAATCTAGCGCCTTGGTCGCCATCTATGAATACTCTTAGTCGAGTCGAGCGAGCTGCCATCTACATGATTTACTGTTCTCAGACCAACTATGTGTTCGCGCGCAGAGCGAACACCAGTGCCGCTCTTTTTCCCCAAATATGCTACAGTATACTGTAAGAAGAAGTTCTCTTTTCTAGTGAGATTCCCCTGGAAGCCGCTCAGGATGAATAAAGGAAACTTTTATAAGTGTGTCAGGTCTCACTTTATTGGTCCTATCTCCGATCCGTTTCCTCTGCGCGTTACTGAACGACTCCCCGAGCCGACGGCCGTTCGAAGCCGGCTGCCCGTTGAGCGATCGTGCTGCCCACGTGCGTTTATTTATATACATCAGCTCTAAGAGCTTTGGCGGTTTCTACCAGACGGCGCTAAAGCGACCCGCCACAGCGCTGCTAGTGGTAAATCTTTTACAATACTGTAAGGGCTAGGTCGCTAGGCGACTAGATTTCAGTTGGCCGCCTGCGAGTTTCACGTATAAAGGTGGCAAGCCCGATTAGTTCATGTAAGTGAACACACGAGAGCAGCACGAGTCCCTCTTAAAATGTAACGTCTGCTAGCCGAGCGCAACGCTCGTCTCGAGGAGTCGGCAAGTAACAGCGGTCGAGGTAGGATCGGAGAACAGGCCCAATAAAGAAGCTAAGAGTACATTATATAGTGAATTTATTGCTACCCTTCGCCGCCGGCTACAGAAATAATCTCAGAAGTGGGATTACCGAAGGTTTTCTTCCGTCATCCTCAAAGAGGAGCAGAAGACGCAAGGAGCAGAAGACGCAAAAAATCGGAGCAAGTCCAAGTAACACGTGCTACCTATACGGGTATACGGAAGTATAGGCAGCAGAGAAGCAGGCCACGCAGTAGGCAGCTTCCTGCGTGTATCAGCAACCTGATCCGGAGTTGCAGAGAGTCCTTGACAGGGACGAAGCGGTTAAACGATGACCGACTTCGATAAGGAAACGGAGCGATCACGCCTGCAAGGCATGACTGTAGAAGCTCTGAAAAAAGAAGCGAAGAAGCGTGAGCTGATTGTTACCGGAAATAAGGAGGCATATAAGGAAGCTATGCTTAAGTACCTGAGGGACCAGGACGCCGGTGAGGGACCCAGCGGAGCGGAGCAGTCCTGCGACGAAGAGGAGGAGACGACGGCTCGGTCAACGAAGTCCGCACCCCCCGCGGGGCAAAGGCATCGGATGCAGGTCCAGCGCCCGGTGGCGGATTTCATCGCCGTCTTCTCGGAACAGATCCGGCAACAGAACCAGCTTTTGCTGGACCAAGTGAGGCAGCTGCTGCAGCAACCTGGCGCGGTATCGGTGCCGATTTACAGCGAACCGGCCGAGCACGCAGAAGAGCAGCTGGAGAAGCACGTAGCAGAGCAGCTAGAGGAGCAGCAGGCAGAAATTCCTGTGGAAGTCGTAAGCAACGGAAATAATTCATATTCTGAGGTAACGTACACGCCGTTTAACTCAGTAAGAATTATAGCGCAACAAATACCTACTTTTGGAGGCGCTGAGGATGAAAACGTCTTGGCGTGGGTCGAACGCGTCGACCAGATAGCGCAAATTCATCGGGTTGCGCCGGGAGCAGTTTTGCTGGCGGCATCCAGCAAATTCGTCAGGGAAGCGAAAACCTGGTACGAATTCCAGACGGGCCTAGTACTGCAATCGTGGCAGGTGCTGAAGGAGGCCTTGGTGCGCATCTTTGAGAACCGCACGCCGTTCTATCAACAAATGCAAAAGATTGAAGCTCGCCGGTGGAACTATGCGCGAGAAACTTTCCACGCGTACGCGATAAATAAGCTCGCGTTAATTAAAAGACTAAATTTACCTGTGCGCGATTCAATTAATTTGCTAGTGGGCGGAATAGGAAAGGCGTCCCTCCGGGCGACGGCCGCCACGATCAAAGTAGAGACGGTAGAGGAGTTCTTGGAAGAGATGCGTAGAATCACGGCCGCGTCGAGTGAAGCACCTAAAAGACAATCGTATACTAATAAAAACTTGTTTAAATCTAAGGATCCCGGTTCGAGGGCCGAGAGTGGACGTACCGAACGGCCTCGGTACGAGAAAGCGGAGCGGCCGAGTATTCCAGCCAGGAATCAGGATATTTGATGTTTCCATTGCAAGGCGCCGGGACACCGGAGGCCGGAGTGCCCAGCATTGCAGCTCAAAGACAGCGGCACCGAGCAGCGGAATGCAGCCCGCGTCGCAGCCGTAGAAGAGGATCTACCTGAAGCACCAGAGAATGAAGTTATTGCGGCGGTTGCGGAAAGCGGCGTTAGTCTAAGCGTAAGCGAGCGGCCAGTTAAAATAATTAAGTTGTATAAAAATAATTGTAATTTACGGGCATTAGTAGACACGGGCAGCCCGGTATCTTTCATTCGGGAGAACGTTTGGGGCGAGTCTTGTAATGGCTCAAAACCCGATGCGTCGGAAAGCCAGTTTCAAGCGCTTAACGCTACGCCCATAAAAACCTACGGAAAAATAAAAACTCTCATTATATTGGAACAATGGCCCAATTTAGAATTTCAATTTGAACCTTATATACTGGAAAATAACAAGTTTAAGCTAGACATGCTAATAGGACGTGACTTCCTAGAAGCAAACAAAGTAAAGTTGGTTTACATACCGAATTCTTGGGCTAGCCAAGGAGAAACACTGTTGTTGCCGAAATTTGATGTATGCGAGGTAGCAACAGCGTCGGAAAGTTCCGTCGAAAATATACACACCGACTTCGGTCCTGAAATAGACGAAAAAATGAAAACATTGGTGCGAGAAATAGAGGCAGCTGAAATTCCGTACGTGGATAATAATTATAACGTTAGAATAAACCTAAAAGACTATTCAACGTATGCGTACTCGCCGCGAAAATTTGCACATATATAGAGACTAGAAATTCGTAAAATAATAGACGATTTGTTAGAACGCGATATAATACAGCCGAGTAACTCACCGTATTGTGCCCGGGTCGTGCCGGTGCAGAAACGGAACGGGGCCGTACGTCTTTGCGTAGATCTCCGGCCTCTGAACAGCCGAGTGGCTAAGCAAAAGTACCCGTTTCCGAGAATAGAAGACTGTCTGTCCTCCCTAGGAAACAAAAAGATTTACACGGTGTTAGATATGAAAGATGGCTTTCATCAGATTAAAGTAAACCCGGCAGATACAAAGTATTTTGCGTTCGCGACGCCCGACGGGCAGTTCGAGTTCAAACGCTTACCTTTTGGTTTTTGCGAGAGTCCGGCGGAATTTCAAAAGCGCCTAGTTCACGTGCTGCAACCGTTAATCCATCAGGATAAAGCCAGCGTTTATATCGATGACATTATGATCGCCTCGAAATCTGTGGAAGAGAATTTGGAGTCACTTAAAGAGGCCTTAACCTTATTAAAAAAGTATCGTTTTGAATTAAATCTAAAGAAATGTTAGTTTCTAAAGAAAGAGGTACAGTACCTTGGATACATACTAAATGAGAAAGGCATGACTCTAAGTCCTCGGCATACGGAAGCCATCGACAGATTTCCTAGGCCTAGCTCTGTGCACGAGGTCCAGAGGTTCTTAGGTCTGGCCAGTTACTTCAGGAAGTTTATCCAGAACTTCGCTGTAAAGGCCAAACCTTTTTATAATCTACTAAAAAAGAATTCAAAATTCAAGTTTGACCAATCTTGTAGTCAAGCCTTTGAAACACTCAAAAGAGAACTAAAATCGTACCCTGTGTAGAGGATCTATGATCCAGAATTAGAAACCCAGTTACACACTGATGCCAGTGGCCAAGGGCTTGCTGCAGTCCTCGTGCAGCGACAGCCGGGCCAAGGGTGGGCTCCCATTGCCTATTTTAGTCAGGCAACGAATCAATCTGAAAACAAGTATCATAGTTTTGAACTTGAAATGCTAGCCGTGGTACGAGCAATGGAAAGGTTTCACATATATTTATATGGGCTCGATTTTACCGTAGTTACAGATTGCAACGCACTAGTGCACGCAGTAACTAAAGCAAATTTAAACCCTCGTATAGCCAGATGGACTCTCGCGCTACAGAACTATAGATTTAAACTGACTCACCGTCCAGGTCGACAGATGACGCATGTCGATGCTCTCAGCAGGCAGGTGGCTTTAGTAGATGCCTTGCCTCTGGAAGCAGAGTTAATTTTTAGGCAGCTTCAGGATCCGAACATTCAGGAGCTTGCCCAGAATCTAGAAAAAGCAGAAAGCGATAAATTTAAGTTAATCGAAGGATTAGTGTATAAGACAGGCGAAGATAGGGCGAGATTTTACGTACCAGAAGCGATGGTGAACCCCGTATGTCGAATTTACCATGATGAGATGGCCCACTGCGGTTTTGACAAGACGCTAGAAGGCATAAAAAACACGTATTGGTTTCCTAACATGAGGAAGCAAGTTAAGCGATACTTAGATAATTGCATTGTTTGTTTAACGGCCAATGCTTCAGGGCACGCAAGAGAAGGAGAATTGAATTTAGTCAAAGGGCCATACTCACCATTCGAAATTGTACATGTAGATCATTTCGGTCCCTTGCCTGAGTCAGGAGGATTTCGGCATATCCTCGTAGTAGTCGAGGCGTTCACCCGGTATACGTGGCTGATGACCACTCGTTCCACCACGGCCAAGGAAACTATAGCACAATTAAAATTATTATTTGACATATTCGGTACGCCTAAAGCTTTGGTTACGGATCGCGGAACAGCTTTTACTGCGAACGAGTTCGTAAACTTTACCGAAAAACGCAGGATAGCGGTGCGTAGAGTAGCCGTAGCGTCGCCGTGGGCAAACGGCATTGTTGAGCGCGTGAACCGATTCAGTAAGACGTCGTTGACAAAGGCGGCGGGCAGCGAGACGTCGTGGCACGAAAGCGTACCCTTGGTGCAGTATGTAATAAACAACACCAAGCACGCGTCATTAAACAATACCCCGAGTAAACTTCTATTAGGGTATGATCAACGCAATCATGCCGACCGGGATATTAAGGAACTCGTGGACAGGCTAGCCGGCATTGATCGTCAAATCAGGGATGAGCGGGAAAAGGCGCGCGATTTGGCTGTCGAGGCCACTGAAAGAATCAGAGCGTACAACAAAGTTTACTACGACTCGTCACACAAAAAACCCACATTGTACCGTGAGCAACAATTAGTACTTGTAAGGGACATTCAGAATCGTCCGGGTCAATCTCGGAAGCTAAAGTCTCATTATAAGGGTCCGTATGTAATTTCAAAAGTACTGAATAACGGGAGATACGTGGTGACAGAAGTGCCCGGTATGGAGCTCCACGGCAAAGTGTATAATACAATTCTAAGCGCCGATAAGCTCAAACCATTTGAAAAAGTATAAAGGGCCTTAGAACCATGGCATTTCTACATTAACGGGTAAAAGTCACTGTAATTTAGTTTCGATAAAGACTAGACATAGGTATGTACTAGTCGGCCTGCGAGGTATCGGCAGGAAAACCGTGCGATTTAATGATATTTTAGTTTGCGAATCATGCGCACATTATGTTAATTACTTTGATTATTTAGCGGGATTTCTATTTTTTGTATACGTGGTACCGCACGCGTTGGCCATTGCAGGCCATTTACCAATTATTTCTTCTCCAAATTAATTGTTAACCTGCGTTGTGTATATATATATATCTACTTTCTTGTATGTGGACTTCATTGCAATGGGCAAGCATTTGTTAAGTTAATTAAGCGAGACGGCGTTATGCGACGCCAACGACAAGCGAGTCGAAGGTGTAGGTGTGGGAGCACCGCGAACGAAATTTTGGCAAAGTGTTAAACTAGCATAAGAGCGAGCCAGCGGGCGTTAATTATATTAATCAGAAAAGACTTACCTGTATTACAGCCACATTATAGCACGCGCCATATGGCTGTCCGACTTCCCGGCGGCCATATCACTTGCGAGTCGCCGTGCAGTCAGGCTGGCCGAGCTGTAAGGGCTAGGTCGCTAGGCGACTAGATTTCAGTTGGCCGCCTGCGAGTTTCACGTATAAAGGTGGCAAGCCCGATTAGTTCATGTAAGTGAACACACGAGAGCAGCACGAGTCCCTCTTAAAATGTAACGTCTGCTAGCTGAGCGCAACGCTCGTCTCGAGGAGTCGGCAAGTAACAGCGGTCGAGATAGGATCGGAGAACAGGCCTAATAAAGAAGCTAAGAGTACATTATATAGTGAATTTATTGCTACCCTTCGCCGCCGGCTACAATACTGTGGTCTGCAATCTGAGACCACTGGCGCCACGTAGCGGATAGGCTTCACATTTTATACACGTTAGTTTCTGAGAATCATCGGGCAGCACCGATCTTCGTGCGGAAACTTCGCGCCTTTCTCGCTTTGTTCCGTGTGGACACGTAACCAGATGGACGAAAGGCGATAGTGAGAGCAAGCGCAAGCGATAGACCGAAAGCGACAGACTAAGCGATAGCGAACGATACCACGAGAGCGAGGACTACTCGAGGCCCAGGAGGCGTTTATTCGGTGAGATCTTTCACCCGCATTGCGGAATTGTTATTTTGTAAAGCCCTCCGCTTCCCGGGGAGACAGTCGCGGGTTCAGACGATTCCCGGCTACGTAGAACGGACACTCGGGCCCGATAGGATGATTGCGGATCCTTGTCACGAGGCAAAGACTTACAAGACTGTCCGGGGTAAAGACTTGTTAGATCTCGTTTTTCCATAATTCTCGCGTCAGCTTTGACTGTTGTGGTGCCGGCCACGCGCCTTCCGTGCACGCGGCGTGTTTTCGCGGGACCCCGCAACACAAGAAAATTTACTCGTACGGTCGCCCGCCGCAACGAGATCGCGAGATTTCTTTCCCGGTTTCGGTCGCTGCCGAGGCCTCTACGTGTGGACGCGATTCACGGAAACTTGCAAAAATTATTATTAATTGGTTCAAGTAACCCGTCTTGTTGTTTCCCGCGGAGTCCTGCCAACGGCAATTCAGAAGCCCGTCGGCCGCTACTCACTAACGCTAACAAGTGTTAGCTACATAAGTATATATATATATATACTTAACCTTAACCTTATACTTAACCTTAAAATATATATATATATATATATATATATATATATATATATATATATATATGTTACATTAAATAATTTAAAATAATCAGTTTATTTTATAAATTTTGTAGGTATTGTGTGACGTGTGGATAGTGAATGCGGCTTAAAAATGAACACGAAGAATTATTGTCTATATACAATGTATTTACAATCTTATGTACAGTTCTGTTTGTAGTTTGTTTACATCGCACCCACTGGTGCTTTTTACAAAAGATCAGCGTGTACGCCTTACAGCTTGCGCTCTCTATACGAAATATGTGGGGCCGTGAGCGTTACTCTAATAGGGCCCCATTTGTCGTCCCCTGGTAGCCGTGGAGGTTCCGCGTCGGAGGACGAGGTGGTAGCCCAAGGGTCACACTGGACCCCACACTCGGTTACGATTAAAGCGTGTTGTATTGCTCTTTTTATAGTGCTGGGCCCGCACTGCACGCCTCGATCTGTGCGTGCTGGTGGTGTGGGCGGAACCGGTGAGAGAGGCTCGGCTACTTGATTCCAGCGCGGGCTTGTATAGCGCCAAATCCTCACGTCCCCAGGAGCCAGGAAAATTTTTGGTGGTCTTGTTAAACTCGGTGGCGTAAAGTTCGCGAGCTGCGGCTTCCACTCGAGTAGTTGTAAGTGCGCGTGTCGTGGCGGTTTCCTGAATCCTGGTGGCCGGAGGATGCCTGCCAGCGGCTGCTGTGGCGGAAATACTTCCACCGACACTATGCGAGGAGTCCGTGCTTCTTCTACCGGAGGCGATGGTGGACTCTCCGGTACTGTCTCCGGCGTGAGAGCAGTCTTCTTCCTGCAACTCCTTCTAGTACGCTTGCGATTGGCCACGGTCTCCGGGCTCTTTCTGCGATGGCCGGTGGTAGCGGCATGCGGCTGCGTTTTGATTCGCGGCAACGATTACTGCCTCGTTCTATGTACAGTGCGCATCGGCGAAGCACTACCTCGTCTTTCGAAAAGTGTGCGTCTTATCGAGCACTACGGATGCGTGTTATCAAAAATTGATCTCACTATCGAAGATAGGCGATATCGGGGGCTTCCTCGGTGCCGCTTAAATAGCGGTCCTTGCCGCTCTTGACTCCCGAGAAAGCTCTCGTCTTCCGCGCCGCCTGGCGGTCGCGGTTGTTACTCGCTGGGCCCGGAGCTTTTTCTTCCACCGAGCTTCCGGGCCTTCCGGCATACACCTGTGTATGTCGGGCTGCATTCCTCGTGGCGCGCCGAGGATCTACTGCCAATTTGTCGACTCGGCCGCCACAAATTTTATATAAATTTTTGAAACTTTTATTAGTTACTTACATATCTGTTGTCTATTTTTTTATTTCGAAGTTCCAAGTCATTGTTTGGAATATGCTGTATTATATTGTCATCCAAAATATTTATATTTTGATTTACGATTTCATTTAGTGCTGGTTCTTGAATAATTATTGCTTCGCCACTGGTGTCTGAATAAAATTGAAAGCAATTATGCATATTAGCCATAATAATATAATTTTTTTATAAATAATTAAATATAATAAAAATAGATATAGAAATATTTACCAGAAGTGGCTATAATTTTAATATCGGAATTTTCATCAGATGCACAAGCAACTGATGTATCGGTATAAATCTATAGTACATATATAAAGAATTAAAATAAGTTTTTTTATTTTATAAAAAAATTAAAATGCAAACATTTATGGCTAAGATAAAAAATAATTTAAAATATTTTATTATTTAATTCCGCTTTATATTTTAAATTAAAAAGAATTCTTTCTCCAATAAAAGGAATTAATAGATTAATAGTGTCTTTGACCAAGTAAGGAAATACTTCCTCCGTAATTTTTTGATCTTTGACGCAAACAACAAAGTGAGATAAAAATTATTATATTATACTTTTACAAAAAAGATTTTTATACTAACCTTTGAATGCTTGAATAACTTCCGCACTCAAGCCCCAACTTTTCAAACGCTTTGTCACCGCGAAGTCTGATGCACTTATATTAATATCTTCATTAATCATTTTTTGTACTAATTACAAATAATCTGTACTAAATTTATTAACAATTTCAAGTAACCAAAACAAGCGTTACAAGGTAATCCGTATTTGTCACATCACGGAATCGTGATGTCACATTCGTTTTTGTTACTAGTTTCATAACGTTGCACTAACAAATGTTTAAAGCCCATAACAAATATTATCAACAAATTTGATTTGTGTTGCAAACCATATATGATTTGTAAAAATAACAAATCAAAAGAAATGATTTGCAATATAAACTTAATAATTCGTGTTCTTAGCAAATCATTAAGTAACAAATGCATTTTGTTACGGTAATCAAAATATTTTTTTAAGTGTAGAGTGATGAGGCCTTGCAGAGTTGGTGGTATAACATTTTTCCTAATCGTTAGCAGAGTTAATCTAGCGTCCACTAATGTAAGCACATAACGCACACATTCCTTGTACAGCTGGTATCTCTGTCGAAATTCTCGTTCATTGAAAAGTTTAAACGGATTTATTCTATCCCGAAAAACTTTTGGTTCGAAATTACGTAATTCATTTACTTCCCGAACTTCTGCAGCGTTGTCAATTGCCTCGGCTAACTCCATAATTGATTATTTGGTTATGTATCATGTTATACGTACTAAATACCGAGTTCTTATTACACTTGCACAGCACTTTAATCATTTTTATACAGGGTGTATCATTTAATGTGTCACACCGAATAGGAATAGGTGGGTCTTGGTGAGAAAAATAAAAAAGTTTTATACCATTTTGCAAAATTCTCGATAGTTATTGAGAAAAAAATTAATTTGTCTAGCGCAAGATCGACAAGGAAGCCACACATGAGTGAGCGCGACAAGCGACGGCATCATTTTTTAGCTACTCGCCTGTCGCGCTCACTCACGCGTGGCTTCCTTGTCGCTCTTGCGCTAGACAAATTTTTTCTCAATAACTATTGAGAATTTTGCAAAATTTTTTTTTTCACCAAGACCCACCTATTCCTATTCGGTGTGACACATTAAATGATACATCTTGTATATACGCGCATTTTTAAAATTGAAAGTTTTTAGAATTGTTCTAATACGATTAATTTTATTACATAGAGTTTCGTTTACTCCTAAAAACTTCGCGTATATCATTTTTTTAAATAAATTTAATTAATTAATGTCGCTACTAATTAGTAAGTCGCTATACGGGTCCACCTGTCAAATCACATGGGTGCCGCCATATTGGATTTTCGCTAAATGTGTCGCTAAATGTGCTACAGACCATATTTATCGGCACATTCAGCGGAAGCCTATAAATGTGCTATAAAAGTGGATTCAGAATAGCTTTTTCGAGATAAAAGCGCACATTTAGGCTAAAAGTGACTGTCACTTTTAAAGGTGCCTCTAAATCTGAGTTCAGAATACGACCACTTTTATTGTTCACGCATCCGCTTGCCGGTGTGCGCGTGCTTGCTTGATGTCGGCTCGAGTTGAAAACAGCCAGCGGCTTTTCACTTTCTAATTTATATAACCGCCCAATCAACTCGAGCCGATGTCGGTAAGCTAGTTAGTCGTACGTGACAAATAAGCCATCGTTTCGCGAGAAATTAGAATTTCTTTCTAGATTATTCATTGTATAATTAGGTTCCTCCGGAACGTTGCGCGTGTTACCCGGCTGTCTCGCGTTTCTTTCTTCGTCAAGATATCCGTCGCGAGAGTGGTCAGTCTCACCGCTCTTCAAGATTTTCGCCGGTCCGTCCTGACAGCGGTCACGGGCGAAGTCAAAATTTCCTATCAAAACGCTCCGGCCGGAGAACTGTATTATTTTGTATTGTTTGTAATTACAAGTGCTAATTATTTTTATGAGTGGTTTAGTATAATTATTTTGATTGCCCGCACGATCTCCGTACCCCGTCGCGTTTCTTCGAGACGAAAACGCCGGCGATTTAATTCGCGTAAAGTGCGCATTATGTAATCCGCGTCTACGTCGCGCACATTTATAAAACCATTTTTAGAGGTGCTTTTAACTAAAAGCGCCTCTAAAAGTGAGCTCAAAATACGGGCTAATAAGTTCACCACTGATAACGTAAGGACAGCTTTACTGGAATACAGGAGAAAAGGCTGGACAACCGAAATGTGATAGTAGACGCTTTAAGAGTCAAGAAAAAATATCATCTACCATCGAGTTCAAAGAACGAAGCAAAAAAGGACACAAAAGAGGTAAATCATAAATTTAAATGTTTTAAATGTGGTAAATTGGGTCATTTTGCGAGAGACTGCTGGACAAAATGCCCTGGACAAAACCAAGGATCAAAGAACAATGCAAAGAGATCAACAGCGGCATTCGTTATTGAGGCAAATGTAACGAACGCATCTGGCAGCTGTAAGTGGTATATCGATACCGAGGCAACCAACCATTTTTGCAGCAATAAAGACTTGTTCGCAAATTTAAAAAGATGAGCGAACGAATCAGCGTATGTGCCAGGCGGTAATTTGAAGATTAAGGGAATCGGTACTGTAAAACTTCGACTCTCAAATATGGACATACTACAAAGAAAGTATTTTACGTACCGAGCCTCCAGAAAAATTTAATATCTGGAAGACGCATCGCAGAGGCCGGGGCTCAAGCCCACATTTACAAAGACAAGATGCGAATATATGTACCAGATAAGTGGTCATTTGATGCACTATTAAAGGAAAAACTTTTCGTTTTAGATGGGCGAAGAGCTGAGTAGATTCTAAGGAAATAAACTCTGTGGGTTCGGAAAAGATTTGAAACTATGGCACAGACGTCTGGGACACTGCAACGTGCAAACTATAAAATCAATGGTTAAAGCAGAAATGGTAATGGGTTTGAAGAATATCACAGGGGACATCGGAATATATAAAGTTTGTCAACAGTCAAAATCAACACGAGCGTCATTCAAACCTATTGCAACCACAACAACAAAAGAATCATTAGAACTGCTACACATGGACGTATGGGGACCATCACCGGTAAAATTTCTTGGTGGAAAGAGATACTTTCTCAGTATCATAGATGATCATTCACGGTATGGCACGGTATATTTTTTAAATCATAAAAATGAAGTATTTGAAAAGTTTAAAGAATTTCAACAGGAAACAGAACGACAGTTTGATAAAAGAATACGAGCTGTCGACACAGATCAAGAACTGAAATTCTGTGCAAAGATCATCGAGGAAAAATTGAAAAGAGATGGAATAAAGATTCAACGAACAAATACATACACACCAGAGCAGAATGGGGTAGACGAAAAGCTAAATAGAACAATTATGGAAAGCGCCCACTGCTCATTACTACAGGGAAATTTACCAAAAAGTTTTTGGGCAGAAGCAATAAGTGCGGTTGTTTACATACAAAACCGTTGTGCGCATAAAAAATTGGAAGGACATACACCCTACGAGAAATGGGTGGGTAGAAAGCCATTCCTACGGTATCTTACAACTATGAGATGCCTAGCGTACGTGCATATCCCAAAACAAAGGAAGGAAAAATTAGATGCACGAGCAAAAACTGGCGTTCTCATGGGATATGCTCGCAAAACAAAAGGTTACAGGATATACGAACCAGAAAATAAAGGTATTATAGAAACTATGCACGTAAAATGATGTAGGCAAGCGAGGAAATGATCAAAGGCCACTGTCGGGTGATAACAAGGTAGTTTATGAATTCATTAATGATACCGATTTACCCGATGACATGTCAACTGAAAAAGACATCGAAGATAATGCTTCAACAGATAAAATGCTCCAAGAAAGACAACCTGAAGATATGGCCCAAGAAAAAAAACCTGAAGAATTTCCTCAAGAAAGACGACGTGAAGGCGTTAGCACTGGAACTAGGCTAAAAAAAATTATCCCACGGATAGAGCTAGACGCATGATGTCTACAACACGTAGCAAAAAGAAGAACTAAGAGAACAGAAACAGGACGAATTGACGTCGCATATTATGCAATGAGCGACACAAGAATACGTCACAAAACGAAGCACGTCTATATTGCAAAAAACATGCTATTCATTACGATCCAAACGCATTTAATTTTAAAGCTTTGCAAATTACAGGTATCAAAACAGAACAAGGAACAAAGACACAACAAAGTCGCACGGGCCAAAAAATAAAAGGGTCACGTACATCCAGCGAAAGGGACATCGTCTTCGAAGAACCACTGGCCCTGTTCCTGGATATAAAAATTCCGGACACACTAAGGGAAGCCATGGAAAGTGAGCAGAAAGAGAATTGGACGAAAGCCAGGAATAAAGAAATGTAAACGCTCAACAACAAAGAAACTTGGTAACCAGTTGATGACACCGGAGGAAAAGCTGTTATCGGAAGCAAATGGGTATTCAACGTCAAAAGCAACCTGAAAGACGAGATTGTAAAATACAAAGCGCAACTTGTAGCTCAAGATTACTCGCAAAAACCGGGCATAGATTATGATGAGACCTACTCTCCCGTAGTAAACTTCACCTTAATTAGATTGTTTATTTCTCTTTTAGTTTGTCATTTAGGATGAAACCATAGACATTTAGATGTAAAATGCGCATACCTATATGGAAGTATTGATAAAGAATTGTATATGCGGCTACCATCAGATCCATCGAGAGCAGGGGGAGAAATTGTTAATTTAAAAAAGGCTCTCTATGGACTCCACCAGAGTGGAAGACAATGGTATTTGAAACTAAATAAAAGATTCAAAGAATTAGGATGTGAAAAATTACAATGTACAAACTGCGTGTATACCTTGAGCAACAAAGCATTAATATTGGTATATGTAGACGATTTAGTACCAGGATACCCCCGGACGTCGCCTTTTCTAGATAAAAAGGCGAATTCGGAAAAGTCGCGCACCATTCTCGTTCTGTTCGCCTCACAGCGAACATCCGGACCGACCGACTCCTGGAGCAAGCAGAACAACGGGATGGAGCGAACTCCGCCTCGGTCAGGCACTCCTGACGCTTGCCTACCTAGGAATCTTCCTAGCAGTCGAAAGCAATTCTCGATTCGTAAGACCGGCTCGTGGGGTGAAGCGCACTTTGCCTCCTTCAAGTGATCTCGATCCCGGATCTACCGTCGGTTTGCCAAGGCGAATATCCTTTCGCACCGTTGCACAAAGCCGGGGTGGAGAGCTCTCCGCCTCGGCCGAGCACTCTCGGCTACTGCAACACCGGACAGGTGCTCCGTCCTCCACTACATCCGGAAAACCGCATTCGCGTCGCGATCCACGAATTATTTCGCCCACCGCTTCCCGCGTCGCGTGCATCGATCAGGTCCCGCCCGGGCCCGCGCCGACGGGAAAAGGAAACCGCATTCGCGTCGCGATCTACGAATTATTCCAACCACCGCGTCCCGCGCCGCGTGCATCGACCAGGCCCCGCCCAGGTCCGCGACGCTGGGGAATATCCGGCGCATACACGCGCCAATTACCGCGTTACCGCAAGCATTCTATTATATGAGTGTTCTGTCCGGCGACGTCTCAACCACGCGTTCGTCACATTTGGCTCTATTGTAAATTGTTATTGAAATTATTAATTGAATAAACCATCAATTAATCGTTAATCCAAGTCTCGTGTATTTTCGGACCTACTTATTCTCTCGCGAATCCTGTCCGCCCGGCGAGCACATCCGGGCACTCTGGCTGGCCCGATATTCGCGGCCAAGAATTACGGTCGTTTCAAAGATTAAGATTAAGATTAAAAGTATATGTTTTAAATTAAGATTTAGATTAAGATTAAAAGTATATATGTTTTAAATATTTTAATAATTATATATATTTTTTATATTTTATATATTTGTTAAAAATAAAAAACCTAATTTTTTTTACATAAAAAATAATTTTTATTTTAATCTTCACAACTCCTTCTTACGCTACGACCACTAATTGAATATTTTAAGGTGCTACACTTCGTCACCATCCGCTAACATAAATTTGTTTATTAAAATTTTTACAACTCCTTTTGATGCTCCAGTTAAATATTTTTAAATACATTTTTGTAAAGCGCAATGCGTAAGATGATTATTAATAAGATCTAAAATATTTTGTAAGATTCGGCATCTTCATTATCTGCGTCTAAGGTTTCAATGATGCGGTCTTCTCTAACATCACCGTCGAGCATATCAGCCATGTACGTTTCTCATATCCTTTGATATAAGATGCCACACTTCATCGCCATCCCCGTTAACATAAATTTTTTTTAATCTTTATAATTCTTTTTGACGCTGCGACCACCAGTTGAATATTTTAAATACATTCTGTAAAGCGCAATGCGTAAGATGATTTCCACATCGCACAGTATTAATAGTATCTAAAATATTTAAAGATTCAATATCTTCATAATCAGCGTCTAAGGTTTCAATGATGTTATCTTCTCTAACATTGTCGTCGAGCATATCAGCCAACCATGCACATTTCTCATATCCTTTGACATATATAAGACGTGACACTTCATCACCGTCTACACCTGTTACAGCTGTTGTAATTGTTTTGCCATGTTGTATGGCACAGTTCCTTCTTTCCACGACAATGTATGATGATATTTTATTGTCCAAGAAATGCATGACTTTTCAAATTGCGCCAAAAAATTCCATGGCACTGGATTTTTAAAGATGTAATAAGTTAGAACAGTACCCTTTCTTAGCACTGCAACTTCTTTTACAATAAATCGCCGTCCAATATTAAAACCTTGAAGATCAACAATCGTTGGCACAATCATGATGAATGCGTGTTCGAAACAATAATGATGTGTAGATAAAATTGTTTCTTTATATATGATAAAAACTGCTGATATAGCAATTTTTATAAGACCTTGCGCACAACGTTAGACAGTGGACTATATTCAACTATGCGATCGTGTAAAATAAGACAATATGCGGTTGTATTTGCAGGAACATTTTCCTTGCAATCAAATTCTAATCGCACGTCTACAGTGGCGCTTTTGATTGACTCGTTCTGTCGAGAGCAATCGATAACAGCAAATGGTCCATATGATAGAAATGCTGCTACATTGCAAAAAGCCTCATAAGAACTGTTGCCATAATAAGCTTTACGAAAACGTATATACATATCATAAAGAATAGCGTATCTTTTTTTGTCAAAATCTAAATTCAGATCATCATATGGATAATATTCAGAGTTGAGAAAAAGTTTCACATTCGTTAATTTACAATCATCAAAAATGGTTGATTTTTTAGACATAACGTTTTTGCGATCGGTTTGCAGAGCAAAGATAACGTATCGAGGCTTTTCAAGTTGCGTTGTAGCCTTGACGGCCCAAGAATGTTTTGTAGTACTCTGCAAAAGAGGATATTCATACAAATCCCACGAGCGAAAAGTCATGCTTAAATATCGCCCGCTATCCAAAGTTCGCAGCATGGATAATTTATTGACCTCATTTAATATGACATGAGACATTCGCCACTGTATTTTATGCAATTCAATTTCTGGCTCTAATTTCGTATTTCCTATAATGGAATTATTATCATTGCGAGCGCGTATTAAAATTAATTCATGGCGAGCGTTGACAACCACTCGTTTATAATCTTCACAGAAACCTAACAATATACTGAGGGGTACACAAAAATTAAAGAATCCTTCTGACGTAGTTGATGTTTCACTCCATCCAGCATTTTGCAGCATCACAGCATTATCAGATGTTAGCGATATATAATTTTTAAGAGTGCTAGTTATTCCAACGTTTCTGTTGCGATCAATTTCTACACCATTGAGTTCATAACGGATTTCATCGAACATAAACGCAACACAATTATTTCCTAGCGCAGCTGTTAACTTATCGTCAGGTTTTTTTATTTTTATTTTTCCCTCAATATAGAAAAAACTGTCACATGGCAACGTATACAAATTCTGTTGTTGTATTGGTATCCGTATTTCATCACTATATCCAAACGTTGTGTTAGCATATGGGTTGTATGTATGAGTTTCAATTTTAACAATACTATTGTCAAAGATCGGCTTATCATCAATAATCAATATATCAGCCATTTTAGATGTTGCACACAATGAAACCCAATGATTTTAAAAATTCTACGTTTGATGTAGTAAGTTTTTTCTTCAATAATTGAACCCCTTTCGTGGAAGCTGCGTATTTAGTTTGTCTCACGTTCGATGTTTTATTCAAAACGAGCATCTCACACTAAAGTCGTCTCCGCACATGCAGTCTCACGGTAATTTCTTCGCCACGAAAATCAAGCAATCGTCCGTTCTGATCTACAATGCGAATCGTCAAATCAGTAACGCTTCGTACGACGACTGGAAGGTAAATGATCTATGTTGGAGTTTCAGATATCTTATATCCAGGTGGAACCTTAGGTGAAAATTCATGTATTGTATGTACACGTTTTCCATTACTGTATGCACCCCCCGTTACACTGCATTCAATGCGAATAACATTTACATTGATAATTTGTATCGGTGCGTCCGATTCATGCCAACGTAACGGCTCGAGTATGCGATCTGATGAAAATCCTAACAACGATCCAATGTTGCATGGTTTGGTGAAATTTATTTGATAAATACACTTAATCTCGCTTTTCATCGTATTGTTATTAGCTTTAATCGTTAAAGGATAATCTTTTTCACCATTACCATATGAAATCATGTTCTTTGTAACATCATTGATATGAAGTTCGTCGAGCGCACGTTTTAGATATTCAGCAATATCGCACAGTTCATACGAGGCGTCGGGAATGGTGATACTTTCTCTATCATCATTATCATCATCATCAGCATTATCGAAATAGAATGTATTATTTGATGAGTTTACATTAGGAATTGTAAAATACGTTTCAAAATCAGCCAGTCCGAGTTCATATTCTTCATCGCTTAAATCTATAGCAGGAAAGTAGCTCATTGCGAGGATACTACTTTTGCCTGATAACGTGAGCGTCAGCGACATGTTTGATACTGAGTTTACAGTGCATAATGTTTGTTCTTAAATTGTGCATCAATCGTCTGTAGAAACTGTAGACACAATTGCCCACAGTTGTTTTGATTATATCGTTGATATGGTAAGCGATTATATTCAATTTGTGTTGCGTCATTCCCCAGATATCGAGCAAGTTCTTGTGGCGGTCGAAAATTGCCAAAACTATCAAAATACATAGCGCAATTTCCTCTTTTCGCATATGCCACCCAGTGGGTACCTAATCCTTCAACTTTATCTAAATTCACAATACCGCTCTCGTTTTGATGTATTCCCCCAATCGGTAAAGTGTCACGCATAAAAACGCCTCTAAAATATGGAATGCGCATGTGTTTCGCTAATTGTCGCAACTGTATATCGGTAATAGCACCTTTGGGAAGTTTTAACGTCTCATCGGCGTTTTTTTTTTCCTTTCTTATTTCCATTTTTTTTTCGATCTCCGCCACCACGTTTGTATGGAGCGAGATAAACACCGCGACCTTCCATGGCGTAATTGTGACGTTTCATTTCTTCAAGTTGGCGTTGTGAGGCTTTTTTATCATTTACAGCTTTTGCGATTCCTGCGGCTCCACCGGCGAGCGAACCGATAGCACCCAGTAAGGGCAGAAGCGGTATAACGCCACCACGTTTCGCTATCGGAAGTGTTCGTTTCTTCACCGTTTTTTTCACCGTTTTCTTCAGCGTATTCTTCCTCGCTACACATAAGCCCATACCAAGTTTTGTTTTTGCTTTCATAGCTGCCCATACGGTCATGGCTGCGGCCTTTTCACCAAAACTTGAAT
This sequence comes from Cardiocondyla obscurior, assembly GCF_019399895.1. Lineage (NCBI taxonomy): Eukaryota > Metazoa > Arthropoda > Insecta > Hymenoptera > Formicidae > Cardiocondyla > Cardiocondyla obscurior. The sequence continues at coordinate 5,112,442 of NC_091879.1, read as the reverse complement.
CTTCTGCGTTAATACGTTGCAGCGCTTTATTGGCAAGAATATTGTCAGCCATGTGGCGCTCTGCGAGATTGTTGCTACGTAAGTAGGCTATATCGTGATCGCGACAAGCCGCATCCAACGGATTAATTCCACGATCTCTTCTGGCAAATCGCTCGTTTAATCGAGTTCCAGGGCCACAAAACTGGTACCCGGGTATGTGCAATTCAAACGGAAGTGCGTTAATCGCTCTGTTTAACAACCCTCGCCCAATTTTCTTTGACATTCGACACAGTTTTTTTATTAATGGCGCAGGACCGTCAACATGCGTTTCATAACTCAATAAATTATAATGTTTTAAACATCGACGGTATTGCTGAACATCTAAATCAACTTTTAAGTGTTCAGGAAGCTTATTCCACAAATAGTCAATATGTTGTGAAAATCGTTGCAATAAGAATATTTTCGGAATATGTTGTAGTTGTTCAACGGTTAAATTGCAAATATTACAATCGTCCGACAGCAGCAAAAACATATTGAATACTGAGCGTTTAATTTTTGTGCACACAACTATAAATATATCAGCATGGATAATATTGATCTCATTTAGAAGGTAGAATGCGGTTCATAAAGCAAGCGCCACCAATCAAGGTGGTGAATTTCGATGACAAGTTATTATCTGAGTGTGTGTTACGTAGACATGGAAATATGTTACCGAGTTCTATTCGCGCTATCATTTGTGGTCCATCAAATTGCAGCAAAACTAAATGTATTAATAAGTCTGTTAGAAAGTCCGCATGGTGTACGATTTGAAAACGTTTATGTATACTCGAAATCGTTGCAACAACCAAAATATCAGTATTTGAAAGAGATATTGGCACCAATAGAAGAAATTAATTATTTCACATTTTCAAATAATATTGATGTTTTTCCACCGAGCGAAGCTCTTCTGAATTCTATATTTATTTTTGATGACATAGCATGTGATAAGCAGGACGTGGTAAGAGAATACTTTGCAATGGGGCGACTCGCGAACGTTGACAGTTTTTATCTTTGTCAAACGTATGCAAAAATACCAAAGCATCTTATACGTGACAATACGAATTTATTAATTCTATTTAAACAGGATGATACAAATATGAAACATATATATAATGATCATGTTAACACTGATATGTCATTCGAAGATTTTGGTAAATTGTGTCGAATATGATGGCAACAAAAGTATGGATTTGTGGTAATTGATAAGGACAGCGCTATTTCAAACAGTCGCTATAGAAAGGGATTTAACGACTTCGTGGTATCCTAATGTGATCAGTCGTTGTCGATACACCGAATGATAACTGTCAAGCTCGATATGAATAACAGCAGTGAACTTAAAAATCGAGAGATAATTGTGAAGAAAATTGCTCAAACGAGCGATTCGATTCGCAAAAAGTATCATGCTATGAAGACGGGAAAAATGGAAGAAGATATTGTGTTGGAGCGACATTTTAAACCCATCATTGAGCCTCTTAAACTGATTGTAGAAAACACCGTTGGATACAGCGAAGTTGAATCAACCACATCAAAGAACGAATCATATTTTCCAGGAAAAAAAGATGTGTTAACACCAAAACAAAAACGATTAATTACCGTGTCTCCAATATCATTACCTGAAGAAAAAGAAGAAAGTAGATCAACACCAAAACAGAATCGATTAATAAATACATCGTTGATATCTTTATTGGGGGAAGAAAAAGATGAAAGTAGATTTACACCAAAACGGAAACGATTAAGTACAACGTCATCAATAACAGCATCGACTCCAATTAAATCGACTCCGATTAAATCGGCGCTAAAACGATCGCACACCATACCGTCTACATTAAACGTGACGCCTAAGTTCACGCAACAGCAAAATTTTTTATCAAGGGAACGTTCACACTCTCATTCCATTGAAGACGTTTTCGATACCGGCAAATTCTAGGTTCGCAGGAATGAGGTGAATGAGTTGGGAAAGGATGATTTACTTTTAATGCGTTCTCGAAAATTATGCATTTTATTTTAAATTGTTGAATACAAATTTCACAAACGCGAGCCACGCAAATTTGAAGCAAGCGCGAAACGCGTAAGTGAAGATGCAAGCACACAATTGCTTTTAAAATATAGTTAAAATCGTCACGATAAAATTGCATGAAGTGTCTTCGAGCAAGACTCAGGGGATACTGACGCTACTAGCAGATCGACGACAAGTGCTTAGCACAAGTTCTTTGTTTTAGCGAGGACGCAATCCCGGGGTTCCCGGCAATCTCTGAATCCGTAGGATCGTCTCGCGTTGCTAGCCGGATATTATAGTTTCTAATTTCACGATTGTTCGTGACGTTAGCCAGAAAATGGCACTGCGTATTTGCAGATCGTTATTAAGACACGATACGTGCTTAATCTTTGTTTGATGAAACAAAAAAAGGGCTAGCAGTAAGCGCGATTTATTTAAAGTGCGTATTGGGTGACGCGACGGCGCCGGGAAGGCTAGGAATTCGTCTCCGATATTTATTAATTATTTTAAACTTATACATTTTCCGCCCGTTTTGCCATGGCAAGGGCGAAATTTACTCGCTAGGCTCGGATGCTAAAGATAACGGTATTAATTTTACAACCGGCCGAACTAGAGTAGTGGCTGCCGTACGTACGGTTACCACACGTATATTTCCGTCAATGCCGGGGTATGTGGCTATTACACGAGCAAGGGGCCACTGAGATGGCGCGGTATTTTCGCCTTTAATTAAGCAAAGTGTCCCGATTGATAAATTTTTATCTGGACTACGCCATTTTTTCCTAATGTTCAACGTAGAGAGGTACTCGGTTGACCATCGTCGCCAAAAATGGTCTCTCATTTGTTGCACGAACTGCCACCGTGTTAATCTATTTTCAGCTATGTCTCCGCGGGACGGTTCGGGTGTCGCGATAAGCGGTGCTCCGATTAGAAAGTGACCTGGAGATAAAGCCTCTAAATCTTGAAGGTCATTAGTTAAAGCGGCAAGCAGACGCGAGTTGAGGCAGGCCTCAACTTGTGAAAGAAATGTTATGAGTTCTTCAAATGTTAGTTTAGCATTCCCGATCACGCGATGGATATAATGCTTGGTGGATTTTACGGCGGCTTCCCATATACCACCGAAATGTGGCGCAGAAGGCGGATTAAAATGCCAACGGATTCCGTCATTGGCTAAATTATTCAAGAATTGACGATTTCGAGTCAAGTCGCGTATAAAACCGCGTAATTGCGCATCGGCGCCGACAAAGTTAGTACCTCGGTCACTGTATAAGTCGGAACACAATCCTCGGCGAGAGGTAAATCGGCGGAAGGCCGCTAGAAAGGCCTCGGTCGTGTAATCCGAGACGGCTTCCAGGTGTATTGCTCGCGTAGCAAAACACACAAAAATAGCAATGAAACCCTTGTGGCTTTTCTGGCCTCGTCCTTTAGAGGTTCTCATTAAAATTGGATCTGCGTAATCGACTCCGGTGTTTTGAAAAGGACGAGACGGCAAAACTCTGGCGTTAGGCAAAGGACTCATTAAAGGATGAGGCGATTGACCTCGCCAGCGCGTGCAGACAACACATTTATGAATGTGGTTTTTTTACTAAGGTTTGGGCACCAATAATCCAGTATTGTTGTCGAATGGCGGCCAAAGTTAACTGCACCCCGCCGTGCAGTGTGCGCCTGTGGCAGGTATCGACAATTAATTTTGTAAAATGAGAGTTGCGAGGCAATAGTATTGAATTTCGGGAATCAAAGGAGATCGCAGCGTGTTGCAACCGCCCGCCAACACGCAGTAATTTTTTATCGTCAAGAACGGGAGTAAATTTGATAAGAGGATTCTGACGAGAGAGGGGTTTATTTTTTATTAGATTATTTATTTCCTCAGGAAACCAGGTGGCTTGAATGGTGGAGATCCAATAGTTTTGAATTTCTTTAATTTTATTTGGCAAGATGGGTTCGTTTCTTTTACCGGAGTTTTTTAGCAACCATCGTCGACACAAGGCGCAGACCCGTAGAAATCGTTGCAGATTGGAAAATCTAAGCAAGATGGAACTTTCTTCTGGCGTTTGAGTCCCCAGATGTGCTTTAGCAGGTCGTGTTTCTTCTTTGGTTTGAAAGGAAGGATTGCCAACGAACCTGAGTAGCAGGTGGTCCGTATGCTGTAGCTATGTTGGTCCTTGCCACCACAGGGGGTGATTTTTAAATGCAACGGCGGAGAGACCACGAGATGCACAGTCCGTTGGATTTTCTTCTCCAGGCACGTGATGCCATTGAGCCTCCGAAAGTGTTTTCTGTATTTCTGTAACTCGGTTGGCTACGAAGGTGGTCCATCGAGATAGATGGCCCTGAATCCAGGCCAAATCAATAGTTGAATCAGTCCATAAATGAATATTCGTAATTTGAAATCTAGCGCCGTGTTTTATATTATTAATTAATTTGACAAGCAAGGCGGCAGCATTTAGCTCCAGGCGTGGAAGCGAAATGGTTTTCAAAGGTGCTACTTTTGTTTTTGCTTGAAGTAGTGCAATTCTGGATTTGAAGTTGTTATTCTCGACCGTAGTTACCCGAATGTAAACTAGGGCAGCATATGCCTTTTCTGAAGCATCCGAAAATCCATGAAGCTCGATTGTGCAATCGGTTGAAAAAGTATTAATCCAACGTGGTAACGAAATTTCTTCGATTTCACGCAATTCCTTGCGGAAAATTTTCCAAGTTTCTTGATCCTTTATTGATAAAGGTTGATCCCAGTCGATTTTTTGGAGTCAGAAAGATTGCAATAGAATCTAGCCACCCGAGGGGATCAAAAAGTCGCGCGGTTTCCGAAAGTACTTGTCGTTTGGTAGGTACCGAGTCCGCTGTAGGGTTAACCTTGAAAGTAAACGAGTCAGTGACGGGATGCCAGTGCAGTCCCAGAATAGAATGGCCCTCTGCGGGGTGCCATTTAAGTGGTTCTCCCTGTCCTTGGACCGATGGTATTGTTTTCAAAAGTTCCGATGAACTAGCGGCCCATTTTTTGAGCACGAAACCGCCCGCTGAACAAATTTTAATGAGTTGATATAGTTTTTCCTTAGCGTCGGAAAGTGTGTCAGCGCCGGTCAGAATATCGTTCATATAAGTTTCCTTTTCCAAAATCTTGGCTCCGCAAGGGTAGTTGACTCGTTCATCCTTGGCAAGCTGGCGTAATGTGCGTATTGCCAAGAAGGGGGCCGAAGTGAGACCATAAGTAATTGTATTAAGTTGGAATTCACAAATAGGATCGGAGGGCCAGCTACGCCAGAGTATTCGCTGATAATCTCGATCGGATTCGGTTATAAAGATCTGGCGGTACATTTTCTCGATATCGGTAGTTAAAGCGATTTTATAGCAACGCCAATTATTTAATATATCACCGAGAGGTGCCAATAAATTAGGTCCGCAAAGTAGTTTGTCGTTTAAAGATCCTCCCGTCGGTAACTGCGCGGAACCGTTAAATACGACGCGGATTGCAGAATTGTTTTCGGTTGTTTTAAATATGCCGTGATGCGGCAGGTAGCAGATGGCTTTGTTTGAGAGGTCGGCAGGAGGTACTATGGACATATGCCCGAGCTCAATGTATTCTGTCATAAATTTTGTGTATAATACCCGAAGTTCGGGTTTGCGCTGAAAACCTCGCTCCATGCGTTCAAGCATGCGTAAAAAAAGCTGGCGCGAGCCAAGGAAATTACTATTTTGTTCCCTCATTGGTAAACTGACCATGTATCGGCCGGAATCAAGACGCTTATGATATTTTATATAATGTTTTTCGCACCAGATGTCATCTGGAGTTTGAGGAATCGCTCCCCCCTCAACCTCCTCCTGCTGCCAAAAACGAGAAACGCGGGATCTAAAACTCTATACAGGAGCAGGTATTACAAAATTATCAAGCCGGGCTCCTCCCATACACGCAAACAATCGTGAGGTCGCGGAACTATACCACGCTACAGCAGGCCATCGTAGGGGCGGCTATGGAGGAAAGGCAACGCGGTATCCCGGCGCGATCCTTTCTGGACCGCGACCCGCCGCCGCGTCGCACCCCTCCGGCCTGTCAAAAATGCGGGAAGCAGGGGCATGCGGGATTCGTGTGCCGCACGAGCCGGTACGCGCAACGTTTCACGTTACCGCGAGCCGATCATCCGCCCCGCGTGCACACTACGACGAAGCATTGCTCATATTGCAATATACCGGGGCACACACGTGAGGAATGCCGACGCTTGAAACGCGACACGGGACCTCGCGAAAACGCAAGACGTGATTCCCGACCGAACCCTCCACCGAGGAGGGCCTCCGCCGTAAATACCGCGTATTATCGCGAGAGAGAGCCGAACGTAGAGACGGTAGGAAGCGGCCCGGGAAATGCTACCCCGCCGCGCCATCAGGAAACCCGACTCGCGAGAGATTACTAAGTATCGCACCTGGCGGAAGACACGAAGAATTGGCAGCTCGATCTTGTCACTCTACCGATCCTTCAAGCAAAAAACGGAAAGGCGACTTTCCTCGTCGATTCAGGCGCCGCGGTAACGCTTATTAAGGTGGGAAAACTAAGAGGTACCACCCCTATTTTTTCCGGTTCAACCGCGCTAACGGGAGTAACGGGGCACAAGGCGAAAACACTCGGAAAATGTAACGCCACAATCCGCCTCAGAACTAACTTCGTGCACCATGATATGCACGTCGTGCCGGACAATTTCCCCATCGATTACGAGGGAATTCTCGGGATGGACTTTTTGAAGACTCAGCGGACGATATACGACGTAGAGAACGACCGCCTGAGTATAAACCGTGTGACGTTCCCGCTCCATCCATATGTTCGCATCATGTTACCGCCGCGAAGCGAAACCATCGTACGCGCAATTACAGACGAAAACCGGGTGGGCATAATTTACGCACACGAACCTGCACCCGGGATCTTGATCGGAAATTGCCTAGTCGATCCGATAAACAACGCGTGCCCTATCAGCGTATTCAATACAACCGAAAAGACGATAGCATTCTCAACGCCACGACTGGTCGTTCACCGAGCGGAATTCGCTGACTCGGCACTCGTACTCGCGTTACGCGAGGCGCTAAGCGGCGGCAATGTACAGGCGCGATTAAAAGCGTTACACGAGTAGTTGCGTACGTCACATTTAAATAAGGAAGCGGAAGACAAGCCGCGGGAAATCTGCGCAAACTTTTGCGACATATTCTATCTCGCTGGCGATACACTTTCTCACACTTCCGCGGTCGCGCACGAAATAAATAACGACGTGAATATAAAACCCATAAACTGCCGACCCTACCGGTTGCCGGAACGCCATAAAATGGAAGTCAATCGACAAATAGACAAAATGATAAACGAAGGAATTATTCGCGAGAGCACGAGTCAGTGGAATGCGCCCATCCTCGTGGTACCGAAGCGAGCCAACGCGTCAGGAAAACCGAAACTCCGGATAGTAGTCGATTTCCGAAAACTGAACGACGCCACAGTAGGAGATTCGTTCCCTATACCGAACATTACGGATATTCTAGACCAGCTGGAAAACGCGAAATATTTCACAACCTTAGATCTCGCGTCAGGATACCATCAAATTCCTATGCACGAAGAGCATAAAGAAAACCGCGTTCTCAACGGCGCTAGGGCATTACGAGTTCAATCGAATGCCGTTTGGTCTAAAAAACACGCCCGCTACTTTCCAACAGCTTATGAACTCAGTGCTATCGGGTCTTCAGGGAATAAAATGTCTTGTATACCTCGACGATATCGTAATTTTCGGAGCCTCGTTAGACGAACACAACAAGCGACTCGTGGAAGTATTAAAAAGACTGCGTCAGCATAACCTGAAACTTCAACGGGAGAAGTGCGAATTCCTTAGGAAGGAAGTTTTATATTTAGGACATATAATAACGGAGGGAGGAATACGATCCGACCCATCTAAACTAACTGCAATACAACAATTCCCGACGCCAAAACGAGTACGAGACGTACAATCATTTATAGGGCTAGCGGGATATTATCGCAAGTTCATCGAGAATTTTTCAAAAACCGCAAAGCCACTAACCGCACTTACGCGAAAAGACAGCGTTTTCAAGTGGGAAATGGAGCATCAACAAGCTTTCGAAATACTAAAAAAAAAATTAACAACCGCCCCTGTGCTAAGTTATCCGAATTTCGAAAAAATTTTTCTGATAACCACCGACGCCTCGGACTACGCGATCGGAGCTATAATATCACAAGGAGAAATAGGAGAAGACCGCCCTACGCTAGCAGAATACTAAATAAGGCAGAAAAAAATTACAGTACGACGGAAAAAGAGCTACTAGCAATAGTCTGGGCGGTGAAACATTTTCGCCCTTATATCTATGGCACGCGTTTTACAATAATCACGGACCATAAACCACTCGTGTGGCTATTTAACGTCAACGATCCAGGATCGCGATTAATCAGGTGGAGACTAAAATTAGAGAAATATACATATGATATCGTGCATAAGTCAGGCAAGCAGAATACAAACGCGGACGCGCTTAGCAGGAACCCGCCAGAGGACTTTATTGGAGTCAGCACAAACGCGACCAACGAAGAACGATAATATAGCGAAGAGGAGAAAATAAAAATACTTAGAGAATATCACGACTCCCCCTTAGGAGGACACCAGGGAGTAAATCGCACAATAAATAGGATCAAATTACGTCATAACTGGCCCGGAATGAATAAAGACATCGAGAAATATATCCATAAATGTGAAAACTGCCAGAGGAACAAATTAAGCCGAAAGACGAAAATGCCGCTAATCGTAACGGACACGCCAAGGAAACCATTCGAGAAATGCGCCTTAGACATCGTGGGACCGCTACCGATAACGACTACCGGAAATAAATATGTGCTGACATTTCAGGATCTCCTAACTAAGTTCAGCAAGGCTATCGCGTTACTGAACCAAGAAGCGGCAACCGTAGCCAAGGCGTTCGCGACAAAGATAATATTCGAGCACGGGATACCCGAGAATATTCTCACAGACCAAGGGACTAACTTCCTAAGCAAAATTTTTAAACAAACTTGTAAACTTTTAAAAATAAATAAAATTCAAACCACCGCATACCACCCCGAAACGAACGGCGCGTTGGAAAGATCTCACAGAACACTAGCCGAATACTTGCGGCATTATTTGAATGGAGAACAAACCGACTGGGATGAGTGGCTACCCTACGCGATGTTCACCTACAATACAACGCCCCACACATCCACGGGATTTATCCCATTCGAACTTGTGTACGGGCACCAGGCAATGCTACCGACGGCACTGACCACGATGCCCAAACCGACGTACTCCTACGAAAACTACGCGCAGGAATTACGCGAACGATTGCGCGCAGCTAACCAGATAGCCAGGGAAAACGCAAGATTAAAAAAGAAAAAAGCAAAAAATACGTTCGACCAGAAAATAAATCCGCGCGCATTCAAAGTAGGCGACGCAATGCTGCTGCACGACGAGACGGTACGAAGGGGGCGATCGAAAAAATTAGACGCAAAATGAATAGGACCGTATGTAATAATAGAACGAAACGGCGACGTTAATTACACGATACGAAAGGGCCGAAAAACAACGCGAGTACACGCGAACCGGCTAAAGGCCTTTATAGATCACTAGTAAGACGAAGAAAGATCACGCGCAGCGAGGCGGACAAGGGGTATAAGCGATATGAATGAAGAATAAACAGCAAGGGGGACCAGTGGCAGAGGCCATCGATGCCAGCCCCAGGAACCAAAGACGCGGGGTTCAAGCCAAGGGACGGACAAGAAGCGAAAAAGAAATAACCAAGCAATACTCACGGTTACTCAAGGACCACACGACCCGGCCCGTGGACGACGCCCGGATCCGGAGATCCACGTCGTACCGTCGCTCCCAGACGGAGATCAGCCTGAAGTCATCCCTTGGCGGCGGGGGCGGTGACGGCGTCCTAGGGGTGCAGCAAGGCTCGCACATCCGAGGCTCGAAATAGCCGCTGCACCTCACACAAAGATGGTACCGCGCCCGGTCCAGGAGATGATCCTGACACAGCACAATATAACCGGGCGCGAGGCACCGGAAACACCGCTCCCCCGATGCCAAGGAAGGCTCTCTTGGGAAATCCACTGGAAACGAAGAAATCACAGATAAACACACCCCGTAGTTATAAGAAAAATAGTTATAAGTACACTCTGTAGTTGTAAGAAAAATAAATGTAAGGCAGTAATACAAAAAAAAAAAAAATTTTTTTTTTTATACAAAAAAAAAAAGGGGAAGAACAAAATCGCAATATCCTAACTTTTTCTTTATAATGCAAAAGAAACAGTGAACGAAATAAAAATTAGCTTGCACTCGTCGGCGACAGAGAACAGACTGACGGTACGAGCGAAAAAAATCCAAGGGATAGATTAAGCCGACACCGTAATATTATACGAACGAAATAGAATATATGCACTCACCTCAGCGATAGAGTTCTTTTCGCCTACACAGTAGCAAAACCTCAGACGTGGGGACACTTCGCGCACTCAAAAAAAAAAAAAAGCCAACGCGGCATCGCGTTGAAATGAAACTGAAAGATAATTTATCTTTCAAAATTATTCTCGCTGCAACGCACGGCTTAAATGGCAGTACGGGGGGTGAGCAGTCACCGCCGTACAGAATCAGCAGATTCGAGAACGAACCTGGGCTGTATTTCGAGGGCCAGGGACAACTTCAGATAACCGAATCGGTGTGGAAGTTCGTAATAATCACCGACACAGAAGCCATTGAAACGCGATACAAAAACTTACAGAGCTACGTCACTAAAACAGAAGAATTATGCGAAAATTTCTACAAGTCAAAGGAAGATCAGATAGGCGCAAAGTGTAAAGAGATACTATATACAGCAGCAGCTGAAAACGATAAGCTAACAGTCGCGTTGAACCGGCTACGAATTATATATGGGGTGCCGGCCAAAAAAAGAGGATTGATAGATATTATAGGAAAAGTAGGGAAATCGTTATTCGGTTTGATGGACGCGAAGGACGAGGAACAAATAACGGAACAACTTAAAATTATACACTCGCGGCAAGAAGCGCTACAACGCGTCGCAAAGACGCAGATAAAAATTTTGAATACGACTATAGGGCACATAAAAATGATGAAGGATAAAGTAGAGCACCATATACAAATTTTGGCGAACGCGAAAAGCAACATCAGCTGGAGGCTGGATCAGCTGACGCGGAGATTATATGCGATAGATTACTTGTCAGTGTTAGAAGCATTAATAAAAACCATGATAAGCGACGTGTACGATGTCACCGACTTCCTAACTCACGCAAAAGCGGAAATTATAAACTTGCGTATATTACCCCTAGAAAGACTAGTAATAGAATTAAGAGAAGCATCGGGACATCTAAAAGGGGGAAATCACTTCCCGTTCAAGGTAAACGAACAAAGCTGGAACGACATACAAAAATACGCGGAAATCAGCGCATATTATAAAAAGAACGCGATAGTGACTATTATCAAATTCCCTATCGTCAAATACGAATCATATGAGGTAATGAGAGTCGCGCCAGTACCCGTTCTAGAGGAAGAAAATATATTTAAGGTTGTAAACATAAACAATGAGGTAATCGCGTTTGACCGAGATAACGCCAATTATATCCTACTAACCGCGGACGAGCTAAAGAAATGCAAGCGTGGGAACAAAAACTACTTATGCACGCAGAATCACCCGGTTTATTGCGTGAAGGCGAATGCCCCGTGTGAGATACAAGCGCTCACGAGACCCGAGCAGCAACTGACGCAATGCGATATACGACACCTTACGTCGCGTGCCACGTCTTGGATTACGCTAAACGAGCCGCAGGCTTGGCTATTTTCGACAATAAGCACACAGGAGATACACATGCAATGTAAAAACTACCCGAGCAAAATACTACAGATCGAACGGACGGGAAAATTGACTGTTTACGGAGAATGTAAAATCACCACGACCGACATGACGATACGTACGAGGACAGCCCCTAACGAGACAGACATAATTACCCATTTACCTCTATACAATCTAAGCCTTACGCCCGCGAACGCCTTACCGGAAGGAATGAACTTAAAAGAAATACAGCGTGAAACATTTATAAGAAACCCGGTAGAATTAGATAAGCTAAGCGGAGAGCTCAGTGAGCTGGATAACACCGTGAGTCAAACAGGAGGTGCCACCTCACATGAAATAATCGTATACACGGCAAGCGCCAGTACCACTGTAAGTGTGATAGCTATAATTGCGGTAATTGTAATACTAGGTATAAGAAGATACAACAAGAATAAAAAACCCCCTCCGCCTCTTCGCATGTTGAAACCGACCACGGCGCCCGCGCTTACGCCTGCGTCCGTGTAACACATAAGTTTATAGTAATAAGCAGGACAAGAAAAATAGAATAAGCCTATAACTACTGTAATAACTTCTGTAACACTACGAGAAGAAGAAAATGGTTCGATTAAAGTCATAGCCCTTTTCTTCTCCCCAAGGGGGGAGGGATGGCCGAATTAACAACCGGCGTCGATCGGATCTTCCGATCGCGGAATCCGCTGACCGATCGACACCTTGCACTTTTCACATAGGCAATGACCGAACACGGTCATTGTCCTATGTGCCCGAAATCCGCGGACTGTTGCTTTTCCGCCTTAGCAACAGTCTCGTATAAAACCCGCGGCCGCCGAACATCCGCGGATTATTCTGATTACAACCACGACGCGGTAACGCTGCCCGACGCCTGTACGGTTTTAAGGAAGAGAATAAACACAGTTATATCAAAAAGAAGTCTCTATTTATTAGCCCCTCGTGGGTGTACAAAGTGTTCCGGGAGGACGGACCCCTTGCACAATTACCTGGTGCAACATTTCAAAGAATTTGCATATTGGTTGGCGATACACATATTTACGTTTGAATATAAATTCTGCTAAATAATGTTCATAATGATATTCGCGAGTTCCATATTTTAGTACTCCATGTCAAATATTACGCCATAAACGTTCAATGTTTTGAGTGTGAGCGCCTGTATCAAAATCCACAAAATTTTCACTATGATTTACAACAAAATGTTCATAGTTATAATCACACATCAATTACAATGGGGTGGGTTAGGTTAGTTTTAACAATCGTGAGGTCCCCCACAGGGAGGCCGAACCTCCTGTCTGCCATTTTTTATTATGGAGAAAATTGTAAATTTAATAAAGTTTCGGTTAAGCGTCTGTGAATATAATAAATAATTTTATTAAACTTAAAATTGGAAATCGAGTTTAATAAAGGTATTTATTATATTCACAAACACTTGAACGGAACTTTATTAAATTTATAATTTTCTCCATAATAAAAAATGGCAGACAATGTGGGGGCCTCACGATTGTTAAAACTAACCTAATTGTAATGATGTGAATCCTGATACGCTTGGACAGTTATTAACCCACGTAAAACTTAAAATGAAAAGAAATCAAACTGCCGCAGATATACAAAAAAAAAAACATTCTAAATAATAAAAACTAACTCTAATATCTCAACAATTTGCTTCTGTAAAAAACATTTATTAATTTATACCCGTCACTATACTGCAAATAACATTAATATTTTCCAAACTTTGATTGTTTATAACTTTTTAATAAAAAACGAGCGACGGCTAAAACTTCTTCAAGGTCACTCAAGAGGGTGTCCTTGACAACATATGTCAAGGTCAAGGTAATCGGGACTTGCTCCCCTAAAGTGCATAATTACCAAATTGAAAACTAAAAAAATTTTTACATATAAAAAAATTACAAAAAAAAACGTTACATATATAATTAAAAACTAAAAAAGTTAGTTAAAACTAAAAAACGTACATAAAACTAAAAAAGTTAGTTAAAAACTAAAAAAACGTACAATTAAAACTTACAACTAAAACTTACAACTAAAACTTACAACTAATTGACGTTTTTTTTAATCGTGATCTGAAACAAAAAAAAATGTTTTATTAAAAGATATTTAAAAATATAAAATAAAAAAGTATGTACTTACATAAATTTATTCTCAGCTTAAATTCTTTGCACACCGTGCAGCGATATGCGGGTACAAGACCAAACAAATTGAACGGTAGTTTATTTATACACGATGTGCAATATGTATGCCCACACATTAGACCCTGTATTCCGGTAACATGTGGCACCATACAAAAATTACATCTCGGTATTTGATCCTCTGTAAATGAAAAAATTATAAAATTATAAAAATAATAGTTTTTTTAAAAAAGAAAAAAATTATTTTTAAATAGAAAAAAACTTACTTTGAAAGTACTCATTTTTACACGAGATGCACTCCCACATGCATTCTCCCACCAACAGTTTTGTGCATGTATGTGGTTGTGTTTCCTTTGGATATGTTTCGCGTAGTAAAAATGCTATGCGTTTTACTTCACGATACATCCTTAATGTCATCGGCCGCACAAAGTTGTTAACATCGTCCACCTCATCTTGTGTGAGGTGGACGAATTTGCACGAACGATCAGTTAAACACGATGTTTTTGTATACCTCCGGATTTCATGATACATTTTGCAATCCGCTCTTGAACATATGCTGATTAAATAATCCCGGCAACTCATTGGTGATGATGATGGTAAACAATGTTTAAAATATTTTTAAAGATGAAAAAAACAACAAGAGCACTAAAGAACAACAAAAAAGCAAAAACAACAAAAAGCAAAAATTCAAAAAACAACAAAGAGCATATAATAAAAACAACAGGAACAATAATAAAACAACATTAGCATTTAAAAACAATATTAGCGATTTCATCCGTAGAGTCTACACTCTCCGACTGACGAGTGAACAGTGAAAAAAAATTACGTGCTGCGTTTCTATCCCCGCTTCCATAAGTGTGTTCGTAAATGCACTCATGATTAGAAGCGGATATACATATGAACGAACCTAAGGTCCTTTTTTAACACCCTTTTTTTACACACAGCACATAACGATATTGTTTTTTCACTGTGTTCGCGGTGCAACTGATTCAGTCGGCGTTTTATCCCATTTAAATTTTTTTTGCAATACTTATTTGTATAAAAAATGTAGATACATCTATCATAGGCACGTTTTAAGTTTGTCCGCCTCTGAGGTATGAAACAAGTGCAGCATTGACACTGAGAACATCATTGATAATGATTCATCCCTGCGTTTTTACCATGATGATTTTTGCGTGCACAACCTCCTACTCCGTCCATACCTGAGCTCGCAGAGGCAAGATTCCATTTAAAACACATGGTATTGCCTGCCACCTCATTTCGTGGAATTGGCTCTAGTCGTAAACATTCATGCGGCATTCTTTCAGTTGTGCAAGCCCAGTCGCGAAGATTTACAGTAATCGAAGTAGCACCGACGTACTCAACGATCCCTCTTTGCCATTTTGTACCTTCGCGGATGGCAACGAGAGTTCCTATTATTATTTTATTTGGTGACAGTATCAGTTGAGGTGCTGCAAATCTCATGCGTAAGGCCATTTGTTCCATCATCTCCTCATGAGCTGCTTCGTCGTTGATTAATTTCACCCAAAACATTGTTGGTGATTGTACGCGTACCACGCGTACCTCAATCGGCCAAGTTGACAGTTGTCTTACGTCGATGTTGGAAATCATCTGAAAAAGAAAATTAAAAAATTAAAAAAGTATAAAATAAATTTTTTTTATGTATTAAATGGTTTTTAAAAAAAATTAAAAAATATTTATGAATATATAAGAATATATAAGAATATATACTTACAATTTTTGGTGACAAACGATGACGATCAATTACTGATGAGTGGTTGCAAAAAACTGACTGCTCGACGGTTGAAAGATTCATCTTGATCCAAATTGTTTTCATGTTTATAGAGATAAAAATTATCATTCTCGTTCTCACTCACTTTGCCCTCGTAAACATATGTGCACTCGCTTCAACCCTCATTTATAAAATAGACTACACAGAGAACAAAGGCTGTGCGGCTAAACGCAAAGACTCTGCAAAACAGAGGGTAGTTGCTATTCGATGGGTGTACATTTCTTTTGTCGGAAAAAAATAAGTCAACGTTTTTAATTCCGAGAAGTAAAAATTTGTAAAATAATTTTAGACGAGGGTAACCGAATTTTTTATCTGAAAGAGATAAGCTAACGGTTTTTTACTAACGGTTTTAAATACCGTGAATATTAGTAAATGACTCAATATAATTTGAGAAAGAGTAAGAAATAAAATTACATGATTAATTGGTAGTAGGGGGTAGGATATAACGCACTCGTTATACCTCTTTTGTCACAATGCGTGAATCTCATTAGTGATTGAGCGATCGACGACTGTACGAAATGAACAACGAAGAAATCGAAGTTGATGAAGAAATCGATGAGATTCATCCCTTGTCAGAGGATAGTGCCTGCAACACCGACGACGACGAAACGCTTGAAAATACTACGCGGAAAACGGTCAATTTGCGGAATTTAAGCGCGATTACTCCGCGTACGAAATTTTGTGCTATATATTTTTATTACGGTGACGAGCGAGGATACAACGTGTGCGCTTCTTGTTTGATGTCGATGCAATACGATTTATATGACCCCATCTTCAAGATTCGCAAACACGTTGTAGGATCCTATGACAGTTTCTACGGTACGTGGTGCTCGAATTGCAAAGACGCAACGTTTGTTATAATCTCGTGTGATATGTGCCCGGTGTGCACAACTGCGTGAGCGAGCAATGTACTTCGATTCTACATTCGCGTTAATTGCTAATGTAGGTTTTTTTATTTTGTTGTATTTATCGTTAATGTTGTCTTGCTTATGTCGTTGTTTTTTGTTGTATTTATCGCTAATGTTGTTGTTTTGTTGTATTTATTGTTAATGCCGTATTTATCGTTAATGTCGTTGTCTTTGTCGTACTTATTGCTACTGTTGTTGTCTTTCAACTTTTGAGTGCGCGAGACGTATGATAAACATAAAAATGGATCGAAGTCTCCTCGAAGAAGAAGAGCGTCAACTTTTGTTGCAGGCTAACACCGTGACTACCTTGGTAGAATTTTTCACTTGGGCTGAAAGATGCGACGAGCTAGTAAATCAGCTCGAGGAACGTAGCCGCGCTAAGCGAGCGGGCGTATCCGTCGGGTGCGCGCAATCCACGGTGGCAAGTATCGCGCGACTCCTGGGTGCCAAGAAACATTTATACGAACGTTACGTGCACCAGGGTGGTGAGTACGCGAGCACTAGTGCTGCCGACGGTGATGGTGACAAAACGATTAATGAACTCGATTGGCGTGAGATCGAGACCGCGTTCAAAAGTCGTATCGCAACGGGTGTGGATAAACACAAACTATATCGAGCCGCTGCGATTCCTGGAAGATGCCGGTAACGTGGTATACGAGCGCATACGAGACATCATGCTTAAAAACAATTGTGTAAAAGTGAATACTGCGTTCAACGGTGAGTTTACGGCCGGGGACAAACGCGCTAACAAAAGTATAACCACGAAAAACTGTGAGATTTTTCAAGAAACGGATGTGCGCGAGTGGTATCGGCTACACGTTGTCGAACCCACGCTGGCTTCTCTCGAGGAGTTTCAGGAGCGTGACAGCAGATGAGTGTTGTCGCGAATTTTGAATTTGATAATCAACATAAATAAGTACAATCCGATGCGCGCGGGATGCTACGTTACATTGCCACGGAAGTTAGCCGCTAAAAAAGCAGTGATATGTGTAAAGTCGATGGACGATAAGTGTCTCGCGTGGTCGGTAGTGGCGGCTCTGTATCCCGCGAAGCAGAAGGTGAATCGGGAATCGTCGTAGCCGCATTACACAACGGTGTTGAACGTCGAAGGTGTACAGTTTCCCGCGACTCTTAAAGACGTTGCGAGACTCGAACGATTAAACGATATCTCGATCAATGTGTACGCCACTGAGAGATGCGGAAAAAAAATTAACGTTCTACCTGTACACCTCACTAACGAGAAGAAAGAGAAACACGTAAATTTATTGTACGTACAACGCGACAACGACAGCGATGAACAGGAAGTAGGACACTTTGCGTGTATCAGTAATCTGTCACGCCTCGTCAGCTCACAACTAAGCGGACGCGAGCATCGTAAATACATTTGTGATCGGTAAGTATAGTTTTGAATATTTCATTGATCTTTTTTCTTTTTAAATATATTTTTAAAAAAATATTTTATTTTAAGTGTCTTCATTACTTCAGTTCGAGCGAGAAATTTAAGATTCATATCGTGGATTGTGGAACTTTAAACAACTGCGCTATACGACTACTTAACGAGGACGACAAATGGCTCAGCTTTTCCAACCACGACAACAAGGAGCGCGTACCGTTCATCGTATACGCCGATCTGGAGTGCGAAAGATCGATCCACCGTCGTCGCCGGAGCAAACGACGTTTAATTACCAACGTCATGAAGTATTCAGCGTGGGATTTTACGTGCGATGCTCGTTCGACGAGTCGCTGTCAAGATATGAATATTATCGCGGACTCGATTGCATCGAGTGGTTCGTTGAGCAGTTAGTGAAACTGGCTCATCGCGTAAAAACTATAATATTGAAAACCGTTCCGATAGAGACTTTGTCGAATGCGCAGCGCGAAGAGCATGAGAACGCGACAGTATGCCACGTTTGTGAAAGTCCGTTTGCGGTGGACGAGAAGCGTGTGCGCGATCATTGCCATATGACCGGTCGGTATAGAGGTCCCACGCACTCAAAATGTAACTTGAAATACCGCGACACGCGTTACATCCCCGTCGTGTTTCATAATTTGTCAGGCTACGATGCACACTTTGTCATAAAGGAAATCACCACGGCGTATGAGGGTAAAGTCGATTTGTTGCCGATAACGAAGGAGAAATACATCTCTTTTACAAAACATGTAAACGATACAGCTAAGGGACAGGACTTGCAAACTGCGATAAAATTGCGTTTCATAGATTCGTACAAATTTTTGAACGCTAGCCTCGACAAATTATCGTCTTTACTCATTGTTGCACCGGAGCGGTGCACGGGGTCCGTCCTCCGAATATTACACTTTCTAGTGTAGGAGGTGTAACGGAGTTTTGTAAAAATAAATATATTCTTAGTCGTATGAAGTATATTGGTGAGTTTATTTTTCCTTGATGTTTCGGTGATAGAGTTACGAGTCGCTACCTCGAACTCCCGAACTGACTTACACGAGCTTCGGAGCTCGTGCATTATATATTATTATTTTTTGGTCTTGTCAGCGAAATAGCAGAAGGAAGTGGCCGCGTGCCCTAATGCCTTCTGCTGATAGCGTGTGATGTCGAAAGATTGACAAGACGGATTCTTGAGCTCAGCAGATTCCAACAGTTTGGCAATCTGCTGAGTTGTGTATAAAAATGTGTCACGCGTGGTGGTCAATGACCAGCGTGCGCTGTCGGGTTACAACATCCCTCCCCCCTAGGGGAAAAGAAAAAGAGTGAGTATCTCAATCTTTTTCTTTTTACAATTCTTAATTATTATATTATACATTTTTATGCTTCTTCGATCTCCGTCGCAGCGGAGTTTTTTACCTTTGGTTTTAGCGTTCGTGGCGGAAGGGCAGGAGTTTTATTTCTATTACATTTTTTAACTATTGCGATGGTTATAATTACAATGATGGTTATTGTTATGAGGAATGTACCGCCGCTGGTAGAGTATACAAGTATTTTATGTATAGGTATTTCGTTTGCCTTGTCTACTTCGTCGTCTAACTCGTCGAGGCTATTTGTTAATTGTTGTAGTTCTCGCGGATTAGATATAATTGTTTCGCCTTGTAACTCATTCTGCTTTAATTTGAGATTTCTTAATATAATGTTTTTTCGGTCGAGTGTCAGGTTGTATGCAGGTAAGCGTGTCATGATGTGTGATTCATGCATGCTTTTGGTTCGTATTGATATGTCAGCTGTTATTACCTGACATTCGCCGAAAATAGTAAGTTTACCGGTGTTTTTAATTTTAATAATATTCCTTGGGTGGTTTAAACAAAATATTTGGATCTCCTGTTCTTCCGTAGTTGAGAATATCCATGATTGGGCTTCGTGTAGGGAGATTTATATGGTCGCTCTTGATAGGAGGTGTCGGGTTTTCCACTGCGTCGGTTGTTGATCCGGTCTCGTGAGTGCTTGTATTTCGCACGGGGCATTTGCCTTTGCGTGGTATTGGAGTGCACACGTACTGTTTGTCGCTGCGTTTGCATTTTTCTTTCCTGCCTTGTGTAGAATCTCGTATGTATATTTTTCTAATTTTAATCGCCATCGGATTAATCGCGACCCTGGATCATTTACATTAAAAAGCCAGGTTAGTGGTTTATGATCCGTAATGATGGTGAATTTTGTTCCGTAGATGTATGGCCTAAAATGTTTAACGGCCCAGACTATGGCTAGTAATTCTTTTTCAGTTGTTGTGTAATTCTTCTCCGCTTTATTCAATATGCGGCTTGCATAAGAGATCGGCCTGTCTTCTCCGATTTCACCTTGCGAAAGTATGGCTCCGATTGCTTGGTCGGAGGCGTCCGTTGTGATTAAAAATTTTTTCACAAAATCTGGGTAATTTAATACCGGCGCGGTAGTTAATTTTTCTTTGAGCATTTCAAATGCTTGCTGCTGCTCTATCTCCCATTTAAATTCTTGGCCTTTTCTAGTTAGATTTGTTAATGGTTTTGCTATTTTTGAGAAGTTAGCGATGAATTTTCTGTAGTATCCGGACAATCCGATAAAAGATTGAATATCCTTGATTCTTTTCGGAGTCGGATAATTTCTTACGACGGATATTTTAGACGGGTCTGGCCGTATTCCGTCTTCTGCTATTATATGTCCCAAGTACAGGACTTCTTTTCGTAGAAATTCGCATTTCCCTGGTTGTAATTTTAAATTGTGTTCTCTTAGCCTTTTAAAAACTTCTTTTAGTCGTTCATTATGCTCGTGGAGAGTAGGGCCGTAAATTACTATATCATCAAGGTATACCAGACACTTGATGCCTTGTAAACCAGATAAGACTGCATTCATCAGCCGTTGAAACGTGGCTGGTGCATTTTTTAGTCCGAACGGCATACGATTAAATTCGTAATGTCCCAGAGTCGTTGAGAAGGCGGTTTTATTCCGGTCCTTCTCGTGCATCGGGATCTGATGATATCCCGATGCTAAATCTAACGTGGAAAAGTACTTTGCTTGTCCTAGTTGATCTAGAATGTCTGTGATGTTAGGAATCGGAAATGAGTCTCCAATTGTGATCTCATTTAATTTCCGAAAATCCACCACAATCCGAACTCTGGGATTTCCATTTTCGTCAGCTTTTTTCGGTACTACCAGAATGGGTGCATTCCATTGGCTGGTACTTTCCCGTATTATTTTTTCTTGTAGCATTTTTTGTATTTGATTGTTTACCTCCGTTTTATGTCGTTCAGGCAGTCTGTATGGTCTACTATTTATTGGTTTTGCTTTTTCATCCATGGAGATTTCATGTGCTACCGCGTTAGTACATGTTAAGGTATCTCCGTCTAAGTAAAATGTGTCACAAAAGTTGTCACACATTTCTAATAGAGACTTCTTTTCTTCCTCGTTTAAATGTTCGGTGCGTAAGGTGTCTCTCAATCTTTTTTGTCGTAACTGTACGGGCTCCGAGTCACGCGTTTCTCGCAACACGAGTATTTCTTCTGCGTCAGCGGTTTTAATTCTTTTTATATCGACGTTCGGCGTGCTAAAGACAATTTCGTTGTCCGAAGTGTTGCACCGCAAGGGTGCTGTGGGGTTCGTTCTCCGGAGAGAATTATGTTTTTTGAGAGAAATAAAGTCGCCTCTTGATATTTCTTGTTCACTTTTTTATTTCCTTCTTTTCTTTATTACACTTGTTGATTAATTAAAGACTTCACGCGAGATTCTGGTTAACGGCTGACTGTCCGGGCCGCGGCTGCCCCTATATATCTCCTACTGTTGCTATGCCAAAAACCATAGCAATCAGCGGAATCGCGGGTGGCAACCGCGACTGGCCTCGGACTTCGCGTCCCGGCCGGAAATGCCGGGTTACCTTGATCGGCGGTATTCTGCCGATCAAGCTAAACGGTCGCGCGCGTGCGACATTCCGGCGTTATTCCCGAGCCTCTGTTGCTAAGGGCTCGGGATATAACATCCCTCCCCCCTAGGGAGAAGAAAAAGGGTTGAATGTTTTGTTTTCTGTTCAAGCCTTTTTCTTTTACAAATTCCCTTTCCCTCGGGGAGAAGACGTTGAGCTTGTGATACGTCTCTTTTTTTTTTTTTTTTTTGATTAATTACAGTTTATTTTTGTTACAATATTTTTTCTTTATTATAGTAATGATTATAATAATGGCCGTGAATAGGGTTAATGTTGTACTTAATCCTACGGAATATATTATTATTGTTTTTGTTCTTGCCGCGACATTATTATTATCTAGTTCGGAACGCATTTTGTTTAAATCTAAGCTTAGTTGTAGTAGTTCGTTTTTGTTTCGTACAATTGGTTCTCTTTGTATGTTTTTTAATTGTGACGTAATTTTAGCGATGTTGGTTCTATCTTTGATTGGTAACATAGTGATATTATATGTTGGTATACAAATATTAATGTCGCTTTCTCCTAGAAGAGTTTTCGAATGTATTGTGAGGTCGTTTGTATTTAGTTGGCACGCGTCTCTTAGTATTATTTTACCTGATCTGATTATATTTATCTTTTTACTCGGCTTGTGTTTACATCTTAGTTCAATGGTCTGTGACGCGGTCGAGTATAGCCATGCTTGGGGCTCGTTTAGCGCTGTCCATATGCTAACATTAGATATGATATGGCGGGTCTCGCATTTCTCGGGTTGACGTCCCGGCTCGGTGAGTGCTAAGACTTCGCAAGGTGCGTTATCTGATATGTGGTATGTCGCGAAATTGTTTTCGCATATGAGTTTTTTACTTCCGCGGATACAATTATTAATTTCGTCGCGGGTTAAGGTTATGTATTTGTTATTTTCTTTATCTAACGCGATATATTCGTGCGCGGTTTTAATTGTTTTGAAAATGTTAGCGTGGTCATAAACGGGAAACGGTATGACCGCTTTTAATTCGTATGTCGTATCGGTGACGACTGGAAATTTAATAATTATCATCAGAGCGTTGTGATCGCGGTAATGTGCTGTAATCGATATATATTTTTCGATTTGATTCCAGTTCTTAGGGTTGGTATCGAACGGGAATTGTGATCCTTCGGGTAATTGAATCGTTGCGTGTAGTAGTTCTGTTATAATTTTGTCGATCGGTAATAACCGTGTGTTAATGATGCCTTTTTTTGTCCAGGAGATAAAGTCGATGGTGTCTTGTATGTCAGTCAGTAGGTCAGTCACGAGTATTCTTAGTGTGTTAAGGTGTTCCGTCATCTCCATTTGCCGCGTTACTCTATCTATCTGCTGACTTAGGAGGATGGTCGCGTTTGTTAAGACGCGGTCGTGTTGCTTGAGTTTAATCTCTAATTCTTGTATATGGCTTAGTGTACCGTTTAATATTTTAAGTTGATTTTTCGCTACGTGTTGAGTCGTTTGCTGGCTCGCAATTAACAGTTGTAACTGTTCCTGGATAATTTTTTCGTCGTTGGCGTCCATTATGCCGAATAAAGTTTTTCCTACTGTGCCTACTAAATCTATGAGACCTCTTTTAACATGTTGGACTTCATAGGTCGCGGTTAATCTATCTAATGCAGTTATTAGTTTATTATTTTGCATTGTAACCAACATCGCTAAATTATAACATTTTTCTTTTAATAATTCGCCGTTATATGCTTCGTGTAGTTTATTACAAGCATTTTCCGCGTCGTCGACTTGGTTTTGTATTTTTTTAAATCTAATTTCAAAGTCGGCGATGTTTATTATTAATACTAATTTCCATGTCGTGTCGGATAGATGGAGAAGTCCGTGGTCCTCGTAATATAATCCGGGTTCGTGGGTGAATTTTGTAATTGTATAAGGTGCGGCTTCGATTGCGCCCTTCGCGGTGGTGAACGTTAATCTGAAATGTTCACTGGTTAAGTATGTGTGTGTGAAGGTGTTAACGTATCGTGCTGGATAGGTGTGTGAGTTTGCGGGTCGTCTTCATCGTGGGAATGAAGATGCAGCGTCGGCTAAAGGTACGTACTTTTTATCTTTGGTATAGAGTTCTATGCACGGATAACAATTACTTTCTCGGAGCTTTGGTTTATCAAAATTCGCTCTCGGCTTCAACATCAAAGTTTTTCGTTCGTCTCGTTAGTAAGTCTTTGACGATTGCAGCAGTCACATTGTTAAAGAAAAAGTAGAAGAAAAAGAGAGAAAGTAATTTTAAATTTGTGTTATAAATATATTGTGTGTGTGTGTGTTAGTGTTTTTAATTGTTCTTTCTGTGCTTTTTAGTGGAATCGCAATCTTTTGTCTGTGTTTGCGAGAGATGCTACTTGGCTTATCGGCCGCGGATTTGCTCCAGTTGTATTGGACTACAGGCTAGGCACCAGGTCCGGTATCTGTGGCACCGGTTGGAGCCGCGCTTGATGATGCGGACAACCCGTGACTTGGAGTATCGACAGGTGACTTTGGTCCCTGGTGATTTTATTCGTAAGTAGAAATATTTTTTATTGTGTTGTGTGTGATGGGGGCGGAGGGCGAAAAAAAAAAATTTTTTTTTTTGCTTATTACCTAATTTTGTGTTTTTTTTTTTTTTTTGCTTATGCTTAGTGTTCTATGAACGCTTTTAGTCTGTTCGCATGCACTTTTATTATTTTTCTGCCTTTTCTTATGCTAAAGTTAACATCGCTATGCTTTTGTACTACTATGTACGGTCCTATCCACAGCGCGTCTAATTTCTTGGACCGGCCGCGTCGAACCGTCTCGTCGTAAAGAAGAACGGAATCTCCGACTCTGAATTCGCGTTTTCGGGAATCTTTGTCATAATTTTCTTTCGCCTTTTCTTTTTCGGTTTTCGCGTGATCGTGTGCGAGGGAGTTGGAGGCCCGTAATCGTTCGCGTAATTCATTCGCATAGTCGTCATACGAATACGTTTCTTTCGGCGCGGTCTTCAGTGCTGTCGGTAATGTAGCACGATGTCCGTAGATAAGTTCGAAGGGGGTTAATCCAGTTGCCGTATGCGGGGTTGTGTTATAAGTAAACATTGCATAAGGCAACCATTCATCCCAATCGGATTGATCTTCGTCGATGAAATGTCGTAGGTACTCGGCCAGTGTTCGATGCGATCGTTCGAGTGCGCCGTTAGTTTGCGGATGATATGCAGTCGTTTGTATTTTTTCCATCCGTAGTAGTTTACAAATGTTTTTAAAGATGTTGCTCGTAAAATTCGTTCCTTGATCGGAAAGAACGTATTCCGGTATCCCGTGTTCGAAAATTATTTGAGTCACGAACGCTTTTGCTACGGTCGCGGCTTCTTGGTTCGGGATAGGGATCGCTTTACTAAATTTCGTGAGATTGTCTTGAAACGTTAGAATGTATTTATTATTATTGTTCGTTGTCGGTAGCGGTCCTACTATGTCTAGGGCGCATTTTTCGAACGGTTTAGTCGGCGTGTCTGTGATTATTAGCGGCATTTTCGTCTTCTTTGATAACTTATTTTTCTGGCACTGTTCGCATTTCTTTATGTATTCCTCTATGTCTCTTCGCATGCCTGGCCACTCATGCTGTAATCTGATGCGGTGCAGTGTACGTGTGATGCCTTGGTGTCCGCCTATTGGTGTGTCGTGGTATTCGTGTAAGAGCTTCGCTTTTTCTTCTGTTGAATATGTGTTCTTTTCTTTTAGCACATATATTGGGAGCTTTTCTTCTTGCTGCGGGGGGTTTCTGCTAAGCGCGTCCGCGTTCGTGTTCTTCTTCCCGTCTTTATGGACTATTTTGTAATTATATTCTTCGAGTTTCAATCTCCACCTTATCAGGCGGGACCCAGGATCATTTACGTTGAACAGCCAGATCAATGGTTTGTGGTCTGTTACAATCGTAAATGTTGTTCCATAGATATAGGGTCGGAAATGTTTCACCGCCCATACTATCGCGAGTAGCTCCTTCTCTGTCGTGCTGTAATTTCTTTCAGCCTTGTTTAATATACGGCTTGCATATGCAATCGGATGATCCTTTCCTATCTCCCCTTGTGAGAGGATGGCTCCGATTGCATGATCCGAGGCGTCCGTTGTGACGATAAACGGGCGCGTGAAATCGGGGTATTTAAGTATCGGTGCTGTGGTTAAATTTTCCTTTAATATTTCGAACGCATTCTGTTGGTCTATTTCCCACTGAAATTTTTCGTCCTTTTTCGTGAGCGTTGTCAATGGTTTCGCGATTTTCGAGAAGTCTTTTATAAATCTCCTATAGTATCCGGCTAATCCGATGAATGATTGTACGTCTTTTAACTTTTTGGTACCGGAAAATTTTTACCGCGAAAATTTTGGAGGGATCGGGTCGAATTCCATTTTCGGTTATTAGATGTCCGAGATATAGTACTTCTTTTCGTAAAAACTCGCACTTGTCCGGTTGCAATTTTAAATTATTTTCTCGTAATCGTTTGAAAACGGCTTCGAGTCTCTTGTTGTGTTCCTTTAGCGTTGATCCGTAGATGACTATATCGTCTAGATACACGAGACACTTGATACCGTGTAGGCCCGATAAGACCGAGTTCATCATGCGCTGAAATGTTGCCGGTGCATTTTTAAGTCCGAAAGGCATCCTGTTAAATTCATAATGTCCCTCGGGTGTAGAAAACGCGGTTTTCTGTTTATGCTCTTCCTTCATCTGGATTTGGTGGTATCCTGATGCCAAATCCAGGGTCGTAAAGTACTTCGCGTGCCCGAGTTGATCGAGTATATCGGTCATATTCGGAATCGGGAAGGAATCGCCTATTGTAATGTCGTTCAGTTTTCTAAAATCGACGACTATTCTTAGTTTCGATTTTCCGGATGCGTCGGCTTTTTTGGGGACCACTAGTATGGGTGCGTTCCACTGACTTGCGCTGGTTCTTATAATTCCTTCATCGAGCATCTTCTTTACCTGTTCTCGTACTTCTACCTTATGTTTTTCGGGCAGTCGGTAAGGGCGGCAGCTAATTGGCCTACTTTCCTTTTCCGTGATAATTTCGTGCGCGACGGAGTCAGTAAAGGAAAGCGGGTCGCCTGGCAATTGAAAAATGTCGCAAAAGCTTTCGCAGATTTTTAGCAATTCGCCTTTTTCTTCTTTATTTAAGTGTTGGATTCTAAGCTGCTTTTTAACTTGCTCTCTTCGCTGCTGCACTGCGGCTATATTTGGCTTATCTTGTAACGCGAGCGCGCTGACCGTGCACAATTGTGGCTCCTCTTCTATGTGTACGGCGTGTGTGTGGAATGGCACGGCTGTGTCTCGTGTGTTTAAAATGCTTATGGCACAAATATTATTTTCGGGGGCTACTAGACAATTGCCTATGAACACGCCGGGTTGAAGTTCATCGGCATATATTATTCCGATCTGGTTGCTGTCGGTGACGGCTTGTATTATTGTTTCGCTTCTCGGTGGTAGCGTCGTGCGTATGTACGGTTGTAACGGGATCGCGGCGCGGTTGATTATCAGAAGCCCGTTCTCGACGTCGTATACGGTGCGTTGCGCTTTAAGGAAATCCATCCCGAGTATCCCGTCGTACGCAATGGGAAAATCGTCGGGCACCACGTGCATCACGTGCGAGATCGTACTGTCTCGCAAGTAAATTAACACGCGAGTTGTTCCTATTGTTTGCGCCTTATGTCCGGTCACACCAGTTAGGGCCATCGATTCGGTATAAATCGGTGTATCGCCCTTCAGCTTCCCCACTTTGACGAGGGTGATAGCAGCACCGGTGTCCAGCAAAAACGTCATTTTACCGCCCGTGGCTTGTAATACGGGCAGGGTGACGAGATCCAAGTGACGATTTTTGTTGTCGTCTGAGATGTGCGACACTTGATAATCTCGCGCGGGCCGCGTCTCATATCGTGTCTCGTTATCTACGCGCGTGTCGTCGCGTGACGGTTGTCTCGTAGGCGCTCTCACTCTCTCCTCCGGTAAGGTTGAATGTACCGTGGTCGTCCGTCGGGGTGCTCGCGGGGGAGCTCGGTTATCGCGTCGTGCTCCTTGCGATATCTCGCTGTCCCTTTTTAACTTGCGGCATTCTTCGCGCGTGTGATATTGCTTGTTGCAGTAGTTGCAAAATTTGTCCGTGGTATTAACGCGCGGTGTATATTCGGCTCTGGGCAAACCGTACCTGGGTGCGTACCTGCCGGTGCGGCACAGAAATCCCGGGTGCCCCTGCCTCCCGCATCTGTTGCATGTGGGTATGGGTGGGCGGGTTGCCGGGGTGCGCGGGAAGTTTCGCTCGATGTACGCTCGCTCGTTGTAAGCGCGTAGGGGTGCGCTACGCTGCCTTTCCTCCGCTGCAGCTCCTGCTATCGCTTCTTGTAACGTCCTGTAGTTTCGGGACCGGACGATTGTCTGCAGATGCGGCAGCAGACCCGTCTGGTAATTGTTCAGTACCTGTTTCTGGAGCGAGTTCCATATCCCGCGTTTTTCGTCCGCCGTGTAGCTGGAGCTTTCGCTCAACGCGTCATATAGCTCGGTGACTAGTGTGTCGGCTCGGGTTCCGTATGCTTGCGCGCTTTCTCCCGTACGCTGACGTAGCTGGTTGAATTCCAGCTGGAGATGGGCTGTACCTCGTCGCTGTACGTAGCCCTCTTCGATTTCGCGTATGAATTGCGCGAAGTTTAGGATTTGCTTTGATTCGAATCGCGAGAGCGCTCGTCCCGTAAGTTTTGTGTAGAGTATAGCCGTCAATAATTCATCCACGTCTTCCGGGTCTACCTTTCGCGCCGCATATTCGCATGCTTTAATAAACTTTTTGACATTATTTTCGCTCCCGTCGAACGAGGGTATAAATCCGATTGCGTTTTGCAGTGTTAAGTATTGCCGCGGGTTGTTGAGAGAATGCCGCACATCTCTTTGGGGCCGTCTCGGGGGTGGCACGGGTTGCTGCAAGGAGTCTGCCGTCCTGTTGAGCCTGGCGCCGTATCTTTGCGCGAGATATTCGTTTTCTAATCTTTCCACTCTCGTTGCGGTCAGTGATATCGCGTCGAGTATCGTGAGCATCGCATCGTCGCGCGTCGTGCCGCCTGGTCGCGAGATTGGCGAGGAATGTCGACACGGCGGTTGCGTTGTGTTTGTGTTGGCGCCGGGTTCCGTGTTATTGATAGAGTTTTCGCCGTGTGAGTTCCGCGCTCTCGTGCCTTCCCCGCTTGCGAGCGAGGGCTCGTTCCTTTCGCCGTTATCGGTCATCATAAATACAAATCGCTGGTCTTCGGGTGCAAATATTTCGCTCACTAGTGATCCTATTGATGATCGGCGACTTTGATTACCGGATTCCTCGGCTTCTCGGTAATTCGCGAAATTCGCGTTACCCGAATACATGGGTACAGGGAGGGAGATTCCGTTCGTGAATTCGTAAATCGCGCTATCGCGGGCCAAGATTTCGTCGTCTACAGTTATATCGCGGATAAAACTTCGCGTCTGATTCGGAATTCTCTTAAAGATAGGTTGTAGGTTTTCGGGCTCGGTAATGCCGTTCAACCACGATAGGCGCGACGTGTGGCAGTGTAAATAGAATTCGCCGCGGTACATACAATCTTATTCGCTTTTTTCGCCCTGCATATATATGTATATAACTAACTTACAATAACGCCGGTAACAGCATGCTGCTTGATAGCTGATGAGTCGCGATGTTCTCAGCTTGGCTGCTCGTATGCTTCTCTATCTCGTATTCGGTCTGCTTGGCTGCTTATCTGCGTGGCTGCTTATCTGCGTGGCTGCTGCTCGTAGTTACGCTGGTCAGGGGATGCTCAGGTTGCACGTCCGGCTCTCCCTTGCTTGTGGTCTTCTTCTATCTTCTCATTCATAAGTTGAATTCTTACAGATTTTTTATTTGTTTGTTGCAGAGGTCCCGCATTACCAGTCGGACGCCCAGTAGACGGAAGGCGCCGGCACAAGGGCGACTAAACTCCGGGGGGCGAATCCCACCGTTGCCACCAGTTGTTGCACCGCAAGGGTGCTGTGGGGTTCGTTCTCCGGAGAGAATTATGTTTTTTGAGAGAAATAAAGTCGCCTCTTGATATTTCTTGTTCACTTTTTTATTTCCTTCTTTTCTTTATTACACTTGTTGATTAATTAAAGACTTCACGCGAGATTCTGGTTAACGACTGACTGTCCGGGCCGCGGCTGCCCCTATATATCTCCTACTGTTGCTATGCCAAAAACCATAGCAATCAGCGGAATCGCGGGTGGCAACCGCGACTGGCCTCGGACTTCGCGTCCCGGCCGGAAATGCCGGGTTACCTTGATCGGCGGTATTCTGCCGATCAAGCTAAACGGTCGCGCGCGTGCGACATTCCGGCGTTATTCCCGAGCCTCTGTTGCTAAGGGCTCGGGATATAACAGAAGTATTTAATATACTTACTGGACAGATATTATTTATGGGTTCAACCAGGCAGCTTCCCATAAATACTCCGGGTTTGCATACTTTCGCCTGAATGATCCCGATGTGGTCGGTATTGGTGATGGCTCGGCAGATTGTCTCGCTGCGAGGTGGCAGAAGGATCTGTTCGTACGGCATTAATTTAAATACGGTGTTACCCATTGTAAGGGTGCTTCTTTTTAAATCGCATACTGCTCCTTGTTTTTCCAGGAAGTCCATCCCTAGTATTCCCTCATAGTCCACGGGGAAATTATCTTTCACTATGTGTGCTTTATGTATTATTTCTGTGCGACCTAGGTTAATTGTGGCTTTGATTCGTCCTAGCGTGATTGCCTTATGTCCGGTTACGCCTGTTAATGTTAATTTGTGGTCATTTAAGGGAGTGCTTCCCTTCAATTTTCCCACTTTTATTATAGTTATAGTCGCACATGAGTCTAATAGGAAAGTTATTTTCCCTTGCTTCGCTTCCTTTACTGGCAGGGTGATTAATTTTAGCCCGCGTGCCTTTTCCTGTGTCATCATTTGTGATACTTAATGCTTCCTTACCGTTTGCGTGGCCCACGTTGTCGAGTGTCTTTCTTCGTCGCTGCTATCGGCGTCTTGTGCATACGCTCGTGTCGTGGTATTCACCTCGCGTTTTCTACGGTTATTTGACGCTTCGCGCGTGGCGCGAGTCGGGTTACGCGAGGTTGTTGGTCGCCCGTGAATCTTCCAGCACTCTTCGCGTATATGCCCGTTGATATTGCAATGCGTGCAATACTTTGAGGTCGCATTTACTTTTTCGTTTGCGTCGGCTTGCGGTAACGAGTATCGTTTTGCGTGACGGCTATTTTTACAGTCGCTTCCCGTATGTCCTTGTTTTCCGCATTTTTGGCAATTTATGCTGCTCCGTGAATTTACTGGTGGGTATGATTTTCCGTTTTCCGAGTAAACCCGCGGGGGGGTTCCCTGTTGCCGTTCTTCAATTGTGGCTCCTGCGACTGCCTCAGAGAGGGTCGTGTAATTGCGGGAACGTATTATCATTTGGAGATGCTTGTGCAATCCGTTTTGATATACGACCAGTATTTGTTTTTGTAGAGAGTTCCAAATACCTAATTTTTGTTCGTGCGAGTATGCGGCATTGTCACTCAATGCGTCGTATAAATCCGTCGTTAGTCGGTCTGCTCTTGTTCCGAATGCTTGAGCGCTTTCGCCTGCTCGCTGTTTTAATTTAAGGAAGTCGATTTGTAGGTGTACGACTCCTTCCTTTTGTAAATATGCTTCTTCTATGGCCTTTATAAATTGCCGGAAATTAGTTATTTTCTTTGTTTCAAATCGCATTAGGGCGCGTCCTCTTAATTTTGTATATAATACCTCGGCTAGTAATAACTGTAACGGTGCACCCAGGAAATGCACCGTCCCGGCCAGAACAACGGCCGGCCGTCGGCAGAACTCCGCTGGCGGGGACCCGGGGCGCGGTGCGCCCCAAACTTATATTATCGATACAGTGAATAGGCGATAGCACGCGCTAAGCTATCGTCTCGCGGCTAAGTCCCCGCACGGGCTTAGCCGAATTCCGCCGAACGCCACCGAACGCGCCAACGACGGCGAGGACCACCGTTTCGCGATCACGCCGTAACAAGATCCTCGGCGCCACGGCAGGATCATCCGTAACCCCGCTGAGCCCCGCAAGCCCGGCGCCCTCGTTTTTTGTATAAAACCGCGATGCCGGAGCTCAGCGGGACCGTCTTCGATCCGCTCGCTTGCGAGCAGCATCTCCGACATCCTAGAGCCGATCCGGGGGTAGAGCGCTCTCTGTCTCCACCAGGTGATCCTGGGGCTCGTTCCTAACCTTGTGCTCACGACTTCCAACGCCACCGGCACGGTCAGCTCGAGGGGTAGAGCGAACTCTGCCTCCTCCGAGTCATCTCGGACCTCGACCACCGGGCGCGTGGAATCGCCGAGCACGAATTAACAGTTCCCCTCGCACCGTCGCCGACCACGGGGTAGAGAGATCTCTGTCTCGCTCGAGCGCTCTCGAGTACGCGACACCAAGCCGGTGCTTCACATCCTGTCTCCGCGAAACCGCCAAGCGATACCGCGAAAGACCTAAGGGTTTCGGCGAAAATACGCATACATCCGCGATCTATTCCCGCGTCAGCGATACCGCGAAATAACAAGAGATTTCGGCGAAACACGCGAACACCTGCGATATATTCCCGCGCCGGCATACCGCATTCGCACGTGCCGCCGTACGGCGCGTGGCCGTAGGAAACTTCGCGCGTCGCGGACACGCCGACACCGCGTGCTTCGCTCGCTATTTTCGAACCTCGATCGCCGCTCGCGCGGCCGTTTCGCGCCTAGTGTACATATTGTAAATACGCGTTATGTGCTTACTCATTTAATAAACCTTTGTTCATACATTTAAATACCAGGCTCGCTGCATTTACGGACCCTATCTATCCGAATCCCGGAATACCGACGAGCGCACGGGCGCGTCCCGCATCGAGCCGACGATTCGGCATACGTAAAAGCAGGGTCGTTACATAATTTTACTTGCGTTGGTTTAATTCTACGCGCGGCGAATTCGCAGGATCGTGTGAAGTCGCGGACCTCTCTTGCGTCTCCGTAAAAAGTCGGGACTATCTTAACTGCCTCTTTTAATGATATAAATTCGTCCGACTGATCGAGTGTAAGTCTCGCGTCCTCGTCGTCGTCCTCTTCTGGTATTTGATCTATCATTCGCGTGAGCTGTAATTCGGGTTTTACCGCGTTAAGCCCAGCTTCCATTCGATCCATCCTTTTGTTTATTTCTTGCATTGCTTCTAGTAGCATGAGAGTGGTGTCGTTTTGTGAGATCTCGGGTTTCGAGTTCGTGATAGGAGAGGAATGAGCGTGCTCGGATCGCTCTTCTTCCTCTGTACTTTCTTTAGGCGGATTTTCACTTTCCGAAGGTCCAGGATTTTCAGTTTCATGTCCTTCGTCAGTGATCGTCAGCATGAAATTTTTTCCGTTGGCTGTGCGGATAGTCGTTTGTGCGGAGGGGCGCGTTTGTCTGTAGGGTCTCTCAATGTTTTCGTACGTTGCTGTCGGATCGTCGTCAAATTCGTCACTCGAATCATTAAAAACGTCCGTATGCCATGTGGCAGTAGGTTTCGCAGCGTGCTTCCGCGACATTTTACCTTTTCGAATTTTCGTCTCTGCGAATTTCGCGGTCGCGTTTGTTTATAGCGTCTGCCAAGACAGGAAGTCAGTCGTTTGGTTTGTTGTAAGAAGGATTTTTCGTTAACTTACAGTAGTAGTATAGAACGCATGCTGTCTTCTGCTGGTTCTTTCCTTTCGCTTATGCTTGTGTATTTGGCGGATACCGTAACGTGAGCTGCTTGGCTGTCTTTCTCGTTGACGTTGTCCTCACCTTGTTTTATCTTTTCTGTTTCAGCTGTGTACTACCAGCAACACCGGGCGGTGTAAGGGCGAAAAAAATTTTTTCGCTTTTTCTTCGGGGGCGGATCCCACCGTTGCCACCAATTTGTTGCACCGGAGCAGTGCACGGGGTCCGTCCTCCGAATATTACACTTTCTAGTGTAGGAGGTGTAACGGAGTTTTGTAAAAATAAATATATTCTTAGTCGTATGAAGTATATTGGTGAGTTTATTTCTCCTGGATGTTTCGGTGATAGAGTTACGAGTCGCTACCTCGAACTCCCGAACTGACTTGCACGAGCTTCGGAGCTCGTGCATTATATATTATTATTTTTTGGTCTTGTCAGCGAAATAGCAGACGGAAGTGGCCGCGTGCCCTACTGCCTTCTGCTGATAGCGCGTGATGTCGAAAGGCTGACAAGACGGATTTTTGAGCTCAGCAGATTCCAACAGTTTGGCAATCTGCTGAGTTGTGTA
Organism: Cardiocondyla obscurior; assembly: GCF_019399895.1. Classification (NCBI taxonomy): domain Eukaryota; kingdom Metazoa; phylum Arthropoda; class Insecta; order Hymenoptera; family Formicidae; genus Cardiocondyla; species Cardiocondyla obscurior. The sequence goes on along the minus strand of NC_091879.1, from coordinate 5,078,077 downwards.
TAAAAATGTGTCGCGCGTGATGGTCAATGACCAGCGTGCGCTGTCGGGTTACAACATCATTAAGGATAAAATGCGAATCTTGCGCGGTGAATTTGCAAAACTTTCAGAGAAAAATTTCGATCTCTTGACACGAAAAGGTATATTTCCGTACGAGTACGTCGACAGCGTCGAAAGATTGGATGAGTCGAGCCTACCGTCGCGCGAATCGTTCTTTAGCTCGCTGACTGGTGGCACGGTGAGTGAGACAGATTACGCGCATGCCGAGACCGTATGGCAGCAATTCTCTATTCAAACTCTAGGCGAGTACAGCGATCTGTACCTCAAAACCGATGTACTGTTATTGGCCTACGTATTTGAAAATTTTCGCTGTAGATGCGTCAAGAGTTACGGACTCGATCCCGCGCACTACTACACCTTGCCCGGTTTCACGTGGGACGCGATGCTCAAGCATACGCGTATTAATTTCGAACTGTTGACTGACATCGATATGGTGATGTTCGTCGAACGCGGTATACTGGGCGGTCTCAGTCAATGCTCCAACAGATACGCGCGAGCTAATAACAGATACATGCGGTCGGGGTACAACTCGTCGAAACCTTTGTCGTACATCGTGTATTACGATGTAAACAACTTGTACGGTTGGGCTATGTGTCAGCCGTTACCGTACGCGGATTTTGAATGGGTCGACGACGAAGAACTCGCGAACCTCGACGTAGACGCGATCGCCGTGGACTCGCCCACGGGTTATATCCTTGAGGTGGATCTCGAGTATCCTGCAAGCGTGCACGACATGCACTCCGATTTGCCGTTCTGTCCCACACGAGAGAAACCACCGGGGGCGAAACATGATAAAAAACGTTTGGCTACGCTGTACGATAAGAAGCGATACGTCATACACTATCGCAATCTGCAGCTGTGCACGCGTCACGGTCTTCGCGTCACCAAGGTTTACCGCGCGCTGCGATTCACTCAGTCAGCATGGTTGCGCGATTACATCGAGCTCAACACGCGACATCGAACTCGCGCGACCAATGATTTCAAAAAAAATTTGTTTAAACTTATGAACAACGCGGTGTTTGGTAAAACGATGGAGAACGTACGAAATCGCGTTAACGTTCAATTGCTTTCGCAGTGGGACGGTCGGTACGGTGTGGAAGCGATGATCGCCAAACCTAATTTTCACAGCAGAAGTGTATTCGCGGAAAATTTGGTGGCTGTGGAATTGCGTAAACTCGAGGTGAAATTTGCTAAACCGATATACGTTGGTATGTTCATACTCGACATATCTAAGGTGTGCTTGTACGAGTTTCATCACGAGTACATGTTACCAACTTTTGGAGACAAATGTAGCGTCATGTATACCGACACAGACAGTCACGTGTACAGCGTCCAGTGTGACGATGTATACGAGATGATGAAGCGTGATATCGCGCGGTTCGACACGAGCGACTATCCACCTGATAACGCGTACGGTATGCCTCTCGCAAACAAAAAAATACCAGGTTTAATGAAGGATGAGTGCAACGGTGCGATTGTTACAGAATTTGTAGGACTCAGAGCGAAAATGTACGCGATCAAAGTGGACGGTAAAAGTGACACTAAAAAAGCAAAAGGTGTAAAGAGTGGAGTCGTGGCGCGAACTATAACGTTTGACGATTATGTCAAGTGTCTCGAGAATGAGATTGCTATGACTCGCGACCAACCGTGCGGAAGATCGAAATTGCATCAAGTGTACACCGTATCCGAGACAAAGATCGCTTTGAGTCCGTACAACGACAAGCGATATCTCGTGCCAGACTCGACCAACACCTTACCATGGGGTCATTATCGCACATCTTTATAATTATATATGTATTACAGATGTATCAAATGTATTATAGATTGTGTTAAGGTATACAGTACACATATACGCAGTATACAGTACACATGTACGCAGTATGCAGTACACATGTACGCAGTACGCAGTATGCAGTTTGTAGTATGTAGTATGCAGTACGCAGTATGCAGTATGTAGTATGCAGTATGCAGTTTGTTCTAAGATTAAAGCTGGGTTTCGTAGATAAAATAAATTTTTAGTTTTATTTTTTCTGAAAGAAAACGTATTTATTACAAATTAAATTAAACAAAAGGAACTTTTCTTAAGGCTAGAGAATCTGAATTTTCTCCTCAATACTTAGGTTATAAGTATAACAAGATTTAAAACATAAGAATTAAAGAAAGTGGATATCTCCGCTATAACAAGATATTAGATATAAGAATTAAAAGAAAATGTACATATGTCAGTCCCATCTAATTAAAATGGTGAACAAATGGCATATCATGGAACACAAACTCGTACAAAATTGGCAACTTACTTCAGAGAACAGAATGATTGGAAACAAAGCAGGCCTTAATAAGCAACAAAAGCCCAAATTCTGTCTCCCGGAGAGAATTCAAATAGAAATCTCAGATGGCAATATATCAAGCACTCAATAGCAAATATTAATAATATGGCAAAGGCACGGTTTTACACCGAACAATAAAGTATCGACAAATCCTTTAGTTTTCGCAATTTGGCACGCGGAAAAACCTTCTAGAAAACGTATATGGCACGCGCTCTTACACAAGTGGTCCCACTTAAAACATTTATTTTCCGGGCACGTGTCGTAACGTAACAGAAACAAAAGCAGCCGTTACTAGGGGGGCGGAATCCACCAATCCAATGCCTTCTCGATGGTTCGCCAATGCCGACGCAGCCCCGCAGCTTCTAGTGCCGCGCGCGTATTTGAATTATCGAAAGTCTCAACATTTCCCGCCCGCCTTCGACAACGGGCTTGTCGAATGATTCTCGTTCGAGCAAACAGGTAGGATGCAGATCTTGTTGATTGGTCTCGTGAAGGACGACGATGCAGTTTTCAACGAAACCACTCTAGTCAAACCGTCAGCTCCTGGATGAATCTTTGTGACCCTGGCTAATGGCCATTTGCCAGGGGGTAACGCTCGTCAATGATGAGTACCAAGGACCCTTCCTTTATTGTGTTCGTAGGATGGTGCCATTTTGAAATAGCTTGGTAGCGTTGTAAGCATTCTGATGACCATCGCTTCCAAAACTGGTCAACCTTACTTCTTAGTAGTTGCCAACGGGTTAAACGCGCTGCAGGAACTGTTGACAGATCAGGTTCTGGTACGACTGTGAGCGGCTGTCCTATTAGAAAATGTGCTGGAGTCAAGGCTGAAAGATCTGAAACATCTTCTGATAGTGGGCATAACGGTCTTGAGTTAAGCACCGCTTCGATTTGTATAATGATAGTGTTAAGCTCTTCGTATGTCAGGAGTGTATCCCCTAACACTCTACGTAGATGAAATTTAGTTGATTTCACGGCGGCTTCCCACTTGCCTCCCATATGAGGAGCCGCCGGTGGATTAAATATCCATTTGGTACCATCATTAGCCAGTAAATTAGCAATTTCTCTTAGCTCTTTAGAAGTTGAGTTAAATAGATGTCTTAACTCAGAGTCAGCACCAATGAAATTAGTGCCGCAATCACTTCTTATCGTTGCACTAATACCTCGCCTTCCCGAAAATCTTTTAAAGGCTGCTATAAATGCCTCCTTGGTATAATCTGTAACAATCTCTATATGTACAGCAGAAGTCGATAAACAAACAAAGATTGCCAAATAGCCCTTATAAGAACGTGCCGCCCGCCCTCTCCAAGTTTTCAGAGAAAACGGTCCAGCATAATCTAAGCCAGTATTTAGAAAAGGGCGAGATGGTGTAACTCGGTCCACTGGAAGACGTCCCATTAATTGCTGAGCTCTCTGACCTCGATATCTTGCGCATCTAATACATCGTAATATATGCGAACGAACCGGAACCCTTCCGCCTAAAATCCAATATTTTGAACGGATATAACTCAAGGTCAATTGAGTTCCCCCATGAAGAGTCTTTACATGAGCGTCGTCTATAATTAAGGTGGTGAGAGGAGAAATTTTCGGCAATATTAAGGGATGCTTAGTCTCCGTATCCACCGGAGCATTCTGTATTCTCCCACCAACTCTTAAAAAACCGTCTTTATCAAGGAAAGGTGTAAGGCGAACCAAAGGGTTAGACCTCGGTAATTGTTCATTTTGAGATATCATTCGAATTTCATTCGGAAAACATTTTCGTTGTACGTATCCAATCAAAAGATTAATGCTTTCTTGGATCTCTGAAGGATCTATAGGATAATGCAATGGTGAGGTTTCCGTTTGCTTCTTTATTCTGCGAATAAATCGACGACATATGGCGACGATTCTAGCTAGTTTTCTTAGCGATGAATATTTATTGAGTAAGCTCCAAAGGGAAGGTGGTTGCGCAGCTGTCAACATGACGTTGCCTGGTCTAATTTCAAAATTGATGTTAGATGTTGAATGAATTTTTTCAGGTACAGTTGGCCAAAACTCAGGAGGTTTTATAAGCCAGTTCGTTCCCATCCACCATAAATTATTTTGAGAAAACTTGTCTGACGAGATGCCCCTTGTTGCACAGTCAGCCGGATTTTCTTTACCAGGCACGAATTTCCATGATGTTTCAGGTAAAATTTCGTGTATTGCTGCGACGCGGTTTTGGACATATTCTTTCCACCGAGAAGGCGGAGAATTAATCCATGTAAGTGCAACTGATGAATCAGTCCAACAATATGTAGAAATTTCAGGGATCTCTAACGCCTTCAGAGTTTCCTTTAACAGGCGTGCAAGCAACAAGGCAGCTGTGAGCTCTAATCTCGGTATGCTCAACCGTTTAATTGGTGCGACTTTGGTTTTGGAACATACCAATTGTGACGAAATTAACCCGTTGTTATTGCATATTCTCACATAAATTACAGCCGCCATTGCAAGCTGGGAAGCGTCCGAAAATCCGTGTAGTTGAATTGAAGAAGCAGAACGTATCCCTTTAAGCCATCTTGGAACTGTTAATGTATTTAAATTCAATAGTTGTTTGCGGAAAAAATTCCATCGATCTAATAATTCAGAGGGAATAGGTTCGTCCCAACCTGTCTTCAGACACCATAGTTCCTGTAAAATAAACTTTGCTTTTATTAAAACTGGTGAACAGATTCCTAATGGATCATACAACCGCGCTATATCTGACGCTATCATTCTTTTAGTATAGATTGTAGTAGTTGCATGTTTAACCGAAAAACGAAACATGTCGTTTTCAGAATCCCAATTAAAACCTAGAATTTTATCAAAGGCAGGATCGGATTTTACTAATTTTGATGTTCCCCTTTCACTAAATGGTAAGATCTCCGAGTAATTGCTGCACCACTTCTGTAAAGGAAACTGCCCAGCATTGCATAGATGAATTAATTGATCGATAATGGTTCTTGCTTCAGTCAAATCTTCAGCACCGCCAAAAATGTCGTCAACGTACCTCCCTTTGGTCAATGGAACAACGGCCAAGGGGTATTGTTGACCTTCATCAATAACCAGCTGATTCAGTGATCTGAGAGCTAAATAGGGGGCACAACTCAGACCGTAGGTGACTGTTGTCAGCTTGTAGACGTTTAGCTGCCCACTGGATTCTCGCCAAAGAATCTGCTGCAAATTCCAATCATCTGGGTGAAGGTTGATTTGACGGAACATTTTCACTATGTCCGTGGAAAATAAAATTCGATGCGTTCTAATCCACAGAAGAATTTCTTTAATTTTATTTTGTAGTTTCGGTCCTGAATGAAGAATGTCATTCAAAGAGTAAGAAGAATCTGTGCGACTGGATCCATTGAAGACCACTCTTAATTTGGTAGTCTTACTGTCTTCACGGATTACACCGTGATGAGGCAAATAGTATGAAGGAGATGATGAACCAGTTTCCGTATTTAATATCATATGTCCCATTTCTTTGTACTCATTCAAAAAATCTGTATAAAGTTGATATAGCGTTGGATCCTTAGAAAAACGTTGTGTGAGTCTGTTTAGACAGCAAATCGCTCGTTTCTTTGAATCTCCTAAAACGTTTGGATCTTTCTTTAAGGGGAGTCTCACCACATATCTACCCTTTGAATCACGTTGGTGGGTAGATAAGAAATGACGTTCACAATCCTCTTCTTCCGGAGTGCGAACTGAAGTAGCCTTGTTTGTTACTTCTTCTTGTAACCAAAATCTACTTAATAATTCTTTTAATTCCAGATCTACGTTGCAGTGATATACTTGTCTCATCTGATGATTATCGAGGCTTGCTGAAATAGGCCCTGAAAGAACCCATCCAAAAATAGTATTTTGTGCAATGGGTTCTGAAATGTCACCGTGTATCAACCCTTCCTTAATTATAGATCCAAAATGATCTGCTCCTATAATTATATTAATCATCCCAGGACACGCGAAATCCGGATCTGCAAGAGGAAGATGAGCAATGTGTGACCAAGAATCTTTATTTGCATGACAGGGCGGTAGCTTTGTCGTTAAACGAGGTAAAATATATGTCTGAATATTGCAACATGATGACGAATCATAGATAGACTGCAAATATATAGAAACCACTCCTCTCGTTCGCCCTGAATATAAGCCTCCGATACCGAGTAAAGGTATTGAAGCGGCTTTCCTTTTCAACTGTGCCTTTCTTACTATATCTTCTTCTATGAATGACATTTCTGATCCTTGATCTATTAGTAAACGTACCACTATAGAATTTCCACCTGAAACATTTAACAAGGCACGACTAGTAGCCAGCAAAATGAGTGTTCTTGTACAGTTTTCCTCACCAGAATGGTTAACAATTGTATTAATGGACTGATTTTTAGGAATGTCACTCTTAGAAATTGATTGTCAATCTGTTGTTGAAGATGATTGCGCAGAATCTGCAGTTGGATTTTTCCCTTTTGAAGCAACAAATGTGTCAGTGTGTAAGGAAGTATGATGTCTTCTTCCACATACTAAACAGCGTTTTGTTACTCTGCATTGGTTTACGGTATGGGCTCCAAGACAGTTGAAACATTTTCTGTGTTTTATTATCAATTCCTTCCTTTGATTAGCATTGAGACTTCGATAGCGATCGCATTTTAGGAAGAAGTGAGCTTCTTTACATAATATACAACTTGACGTAGAAGGAACCGAATTGGAAGCAATAGCATGTGCTATATTTCTGGTATTAAGTCGATGAGAGAACTGAGTAGTCGATCGTTGTATCTCTTTAGATGTTCCTGATTCTGCAGATGATTGTAAATGTTCGAGAGCTCTAACTCGTCCACCTAAAAACTCTTCAAACTGAGCCATGGTAGGATACGTGTTCGACGGCCCGATTTCAACTTCCCATGCTTCCCTAGTGTCTGGATCTAAAAGACGAGTAAGTAGGTGTAATAACAACGGATCCCAAGATTGAACTGCACAATCAAGAGCCCCCAGAGCTCCTAGAGCCTCCAGAATCGTAGTTTGTAATGATCGCAGCCCTTTAGCATTCTTAGTTTTTAGTGGCTTCAAGTTAAAAATTCTGTCTAATTGCGTGGTAATCAGGAAACGCTTATTCTCATATCTTGAAGTTAACAATGTCCAAGCTACTGAGAAGTTTTCTCCAGACGCTGACAAGTTACTAACAAGCTTAGCTGCTTCTCCAGAGAGGCAGGTCTTTAAATAGTGCATTTTCTCGACATTAGACAATTCCGTATTGAAGAAAATCATAGACTTAAAAAGATCGTGAAATGATCTCCAGGATTTATATTCTCCAGAAAAGTTGGGTAGTTTAATCCTTGGTAATGCACTACGTGGTAACAAAGAAGATGGTGTCTCCTTTTCTGAATGCTCTGAACTGGATGGCATTGCCAACGTTTCTATTTCTTCAAGTAGAGTGAGAATTCTCGCTCTTGAATATACGTAAAAGGCTTGGCATCTTTCAAATAGTCGCTCCTTCAAATAAAGATGCTCGGTCAGTAAATCTCCATGAGAATGGCAAAGGATTTCATGCTCAGCTTGAAATTTTGACCAATTTTGGTCTAACATGTTTAAACGGGTTTGTAACAATGGTCGACTGGAAAGTAGGCTCTCAGTTTCGTTAAAGTCCGCTGCTTCTTCTATTAATTTAAATCGGCTTCGTTGCAGATTAATTCTTAATTCGATATTTGCCATATTAAAGGGAGCTGCTCGTAGAATTAACCAAAAAATCCAAAGGTAAATGGTTTCTGAGTAAGTTATTTATAACTAATGACACCTGTGAAATTAATTACAAAATTAGATAATGAAAGAATAATAACTTAAACTGGAAGAAAATGTATATAGTTAGGCAATAAATAACTGTAAATAAGTAAATTGTTCAACATGTACAAATGGATAATTAAATTGTTGTTGAAGCTTCAACTAAAGGGAAAAGGGTAGAGACATGTAGAAATACACAGATATTGACATGTATGGAACAAAGATTAACATAAATTAATTAAAATACTAAATATTGATGGAGAGAACTCAGATCCGGCTCGAAGGACCAAAAATAATGTTCTAAGATTAAAGCTGGGTTTCGTAGATAAAATAAATTTTTAGTTTTATTTTTTCTGAAAGAAAACGTATTTATTACAAATTAAATTAAACAAAAGGAACTTTTCTTAAGGCTAGAGAATCTGAATTTTCTCCTCAATACTTAGGTTATAAGTATAACAAGATTTAAAACATAAGAATTAAAGAAAGTGGATATCTCCGCTATAACAAGATATTAGATATAAGAATTAAAAGAAAATGTACATATGTCAGTCCCATCTAATTAAAATGGTGAACAAATGGCATATCATGGAACACAAACTCGTACAAAATTGGCAACTTACTTCAGAGAACAGAATGATTGGAAACAAAGCAGGCCTTAATAAGCAACAAAAGCCCAAATTCTGTCTCCCGGAGAGAATTCAAATAGAAATCTCAGATGGCAATATATCAAGCACTCAATAGCAAATATTAATAATATGGCAAAGGCACGGTTTTACACCGAACAATAAAGTATCGACAAATCCTTTAGTTTTCGCAATTTGGCACGCGGAAAAACCTTCTAGAAAACGTATATGGCACGCGCTCTTACACAAGTGGTCCCACTTAAAACATTTATTTTCCGGGCACGTGTCGTAACGTAACAGAAACAAAAGCAGCCGTTACTAGGGGGGCGGAATCCACCAATCCAATGCCTTCTCGATGGTTCGCCAATGCCGACGCAGCCCCGCAGCTTCTAGTGCCGCGCGCGTATTTGAATTATCGAAAGTCTCAACACAGTTTTATATTTTATTATTTTAAATACATCGAATCGCATATACATGTGTAAAAGAAATAAAAAAAACTTTATTAAACGATGCTGTTTTTGTCGATCCATGAATTGTGTGATCCATCAAATCCCAGCCATTGCACGTAGACCTTGTCACCCTTCTTACGCAGAACTTCTCCACCAGATATACGTCCAAATGTGTCGCGCGGTGCAACTCATGCTCGTAGAACGCTCCGGCTATCGCCTCACCGCGATAATCCTCGAGCAGATAGGTCACTGGATTGGTTTTCTGCACCTTGACGATCGTGAAAACCTCGGTGGTCCAATTCGGAGTGTATCCCTTTTCGAAAATCATTTTAAACTTGCTCACGCGTACTTTATCACCGACCCTTAATTTGGCCGGAGCGGCTATCTTTATCGCGCTGTACACGATGTCAAGAAGTTTCTTGGCGATCTCAGGTGTCACATCGATGGGCCGCATGCCGATCGTTCGGGTCTTGCGCCTATTATACTCGTCTACGAAATGCGGTAGCGCGTCGAACCACTCGTAATTGCCGTTGAGCGTAAACATCTTCCACATAATGTTTTTGAGTGTGCGATTGAATCGCTCAACTACTGACGCCTTTAACACCGAGAACGTTGAGTAATGATTGACACCACGTTTCGCGAAGAGCCGTTGTACGTCGGCGTTGTAAAACTCCTTTCCCATATCGGTTTGTAGATTTTTCAAACATCGCCCGCTCTTTCGCATCAACTTCGCTAAAGCGTCAGCCGTTTCGCTGCCGCCTTTATTCTTCAGCGGTATTGCTCACGCATACTTGCCGAGTACGTCGATGACGGTGAGAATGTAACGGTAACCTCGGTTGAAACACGCGTACGGTTGCATCTCGACGATATCAGCCTGCTACAAATCGTCGTATCCCTTGACCACGACGCGTCTTCGCGGAAAGTTTCTTCTCGCCGGGGCGTGTAACTCGTCGACAAGTCGCCTCCTCTCAGGATCCGTGTCGTTAGACTTGCGTGATCTAGACATGGTCAATCACGTCCCGTGGCACGCCGATTCTGTCGCTTGATTTCTCCAGTCGATTAATTTATAATCAAACCAGCCTCACGCAGTTCCTCGATAATTGACAGAATTTTGTTGTCGTGAGCGTTGTGACCGGCTCGACGCGAAGCATCCAGCAATCTAAGACGATCCACGAGCTCGTTAGGATCGTCCCAGTGCACGTAGTCGATCGCGTGATCGTTCAACGTCATGAAGTGAGGTAATTCTTTACCGGAACTTTTTCTTCTCGATTTCCTGGCCGAATCGCCCGACATCAACGGTGCGATCACCTTCATATACTTTAAGCCTCTGTTACCCATGACGCGACCGTCGTCGCTGAAATCTTTTTTATGCGCGTTCGTCACTTCGAGTATGCTTTTGTAGTGACGTTTATCCGCCTCGGTGTAAGCGGTTACGTCGGGTACCTTTTTGAAAATCAACTCATACAGACCTTCCATTCCAGAATATCTCTTACCAGCGACGATTATATCGTCGTTCTTATGGTCGAATTCAACGTGTTTGTTCCCGAGCATTACTTTGTTTGTGTCAAAGTATATACCGAAAACGTCGTCGATATTTATTCTTCTGCCACCGCTCGCCGCTTCAAGGTACATCGTTGCTACCGATACGCTGGGCCGCGGAGTCGATACGCCAGGTCGTAGCGTCGATATGCCGGACCGCGGCGTTGATGCCCGGGGCCGTGGCATCGACGGAGGTTCGACGTTTTCCGTCGTAACGTATGAATCGACGGTCGTATCACTTAATGACGGATTAGCTACAATCGTATTACCCAACGTTGCCGATGACAACGAATCGTCAAACGTGACGTTTAAACGCCGTTCGGGTTTTGGTGTCGACCACAATCGTCGTTCCAGTTTCGGCGTCAAACGCTCCGATTTTGACTCCATCTTCGGTACCGCGATACCGGATTCCTCGACGGTTTCAACCATCCGTTTTAAAGGTTCGACGATGGGCTTGAGGCGCTTCTCCGACGCGATGTCGGCGTCGATCGTGTCGGTCTTTATGGCTCGATGCTTTCTGCGATTCACCTCGCTCGTCTTCTCGATCTCCCGCGTAATCTTTTCACGTTCGCGCACGTCGCGGTTGTCATCTTTCCCCGTCATATCGATCAATCGATTGTATTTCTGCGGTCTGTTCTCGACAAAGCGTCTTCAGCGACTGGTTGTCGCGCGATTTCGACAACCTGTTAAATCAACTCGACGGTACCGCGAACACGTCGAATCCTCGCCTGTATCGCCCGTTGTCGAGCGGACTATCCTTGTCGATCACCGCGAAACCGTGATCGCGTTGCCAGCATTCGTGACACAACACGCTGAACTCGTCTTACGACATGTCGGTGTTGACGTGATCGTTGTACACGTGTTTCAGATTTGTTCCATCCTGTTTCAACAAAATCAGCAGATTCGCGTTATCGCGTATCAGATGCTTGGGTATCCTTGCGTACGACTGGCACAGATAAAAGCAGTCTACGTTCGAGTGACGACCCATCGCGAAGTACTCCCTCACGGCGTCTTGCTTGTCGCACGCGATATCGTCGAAGATGAAAATCGAATGCGGAAGCGCCTCACTCGGTGGAACGACGTCGCTGTTGTTGGAAAACGTGAAATAACCTATCTCGTCGATCGGTGTCAACAAACGTTCCAAGTACTGATACTTGGGCTGCTGCAGCGACTTCGAGTACACGTACACGTTCTCGAAACGCAAACCGTGCGGACTTTCCAACAGACTGATCAGAACGTTCGTTTTGCCGCAGTTCGATGGACCGCACACGATCGCGCGCACGGTGTTTGGCAGCATCTCGCCGTGCCTGCGTATTTTTTCTCCCTTGAGACTATCCATTAATCGTAATCTATCGTCACAATTCGCGACGCGTATCGTCTGCGGTTGTCGCACGAATCGCATCTTGTCCCCGCTGTACGGAGACAACCGCTCGCGCGCCTATTTATAGTCGCGCAAATCCGCGAATAGCTCATTAATCGATATGTATCTTGCGCTGAAACATCCTCTTGACGTGTTGAACTTAACCGCGGAACAGTTGAGCATCATACCAAAGGACGTTTTACTGCACGTTTGCGGTGATTACGTTCATCACGTGTGGGACAAACTTCCCGCGCACTTGACGGAAAATCCAGAGGTTCAAACCTACCGCAGGTGCCTCGAGCATTATAGTCAACCCTGGCAAGAAACGCACATCAACGGACCTGCTTTGTTAATCCGAGAGTGCGGCGAGTGTCAACGTCGTCTACCGATTTGTCGGAAATAAAGTGCTGCGGCAAGGGTCTGTTGAATCGCGCGATAAACGCCCTTCCCTTCGAACTGCACATCCCCGGTTATCAATTTTGCGGCCCGAGAACTCGATTGAAGGAACGCATAGCGAGAGGTGATCGAGGCATCAATCTGTTGGACGAAACGTGTCGCAAGCACGACTTGGCGTACGCGCGAAGCAACGATCTCACGGACAGACACGCAGCGGACAGAGAACTCGCCAAGAGAGCGGGAAAACGCGTTATAGCGAGAGATTCAGGCTTACGCGAGAGAGCCGCCGCAGCAGCCGTGTGAGCTGCGATGAAAGCTAAAACGAAAATCGGCATGGGTATGTCTGCTACGACTACGAAGAAGAGGTTGAGAACTGTGAGAAACAGAACGATTACGAAGAGGCGGAGAAGTACGATTCGCAAAAAACGCATGCTTCCAACAGCAAAGCGCGGTGGTATGCTGCCGATTATTCCGATTCTCGGAGCAGTCGGATCGCTTGTCGGTGGAGCTGCGAGAATAGCGAGAGCCGTAAACGAGAGAAGAGCTGCGCGCGCAGCAGCCGGTGGATCCGGCGTACATCTGGCCCCATCCAACGGTGAACGGGGTCTCTCTCTCAAGCCGTACAGGTACGGCAGAGATACGACTGGTGCGAAGAGAGGAAGAAAAAAATAACGTCGATAAGACGTTATAAATGCCCACGGGTGCTACTACGAACGTGCAATTGAATCATCTAGCCAGACGTATGCGCGTTCCTTATTTCAGAGGTGTATTTATGCGCGACGTCCTACCTACGAGTGGCGCGCGTACAAACGAGAGCGGCATCGTGAACCTGGACAACGTGACGGGTCCGGGGACCCACTGGGTAGCGTACGCCAAAAGGGGAGATCGCGTCGCGTACTTTGACGGCTTTGGTAATCTCCGACCGCCTGTGGAATTGGTGCGATATCTCGGAGTTGGCGTCTCATCGATAGAGTACAATCGACGATCTTATCAAACGTACGATCAGAGTATCTGCGGACAGCTGTGTCTACGTTTTTTACCGCGATTACGTTTAAAAACTGACGTCGCGACGTTCACCTCAGTTCACTCCATTCGAGCTACGAGCTCACCGGCGTTGGATCTCAGTGATGGTGATTACGAGCTCGGTCTCACGGACTTTGCGACTTACAACACCATACCGAACGTCGATTCTACGAACAACAAATTTTACTATGGCACGGACGGTAATGAAATTACGATTCCCGAGGGATCGTACGAGATACAGGCCATAGACAAATTTTTGAAACACGCGATGCCGCGACAACGCGACACCGTTGATGGTCATCGTAGTGAGAAGAGCGAGAAGAACGATGATTTCTCGATAGCGATTCGCGCCAACTTCAACACTATGAAAAGCGAGATCAAATCCGCGTACATGGTAAACTTTTCAAAACCAAACTCGTTGGGACCGCTTCTCGGATTCTCACCGCACCGCGTACTGCAACCGCGAAAGTGGCACGAGTCCGACTTACCGATCAATATAATCAATCTGAATATTATTCGCATCGAATGTAACGTAACCGCGGGCGCATACTGCAACGGCGAACGCGTGCACACGATTCATGAATTTTCACCGAAAGTACGACCGGGATATAAGATCACGGAAACGCCCACGCAGGTCATTTACCTACCGATCATCGTGCGATACGTTAGGGATCTCACGATACGCATCACTAACCAAAACGGACGACCGCTCGACTTTCGCGGAGAGGAGATCACCGTCAGATTGCACGTGCGACTACAACGACAACGATAACGTGGCATGTTAATACCGAACGAAACGAGACGCGTTACGACGATCAGTTTCGGTACTGGTACGATTCAACAGCCTGAACCGCGACAACATATCGTTGCAAATAGCGTTGGAAGGATAAGAAGAAGAAGACTAACCGAAACAAACGTTGAATTTCTGAGATCGCTCGGATTCGCTGTGCGAAATAATTTTATCTGAACGATGACCGACATTCTGAATATCCGAGACGAACCGGTCTTCGACGATCGAATCGTCAAGATCGAGACTCACGCCTACAATCCATTTGCCAATACGACGTTCGGATACAGCGATGAGATAAGAATACCGATACAGCAGCAAGATCTGTACACGCTGCCGCACGAGAGTTTTCTCTACATCGAGGGAAAATTAACGGAGGGCAAGGTGGTTGCGGGAGCCGACGTGATCCTCGGGGACAACTGCATCGCTTTTATGTTCGATGAGATACGATACGAGCTCGACGGTGTGGAGATCGATCGTAACCGAAACGTTGGCGTAACCAGCACGCTAAAAAATTACGCGACCGTTTCATCCGACAGGACCGTGATTCTGCGGAACGCGGGATGGCTCAGTCCCACGATTAATGCGAACGGTTACTTTAATTTCTGCGCACCGCTCAACGTGCTGCTAGGATTTTGCGAAGACTATAGGCGCGTCGTGATCAACGCTCGTCACGAATTGATTCTTATAAGAGCGCGCAACGACAACAACTGTCTAGTAGGCAGTTCCACGCTCAAGCCTAAAGTTGACTTGCTGAAGATACAATGGCGTATGCCTCATGTACTTTTGAACGAGGTAAAGAAATTGGCAATGTTGCGCACCTTAGAGAGCGGTCGATTTGTCAGTATGGGTTTTCGCTCATGGGATCTGTACGAGTTTCCGCTACTGCAACTCACGACCAAACACTCATGGGCTATCAAGACCACCACGCAACTCGAGAAACCTCGATACATCATCTTTGCTCTGCAGACGGGTCGAAAAAACGTTATGTCCGAAGACAACAGTCGTTTCGACGATTGCAAACTGACCAACGTGAAACTCTATCTCAATTCAGAGTGCTACCCGTACGACGATATGAACCTCGACTTTGGCAAACGTAGATACGCGATTCTCTACGACGCGTACGCGCGTTTTTGCAAAGAATACTACGGCTACGAGTATCTCGAACCGAATCTCACCGTCACGTCGTTTCTGCTCAACGGTCCGTTCGTCATCATCGACTGCTCGCGTCAAAACGAGTCGGTTAAAACCGCCACCGTGGACGTGAGATTGGAGTTTGAATGCAAGGACAATGTAGCGCCAAATACCACGGCTTACTGTCTCATCATACACGATCGTTTGGTTCAATACAATCTGTTGATCAACGTTGTACGTAAGATCACGTAGAAATGATCTTCGACGTGTGTATGTAAAGCGGTGAATCGACGAACGTTGCGTATTCACTTCCATTCCGTCGTATGCGTAACGTCGATAGAGAGAGAGAGATTGTCATCGTCGTCATGAAACCATCAAAGTATCAACCGTCTTGTTGGTGCGAGAACGCGAGTCGCATGAAGGAAGATAAAACTACGCAAACGGATCCTAGACCGACGAATCACTTATTGAACAGAGGAATGACGTATCGAGTGACATCCACGGGAAACACAGTAATTGACGTAGCCACGCAAACGGATAAGAAGTCACGAAGCGAACGACTTCAGGAACGCGTGACGGATTTTGTCTCGAAGCATTTAAAAAAGTAATACAATTTGGAAAAGAGGGGGATAAAATTAAAAGATTGACGAATACGCTCGCGCGTGTTCAGTAACAAAATTTCCTCCGATCGAGTCACATCGTTATCATCATCATCATCATGTCCACGCCAACGTTCGTCGATCTCCAAGGATATCCCATCGGACGACGTTTCGTCGTGAAGGAAGCGGCGGTGCTGCGAGGTGATACCGTTCTTGCGCATTCATTACGTCTTTGCAAAGCCTATGCCATGGGGTGTTGTATCGCGAGACGACAGACGCCTCGTTACCTGGTTGGTACGAAATCATCACGGTATAGCGTGGGAAGACGGGGACGTTCCGTACAGTCAGGCTAAACGCCAGATCATCAGGGCCCTACAGAACGAGGAAGATTGCTACGATCACGCCATCGTATACGTCAAAGGACTCGAGAAACGCGATTGGCTGCGAGATATGCTTGAAGAGGATTACTACGGCGACGACTATGACGATGGTCACAAATTCTACACGGACAATCTGATCGTCAGAAACATCGAAGATGATTTCGAACATGTTGAATCACTTAGCGATTTAAACGATTCGAATACTTTCCGCTGTAGGAGACATTCCAAAAATTGCGCCGTGCAAAATGTATTTAAATTGTACAATTGGTGGCGTAACCGTCAAAATGATGATAATGTATAATTTTTGAATAAACTTTTTTTTCATACTTATACTTCTGCGCCTTTGGATTATTTTACCCCTCTCCTAATTACCCTCTCTCAATTACCTTCTACCAATCACTTTCTCTTAATTACCCTCTCCGATAATTTGTCTAACTGCGTTTTATATTACCCCACTCTATGCAAAATTTTAAATAATGAAAGAGGGGATTTTTTACAACCGTCCTCGACTCGAGGTACCCTCTGATCGTGCGATCAGTACATTTTTCGCTTTGGCCGCAACAGCAGCAACGATTACGACAACGTCTACGATTACGTCTACGATTACGAATACGACAATGTATTACACCGAGAGAAATTGCTACAAAGTGCGTCGAATTGATGGCGGTAATGAACCCTCCTCATCTAACGAGTAAGTATTTTTTTATTATAAAAATTATTTACTTTAAAATTAATATATTAATATTCACGATTGTTCTTATTTAATTTCCAGCGACCCACCGAAACGATACGTGACGCGCTTACTATGCAGGCGATACCCGCTGACCCGCACGGGATACAAATATCTCGAGATCGGCGTGAACGTTGGTCCGCGTAGTTTTGTGGAGATCATCGTAGGCGATAATCGAGGAGATGAATTGTCGATGTTGCTTGACACCTGGAAGGAACTCTGCGAGCATCGATGGACAATTCAGAATATGCTTCGCGATCGACCGAAGCAACCATACGACTGTTTGAACATAGGTTCGCTCACAGTGCGAATATGTTATATGAACGAAATGAAACTTGTGCGACTTGAATTTCTCGACGCACGTATGGCTATGACCGAGGCTACGTTCACGCGAATGTTGGATTTTGATGATTACGTCGCTTTGAAATTCAACGTACTCACCAAAGCCCTACCGAAGATCGACGACAAATACGAGCAATTTTGTAAAATCGCTTCCGCATCAAGAAGTCGTACCGAAGCGGTGAGCGCTGTACGCAGCAGCGATTCCTTCGACGAACAACAAATTATAGATTGTGAAATGCTTGCGATTATAATAAATGTGTAAGAAAAAAGTATAATGAAATATATTGTATCGCATATTTAGAAAATATATACTTTGTAGTCTTTATGTAACATTTTTAATTATTTCTATTCCATCCTTCATCTTCTTATAATTGTGAGGCGTAAGTCCACCTCGTGAATCCGCCTTGTTCGTATGTAACGTATGTATCTGAGAGAGAAAGAAATAAGATAAGGAGGAGCGATTACCCGGGGGTGTGTACAGCGTCACCCGCATTCGAATCGTATAAGCGCATAAAAGAATCGTTGATAAACGATAGGCGGCGCTTAACGAGTGCGAGCGAGAGGGAACGATGAACGCGCCATACTTTGCGTTCAACGGGTGCGAGCGAGAGAGGACGCTGGGCGCGCGACACTTGTGCGTTCAACGGGTGCGAGCGAGAGGAGACGATGGGCGGCGCGAACGAGTGCGAGCGAGAGGGAACGATGGGCGCGATACCTTGCGATCCGCCGCTTGCCGCCGCCGTCGCCGCCCGTTGCCGCCGCGACGCCACACGACCCTTTTTAAAAAATCGCGACTTCTTTGAAAAAAATCGCGACTTCTTTGAAAGTCGCGATGCCGCATAAACATGCCGCTGCGCGACGATACGCTTATCATTTTTAAAAATAATATTGCATTTCAGAGTTTCGATGTTGTTAATATTTTCTAAAAAATTCGTTCCTAGAATCGCCGACACAGGGGCGATTTATAAATACCCACCCCCCTCCCCGCATGACGTCATTACCCCTTGCCATAGGTCTAACGGACCCAGAACCGTTAACACCCCCCCTCCCCGCGTGACATCATTACCCCTCGCCCTAGGTCACATGGATACTCTAACACGTAGTGATCTAGAACCGCTCCATGCGTTCAACGGGTGCGAGCGAGAGGAGTTGATGGGCGGCGCGAACGAGTGCGGGCGAGAGGGAACGATTAACACCCCCCTCCCCGCGTGACGTCATTACCCCTCGCCCTAGGTCACACGGATACACTAACACGTAGTGATCCAGAACCGCTCAGTATACATCTACTTCTCTCTTTTCTTTCCGCTTTCTCCTATCTCTATGATTTCTCTATTATCTCTGCTTTCTCCGGTTTTTCTTTCTCTCTTTTCTTTCTCTGGTTTCTTCGTTTTCTTTATTTCCTCAGCTTTCTCTGTTCTTTCCGATTATTCCGTTTTTTCCGTTCTCTTCTATCTTTCCTCTATCTCCAATCTCTAAATTGTCTGAATTAGGGATATAATCCGGTAGTCATAAATGTGAGAACTGACTATGAATACCGGCCATACACAGTTTGAAAGATGTCTTAGGCAGTTTAGACGATTTTACGGCTTGTGTTTATTTGATATTTTATAGACTACTTTTTTTTGACGTCTTAAATTTGTCTAAAAGACATCTTTTTGATGTCGTAGGTCCCAAATTTGGACTGTGATTTTAGCGTTAGTTTAATTTACATTAATTATTTTCAGGTCAATTTGGAAGATTCTACTTTTTTTTCACACACTTTTTCTTCTTTTCACACAAACAAAAGCCGCTGTGCGCTCATAAACGTAAGCGGCTGAGCGCTACAGAATACAAGCGGCTTTGCGCTAAACAATTTAAGCGGCTATGCGCTAAAAAATATAAGCGGCTGAGCGCTAAAAAATATAAGCGGCTGAGCGCGAAAAAATATAAGCGGCTGAGCGCTAAAAAAAATACGCGGCTGAGCGCTAAAAAATATAAGCGGCTGTGCGCTAAAGAATATAAGCGGCTGAGCGCTAAAAAATATAAGCGGTTGAGCGCTACAAAATATACGCGGTTGAGCGCTATAAATTATAAAAGGTTGAGCAGTAAATAATAGACTGCTTTTGCGCCTTAAAAACATAGACTGCTTTTTAGCCAAAAAACGTAGGCTGCTTTTACGTCAAAAAACATCGCCATTTTCATTTGCTAATATAAGTAAAAATTAATAACTTAGAAAATATGATTTCAAAACTACAAAAGATTATTTTAAAGCAAAACGAAAAAGATGAAATTGTACGTGGAGATTGGTTAAGTCCACATGGATCATTTCAACAATCTCTTAGAAAATTGTTCAGATTATAAACCTGTTTCGACATGGCAGATACAATTACCACAGACAATACATTCAATTCTGCCGAACAAAAAACATATACAAATATTATATAGTCGAAATCATTGGGTATGTAGTTATTATGATACAAAACGTATAGTTATTTATGATTCATTATATTCAAATAATTTAGATGAAAATTATTTAATAATGTTGACAAGATTGTTACCAACATATAATTTTCAAAAAAAGAATTCTATTATATTTCCTAAAGTTCAGAAACAACCAAACAATAACGATTGCGGCGTTTTTGCCATAGCTTTTGCCGTGTCGTTATTATTTAATAAAAAACCTGAAAAAGTAAAGTACGATTGGAGTAAAATGCGTTCGCATTTAATAAAAATGTTTGAGTCTAATGTGATAGAGCATTTCCCACAAGATTTAAACAATGAAAATGCTCAGAAAGTGCTGCCATTAGCAGTACTTCGAATGAAAGAGGCTGATGCGGACCGTAAACGTATTAAACGTCAGTTGGAAAAAAATGCAAAACGGTTACAAATATTGGAAAATAAGTTTAATAAGAAACGTATACGAGAAAAGACGATCTCGAAAATTATCGCGCAAAAACGACAAAAGTATCAAGAATATGGAGAATCTATTCGTGCTAAAAACGGCGTTTATACCATCAAAGAAAAACATTTGAGTTTAAACTTGCTATGGAAAAAACAATACTGCCAAAAGATAACTAAAAATATGTAAAATTGAGATCCATGAATTTATTAAGAATACGTAATTCATTTGAGACATATGTGAAACATATTTTACACAAACAAGGTATTACAGAAGTAGTGAGTCTTATATTGAAAAACGATTGAAAGCAGAAGAAATTGTTCGGTTGTGTTTTAATGTTAGAGACATTTATGTTCGTAATATGTATAAAATGTTAGCTAAGCTGAAAAATAGATCTGAAACATGTTTGTCTGTTGCTGCAGAATGTACTACGGTTGATGACAAAATAAGTGCATTTTGTGGTATCTAGACATACAGCTTCGTCCGAAAATTATTTCGTTGATTCCACGTATCATAATATTAATTCATCGAAAGTTAATGTAACGGAACCCTTAATGTTAAATACGAGAGGACAAACTGTTAATACGTTTCCTTTGATAGAAGCTCGAGCAAAAAAATCGTGGTCCTGCAGTACTTTATGTAAAGTTAACGATTCGCTTTTAATCGAACGATATAAAAAATTGTTAGAAGCTATTAATAAAAGTACTTTGAGGAAAATTCCTGAATTAATGCAAAAAATTCACGAATGTACTGTAACAATTTTTGATAAAAATTTAGAAAATGCTAAGAAGGATCACGCACATAGCTGTTACATCAATTTAAATCTTTGTAAAGCTATGTTTATCCCAGTTCAATTATTATCATCGCATTTCCCCAAAGTGAGATATATTAAGCGTTTGATTTACGAACTATATAGCTCTTATCAAAAAATGTTACAATTGGATGAAGCATTAACTTGTGGAGAACTTGATAAATTAAACAAAATTATAAGTTCAGCAAAGGAACAAGCAGATATGTACAAGCATAAGCAAACTGATATAATCATGAGCGATGATGATATTATTTTTTAATATCAAAATGCGTTTAAAGCTTTGAAGAAACGTTCTCTTGATACACCACGATGTATTTGTATATCGTGTGAAAGACTTTGTTACAAGAAAAGTGTTTCTAAAGTTAATAATAAAGTTCAAACACGTAGAAGTAATCCAATTTGGAATGATTTAATGGCATATGTAAAGGAACAAAAAATAAATTCCGAATACATATGTTTTTATTGTGATAAAAAAATCCGTTGCGGCTTGTTGCCTGCTTATTGCATTTTGAATAATTTATATACAGATAATGTACCAGAGCAGATATCGTCTCTTAATAAATTTGAGAAAATGCTTATACAGAAACTAAAGCTTTTCAAACTGTAGTTAAAATGGGAAGTTTTTCATAAGATAATTCCTGAAAGACAAAAAATACAAAAAGTTAAAGGTTCAACTTTTCATTTACCACTTCCTCTAGAGGAAACTTTTAATAAATTATGTGCAAAAACTGATCCGATAAATTTAAATCACGAATTGTGTATTTTAGTTAGAAATATTCCAACTAAGTCAAAAGTTATTTGGGAAGATTTAGTTGATTTAAAAAAAATATATCAAGCTTTAAAATGGCTGATAGGTCGAAACTTTTTATATTCTGACATTGTATTGCCTCAAACTCATGCTAAATTGGATTTAGGTAATCTCAATAATGTGGAATTTTATGCTGAAGAAACAGAAAATGATACGGAAGTCTCATTTAATGAAGAATGTGATTTAAATTTGCAACCGCAAAACATGACAGATTATGTAGAAAATAAATTATTTCAGCGCAAGGCTATGTTAACTCAAAAAGATGAAAGTGACAGTTTTTACGAGCAATATACTATATATCCATTATATGAAAAAAAAGAAAATAAAACTGCAACTGCTTTGTATCAAATGCTAAAAATTCAAGATGTACCTTTAGATAATCATGAAAAGAATTTGGATTTGATGTGTTTTTCAGATTTATATCCGTTTGGTTCGAATGAAGAATATGACGAAAAAAGACCGATCAAACTTCAAGAGCATAAATATATTAAATGTCGTTTAACGTCTAAGCATCCACGTTTTTGATTAAATCAACAATACTTATTTTATTTGTTAAATAAAGCAAATATTCGTCAATTACGACGTGGAATTTATCATAAAATAAAAATAGTTGATCCACAAAGCCGTTATACGGCTGCGGAGTATTTAAAAGCTATGTCGAAAGAACTGTTGAAGTCTAATTAAAATACTATATTTTCCGTACTTCGAAATACAGAGCAATATTGGCGTCGACCAAGAAGCGATTTAGATTGTATGGCTCGACATTACGGCCCTGCAACATGGTTCTTAACGTTAAGTCCTAGTGAATGGTTATGGGACGATTTAGGTGAATATATTCGTGAAGTTAATGGATGGCAAGATTCTTCGTTGAGTACTAGTGTACTTGTTGCTAAAGATCCTGTATCAACGTCGAGATTTCTTGATAATAAATTTCGAGCGATGATAGATTTTATTTGTTTGAAAAATTTTCCAATCGGAGAAGTAACGCACTATTTTTGGCGACGAGAATATCAAAGTAGAGGCATACAACATTTTCATTTATTAATTTGGATAAAAAATCCACCAATTTTTGGAGAATCTTCTGTAGAAGAAGTTTTAAAATTTATTTCGCAATACATTAGCTGCAAAAAGCCAGATAAAAATATTGCACCTGTTGCACCGCAGCCGGTGCACGGGGTCCGTCCTTCGGGATCCGATGGGAGAGGGCGATAAGGTTTAAATAAAGAAATATACTTCGTTTGTATTTGATTCTATGTTATAATTCCTTTGCTTCTCTCTATTTTTCCTTGGTTGGTTCGGTGCGCGTTCCGGCGTTGTCACGCGTCCTCGGCTCCGCGAGGTCTCCTCTTTCACGGCACGCGACCGAACTTGAATCACTACGCGGTATCGTTTTACTACACGGACTCTGATGTGACAGCCCGCCCGTGACGGTCCGCGGTTATTTAATAGTGACGCTGGGCCTTGGCGTCATCGGATTGCAATGCCGAACTTCGGTTGTTCGGCGAATGCAACCTTAGCGATTTCAGCAATAAGTTCTCGCAATTGTTTCTCTCTTTTATTTCTTATTATTTAATTGCTTAAGAAGGTTTGCTGATATCGCATCCTCTGATGTTATTTTATTACGAGATCTTATGCCGAAATGCTTTGCGTCATGTTCCGTGTTGTAACGGGGTTCGAATTACAACACACCATTATTGTACGGTCGTGTTGATAAACATCAACGACACAGACATAATGATTATTGTCTACGATCGAAAAAAGTAGGACGAAAAGTTATTCGTAGGTGTTGTTTTGGATTTTCACGACCTGTTACTGAAACATTGTATATGAGAGATGTAGCAACTGCAATAGCAGGTAGAAAGCAATTGAAACATAAAAGTAGATTGTATGATCTTCCTAGAACAGAAGATGAAGTTGATATTAATGATTATAATCCCGTGCTTCTTACTGCATGGGAAGGAAATATGGATATACAATTTATTGGTGAAAAGTCGACCTTGCTTACATGGTATGTTACTAAGTATGTAAATAAAGCGGGTAAAAGTGAATTATCTAACTTTGATCTTGAGAGTTTTAAAAATAATAAAAATAAATCATTGGCCAGTGTTCTCTTGAATTATGGTTTACGATCTATAACTAATAGGGAATGTGAAGCTCTTGAAGCTGCAGATACATTAATAAGTATTCCTTTATATGGAACTGATCGTAATACAACTATTAAATGGTTAAACATTAATCGTATACGACAGAGAAAATTAAAAAGTCGTACAGAGATTGAAGCTCTTGATGATGAATCTACAGATATATTTTGTCCATCTGTAATAGATGATTATTATCCAAATAGATCGAAAAAATTGGAATCTATGTGTCTATATGAATTCACACAGTGGTACGATGTCACGACAGTCGAACCGCAAAGTAATATAATTGAATATTATAAAATAGACAGCAGTCATTTTCTTAAACGGCGACGACGTGCATGTCTCATTAATCACTATAAATATAATGTTGAAACACAACCCAAAGATTTTTTTTTTCTTTATTGCTAATGTTTAACCATGGCGAAATTTAGACGATTTTAAAGATAGTTGTGATACTTATGCGGAAGCATTTGAAAAAGCAAAATTACATCTTACGGAGGCATTGCAATATCATGAAAAAATACAAGAGTTGCAAAAAGCATTTAAAAGTGCAAAACAATTAGTTCAACAAACTGATGAAGAATTACAACAAAAAAATGTGACACAGGATGATCCTGATAATCCGATCGGTGTTCAAAATATAGAAGCTGGCGAAGCAATGCAAGATTTTAAAGATCTTGGTGAGAAAATAGATAATATCGATGTTTCTGAATTGATAACAAAATTAAATGAGGATCAAAAAAGAGTATTTGATACAGTTGTTGACACGGTAAGGTCGAAAAATTCAATATTACGCTTATATGTCAGCGGAGAAGGTGGAACTGGAAAAAGTTTTTTAACTAAAACAATTAGATGTTGGATAAAACAAAATTTAAACAAAGATACCGCTGTAGCGACACCTACTGGTATTGCAGCGTTTAATATTGATGGTTTAACAATTCACAAATTACTTCAGTTACCTGTTGAACGAGGTCAGAATTCAAAGTATAAATCTTTAAAATCTCAAATTATAATTTTGCTTTTTACGATGTGCTATGCATCAGATTTTTGTAACCACACTGGATTATATTAAAGAGTATTTTTAAAATACATCCAACAGTCCGCAATCTGTAAAAGTGGGATGGCAAAAAATTTGTTGCATTGCCCATTTTCAATATTTTTGTTATATTATACATATTTTTTAAGTTATCAGCATTTTTGTTTTGTCTTCTTAGAATTATGTTTCTTTTCTTATTTTTTCTTTTATTTTTTTTTATTCAATATTTTTATTTTATTTTTTTTATATTTTATTGTAATTTTAATTTTTTTTGTTTTTTTTTTCAATTTTTAAAGATTTGGTTTCGCAGCGCCAAGTTTTTTTTTTCTTTACATTATCTCATTAGTTTTATAAAGAGTATTTATTATTAAAGTACACATTTTATGTTCTATTTTGGGGGAGTCTTTTTTGGGGGGAATCTTGATTTTGTTTAAATATAATTTCTATTTTCTTAAGATTCTTGGCGCATTTATTTGATCTCATTAATTTTATGAAGAGTATTTGTTATTAAAGTACACATTTTATGGTCTATTTTTGGGGAGTATAATTTTAAGGGAGTCTTTTTTTGGGGGAGTCTTGGTTTTGCTTAAAAACTTTTTCGAGGACGCTTTTCTCGCTCGCCTATACTTGGCGCTTTTTTTAAACCTTTTTTTTTTTAAAAGTAAGTTTTTGGGGGGAATATTATTTATTTTGTAGTTATAGTATAATCTAGAGACACGTTAGTATTCTGCGTTACGTGCACAAGCAGCGTGATCGAGCGTGTCATTACGCGAGATTATTTATTCTGAGCTATTGAGATGTTTGGATCTCAACAACGGTCTAACCGATCGCTTTCTAAACGTGTTTCTTTATATATAAGTTTGTACATAAAATACACGTTTTTTGTTTTATCTATTTTTGCTGTACGATTGATACTTTTTAGAACAATGTTTAATAAAATTGATGCTATAACAAGTTCGGGGTAAACTTGTGTCACACTTGTACGGTTCGACATGTGTTTGTAATATTATAGAAAATAGAATGGGCCCCATCCGACGCCCAAACTCGTGAGACGCACCAAATTAATTTTTTTTGTCTCTCCGTTGTAGTGTGGCAAGGGCTTAGGCCCCGCCACTAGACGGCAGACGCCGTCCCTGAGGGGGACCCGGGCAGACACCGACCCGGACAATACCAAACGCGCCAAGCAAGTTTCGTCGGGCGACCACCGGCCCGACGATGGCGCACGCCGCCGAGGTAAGAGTGGGAGCTCCCCTACTCTCATCTCGGCGGCTATATAAGCCGAGCTCGCGGCAGAGCCAGTACCTTGTCTGATCCGAATCCTAGGACCGACCACATCCTCCCAACTCCGATAGGCTTTGGGCGCTCCCAAAGCCCTCTCTCGTACTCTCCGACTCGGGCGCTCCCGAGTCGTTCCCGGGTGCTCCCAGTGAGAGTCTTCCGCTGCTTTGAGCGCTCCCAAGGCAGAGTAACTTCAGGTTCCTGGAGACCTCAGGCGCTCCCGAGGCTCCACCACCGAGGCGACTGGATACCGCCGGCGCCCCCGGCTAGTCCGGGCCACCGAGATCCCCTGGATGGGCGCTCCCGTCCAGGTTGCAGGATCTATCGTACGGCACACCGCCGACGACATCGCCGCGGTCGGGCGCTCCCGACTGCCGCTCTCCGGGTTATCCCGGACAACCTTCGGTTCTCTTGGACGGGCGCTCCCGTCCAAGCTTAGAACCTGCCACACGACTCTCAGTCATCGGCATCGCCGTCGTCGGGCGCTCCCGACGGCCGCCACCTCCAGGGCACTTCGTGCTCTCACACGATCCCCCGGACGGGCGCTCCCGTCCGGCAACGGGTCCGCCGCGCGACAGCCGGTCGCCGGCACTGCCGCGGTCGGGCGCTCCCGACCGCTGCCCCTCGGGCCAGCCCGAGCAACCTCAGTCTCACCGACGGCGCTCTCGTCGGTCCAGCCCACAATTAGCCGCCCGACCTATCGTCGTTCTAGCGAACCTTGGCTCCGGCGAGCCTCAATCCGGCGAACTACGCGACACTGCAGACGCTACCGTTACAGTAGTATTACATTTGACGCCTCATACGTTTTTATATAGGTTTGCAATATTTAGTTTTGTTTATCACTACTCGAGTTTGTCGAGAAAAATCTTTGGCTTTGTTCAGCAGAAAAAACTGCTTTGCAACTATTATAAAAATATTAAAATTGATTAGCGCATTTCATAATAAAAATTGTAAAGTCTATTTCAAATTTAGATCGTATTAATATTTTTGTAGAGAAGATTTTATTCAAAAAATTATTCAAAGTATCAAGACAAACCTAGGTTCATGCTTGTACGGTTTCACATAAATTTTTAATATTTAATAGATATTTATTACGCGATCATCACTCATCAATAAACACAGTCGATAAATGAAACAGAGTCGATAAATCAATCCATGCCATTTAGCGGCGCGAAAACGAAAAGGACATTTTTGTCGTCGATGACGTTAAAATGTGATTTTACTCTTGCAAGCAAACTTTACATCGCGATATCTTTGTTTGTAAATAACGTAGCGAAAAAATAAAAACACTTTTATTATATAAATTGACCCTAATCTACACAATGAACCTATGTAGAAAGCAATCGATTCAGCCATTGTTGAGATCCAAACATGTACGAATTTCTTAAAATGGGTCTCGCGTATAATAGGCAGGTAGTACGCTGCGCCTATACTTGGCGCGAGGCACTACCGTGCCTCGTGAAAGAGAAATTGGCTTTTCCCTCCTCCCACGCTGGGGAGGGTTTTTATGCCTCAAAATAAATTATAATATTACTTGTAATCATGTGTATAATTTCATCCGAATCGTGTCCCGCTACCCGTTACTTAAGGCGCAATACAGTCTATAAGACGATTATGTCTACATTTTATCATTGAAAATTTACAATGGATTCAAGGGTTTTATGAAAAATTAACGCTTTAAATGTTCAAATAATTAACAAAGTTTTAATAATAATCTAGCTACATTTAGTATAAAAATATAAATTTATTGATTTAAAACAAATAATAATATAAAAAGTAAACGGAAAGATTCTTAATAAAATAAAATATTTAAACATTTTAATAACGGTATATGTACTATGACGTGGCGGCTTTTGCTGCTTCGTTGCAGCTCTCCGCGGCCGTCACAAAGCGCAGCGGCGCCGGACGAATCGCGGTAGAAAGAAGAGCGGGTAGGGGTCACGAAAATCTCCGGAGGGTATATTTTTATTTTTTGAGGCGGTAATTAACGATCGCGTTTTGGTTGATTCTGTTGCTACCGTATATTATCGAGAGTACGGGCCATCATTGCCGGGTGAGGAGCGAGAGCAGCGGACCATACGCGGAAGCGTAATGTCGCAAACTTCCGGATGAGAAGATGACCGAATACAGGCCCGGGATGGGAGGCCACCCATTCCGAGAGCCTTGGAAGAGACCAGCCGCCTACGCATCTCGGCACCGAAAGTAACCTGCGAGGGAAGTGACGCGACCGCGGACTATCCGAAGCCCGCGCCAACCTGTTAGTACCGATAGGGCTCTATAAGGGCAGCTGCTTCCGCGGGAAATCGGCAACGTAGTGCGCGGAAAAATCCGCGAGACACGAGAGTGGGGATACGCCGGGTCTCGTGCCGAAATTTCGCGCGGTCTTCGTTCTCTTCCATGTGGACTCGCGAAGATAGCGGACGATAGAGCGACTGTGTGAGAGTGAGAGCGAGCGACCGAGCGACGGAGAGAGAGCAAGCTAGAGCGAGCGACCGAGCGACAGAGAGAGAGAGAGAGAGAGAGAGAGAGCAAGCGGGAGCGAGCGAGAGCGAAAGAGCGAGGACAGTGCGAGGCCCAAGGGGCGTTTCATCGGTAAGATCTTCCACCCGCATTGCGGAATTGTTATTTTGTGAAGCCCTCCGCTTCCCAGGGAGACCATCGCGGGTTCAGACAATACCCAGCCACGTTGAACGGGCACGCGGGCTCGATAGATTGCTTGTGGATCTTTGTCGCGGGGCAAGGACTTAACATTAGAGAGTGGCCGCCGACGGGTGCCTGAATGCCGATGGCAGGACCCCGCGGGGAACAACGGGGCGATTTGCTTGCGTCTATTAATTGTACTATTTGTGAGGTTCTCGTGAGTCGCGTCCGCACGGAGAGCCCTCGGCAGCGGCCGAGGCCGGGAAAGAAATCTCGCGATCTCGTTAGCAACGGGCGACCGTCCGTGTAGAGTCTTTTGTGTTGCGGTGTCTCGCAAAAACACGCCGCATGCACGGGAGGCGCGTGGCCGGCACCACAACAGTCAGGGCCGACACGAGAATTACGGGAAAACAAGGTCTGAATAAAATCATTGTTCGCGATTTCGTATGGTTAATTTGACGACCCGATCGAGGTAATTCCACGACGCCCGATCACGCTTATCCTTTTCTTTTCTTTATTTTATATGATTTTGTTTTATTATTTTGTATCCCGTAATAAACGGCTTAATTGTTCCCGCGATTCTTGAGTGTAACATAAAAGTTATTTCGTGCCGTCTTTCCGTGTGTCCGCGAATTCTTCCCATCTTACCCCGCCCCTCTCCGTTCGGATGAGTTAGCCCTCGCGCGTGATGGCAGTTCGAATTATTTATTGCTCGCTTGACGAGACGGATCGATTTGCGAAAAGTATCGGCACGGCAGGGCCCGTACCTAGCGCCCAAAACCATATCGCTGTGGGATCACGCCGTCCCGCGTCGGGATACGACTGAAGAATCGCGACCCTTCTTCCCCCCCCCCTTCCCTCGTGTCACGGCGGCGCGTGGATTTTCCATCCGTGCCCGGCCTTCTTTTTGCTCGCGACTCTCCTCCGTGCGGAGGAGAGCATAAATATGAAACGACCTGTTTTCGTGGTGGTTCTCGAATGACGGGCCAGCGAGCCCGGGACGCTCGTCGGGACGCAGGATTCGAGTAGGTGAGGTCGAGAATGCACCGAGACGGATGTATTTAACAAAAAGAAACTATTTATTACTTAACGACGACGTTCGCTTTGTCAAGCGGCGCCGATATATATATATATATATATATATATATATATATATATATATATATATATACAGGGTGTCCCAGACATAACGAAGGATACAGGAAGGATAGATAGAATTGATTGAGACAAGTAGAAAAGTCCCGTACCATTTTGCAAAATTCTCAACCGTTATTGAGAAAAAAATTAAAATGTATAAATTGTATAGGCGTAAGAGCGACAAGGAAGCTGCGCGTGAGTGAGCGCGACAGGCGAATGGCTAGAAATGGCGCCGTCGCCTGTCGCGCTCACTCACGCGCAGCTTCCTTGTCGCTCTTACGCCTATACAATTTATACATTTTAATTTTTTTCTCAATAACGGTTGAGAATTTTGCAAAATGGTACAGGACTTTTCTACTTGTCTCAATCAATTCTATCTATTCTCCCAGTATACTTCGTTATGTCTGGGACACCCTGTATATATATACAGGGTGTCTCATCCCATGTGTCGAATCCGTTAGGAATAGATAGAACTCGGGTAGACAAATAAGAAAGTCCCACATCATTTTGCAAAATTCTCAATGGTTATTGAGAAAAAAATTAATTTGTCTAGCGCAAGAGCGATAAGGAAGCCACGCGTGAGTGAGTGCGACAGGCGACGGCGCCATTCCTAGCCATTCGCCTGTCACGCTCACTCGCCCGCAGCTTCCTTGTTGCTCTTGCGCTAGACAAATTAATTTTTTTCTCAATAACCATTGAGAATTTTGCAAAATGGTGTGGGACTTTCTTATTTGTCTACCCGAGTTCTGTCTATTCCTAACGGATTCGACACATGGGGTGAGACACCCTGTATAACCAAGAAAGCGATTGATTTGCAATCTAGTTCCGAAAACGCGAAACGTCTTACCAGCACGAGAATTTGTTGTTATGAGAGATTAACATGTACAACTGTGCGACGGTCAGATTGTAAATAAATGATGATTCCAAAATTAATAATTTATGATTTGCATTTTGTTTACATATACTTGAAACTATATTACAAAATCATGAAAAAGCAACCGAAAACATGAAATTATATTTTATTTTTATATAACCGAGAGAGCGATTGATTTACAATCTATTTCCGAAAACGTGAAACGTCTTACCAGCACGGGAATTTGTTGTTATCAGAGATTAACATGTACGACTGTACGACGGTCAGATTGTAAATAAATGATGATTCCAAAATTGATAATTTATGATTTGCATTTTGTTTACATATACGCGAAACTATATTACAAAATCATGAAAAAGCAACCGAAAACATGAAATTATATTTTATTTTTATATAACCGAGAGAGCGATTAATTTGCAATCTATTTCCGAAAACGCGAAATGATATTTCAATCTTAAAAAACCGTGGAACGGGAATTTGTTGTTATGAGAGATTAACATGTACGACTGTGCGACGGTCAGATTGTAAATAAATGATGATTCCAAAATTGATAATTTATGATTTGCATTTTGTTTACATATACGCGAAACTATATTACAAAATCAATGAAAAGCAACCGAAAATATGAAACTATATTTTATTTTTATATAACCGATAGAGCGATTAATTTGCAATATATATCCGAAAACGCGAAATGATATTTCAATCTTTAAAATCCGTGGAAAAGTGCGATATGTATAATATATTATTAAAAAAACAAAAATTAAAAAAATTAATACCAAGAAAACGATCACTCCAAAAACATGAAATTATATTTTATTTTTATATAACCAAGAAAGCGATTGATTTGCAATCTAGTTCCGAAAACGCGAAACGTCTTACCAGCACGAGAATTTGTTGTTATGAGAGATTAACATGTACGACTGTGCGACGATCAGATTGTAAATAAATGATGATTCCAAAATTGATAATTTATGATTTGCATTTTGTTTACATATACGCGAAACTATATTACAAAATCATGAAAAAGCAACCTTAAAAATGAAATTATATTTTATTTTTATATAACCGAGAGAGCGATTGATTTGCAATATATTTCCGAAAACACGAAATGATATTTCATCTTTAAAATCCGTGGAAAAGTGCGATATGTATAATATCCTTATTATAAAAAACAAAAATTAAAAAAATTAATACCAAGAAAACGATCACTGTTATATTTAATAGTATAAATATATTTAAAAGTTACCTTTATTCTGATTTATTCTCTTTATTTAATAATTCTACCGCTTTCTTTCTTTTACTCCTTTTTTCTTTTTCCTCTTTTTCCGAACTTTTCTTTATCCTGCTTTTCTTTCTTTCCTTTTTTTCCTTATTTTCCTTTCTTTTAAATTACAATATATTTCTCTTCACATCAAACTGTCGATTGAATGATTAAACAAATTATTATTTAAAAAAAAGAAATTTAACATTTCCATGACAACAAAACAAATCGAATATATCGAATCGAATCGCGCGAAATCAAAAAAAAATTTAAACATGAAAAATATATATATATTACAAATTATTAATAGAGAGAGATTAAGACTTATTATTATTATTATTTTATTTTTTTGATACTAACTTCCGATGCGGATAAGCATTCAGTACCCAATATTATACAAAACAAGAAATGCAATATCCCATTTTTTCATATAAAAATAAAAAACAGATTGATATACATTATCATATTATTATATAATAAAACTGAGAGGGCGATCGAAAAACATTTATATTTTAAAAATAGAGACGGCGATCGATATACATTTTGTTTATAAAAATGCGACAATATATTTTATATTCTTGTAAAACCAAGAGAGCGATTGATATTCATTGTGTTAATAATCGTAATTTATCATCATATAGCAAATCATCATTTCAATACTGCACCATCCGGCGTAATGTAAATCAATCTCTTTAAAATATCTATCACCGTGTCGCATGCGGTTTAGACACGTCTTACCAGCACGGGAATTTGTTGTTATGAGAGATTAACATGTACGACTGTGCGACGGTCAGATTGTAAATAAATGATGATTCCAAAATTAATAATTTATGATTTGCATTTTGTTTACATATACTTGAAACTATATTACAAAATCATGAAAAAGCAACCGAAAACATGAAATTATATTTTATTTTTATATAACCGAGAGAGCGATTGATTTACAATCTATTTCCGAAAACGTGAAACGTCTTACCAGCACGGGAATTTGTTGTTATCAGAGATTAACATGTACGACTGTGCGACGGTCAGATTGTAAATAAATGATGATTCCAAAATTGATAATTTATGATTTGCATTTTGTTTACATATACGCGAAACTATATTACAAAATCATGAAAAAGCAACCGAAAACATGAAATTATATTTTATTTTTATATAACCGAGAGAGCGATTAATTTGCAATCTATTTCCGAAAACGCGAAATGATATTTCAATCTTAAAAAACCGTGGAACGGGAATTTGTTGTTATGAGAGATTAACATGTACGACTGTGCGACGGTCAGATTGTAAATAAATGATGATTCCAAAATTGATAATTTATGATTTGCATTTTGTTTACATATACGCGAAACTATATTACAAAATCAATGAAAAGCAACCGAAAACATGAAACTATATTTTATTTTTATATAACCGATAGAGCGATTAATTTGCAATATATATCCGAAAACGCGAAATGATATTTCAATCTTTAAAATCCGTGAAAAAGTGCGATATGTATAATATATTATTAAAAAAACAAAAATTAAAAAAATTAATACCAAGAAAACGATCACTCCAAAAACATGAAATTATATTTTATTTTTATATAACCAAGAAAGCGATTGATTTGCAATCTAGTTCCGAAAACGCGAAACGTCTTACCAGCACGAGAATTTGTTGTTATGAGAGATTAACATGTACGACTGTGCGACGGTCAGATTGTAAATAAATGATGATTCCAAAATTAATAATTTATGATTTGCATTTTGTTTACATATACGCGAAACTATATTACAAAATCAATGAAAAGCAACCGAAAACATGAAATTATATTTTATGTTTATATAACCAAGAAAGCGATTGATTTGCAATCTAGTTCCGAAAACGCGAAACGTCTTACCAGCACGAGAATTTGTTGTTATGAGAGATTAACATGTACAACTGTGAGACGGTCAGATTGTAAATAAATGATGATTCCAAAATTAATAATTTATGATTTGCATTTTGTTTACATATACGCGAAACTATATTACTAAATCAATGAAAAGCAACCGAAAACATTAAACTTTTTTTTTATTTTTATATAACCGTTTGAGTTATTTATTTTTCTTTTTTTTTCTGAAAACGCGAAATGATATTTCAATCTTTAAAATCCGTGGAAAAGTGCGATATGTATAATATATTATTAAAAAAACAAAAATTAAAAAAATTAATACCAAGAAAACGATCACTCAAAAACATGAAATTATATTTTATTTTTATATAACCAAGAAAGCGATTGATTTGCAATCTAGTTCCGAAAACGCGAAACGTCTTACCAGCACGGGAATTTGTTGTTATGAGAGATTAACATGTACAACTGTGCGACGATCAGATTGTAAATAAATGATGATTCCAAAATTGATAATTTATGATTTGCATTTTGTTTACATATACGCGAAACTATATTACTAAATCAATGAAAAGCAACCGAAAACATTAAACTTTTTTTTTATTTTTATATAACCGTTTGAGTTATTTATTTTTCTTTTTTTTTCTGAAAACGCGAAATGATATTTCAATCTTTAAAATCCGTGGAAAAGTGCGATATGTATAATATATTATTAAAAAACAAAAATTAAAAAATTAATACCAAGAAAACGATCACTCAAAAACATGAAATTATATTTTATTTTTATATAACCAAGAAAGCGATTGATTTGCAATCTAGTTCCGAAAACGCGAAACGTCTTACCAGCACGGGAATTTGTTGTTATGAGAGATTAACATGTACAACTGTGCGACGATCAGATTGTAAATAAATGATGATTCCAAAATTGATAATTTATGATTTGCATTTTGTTTACATATACGCGAAACTATATTACAAAATCATGAAAAAGCAACCTTAAAAATGAAATTATATTTTATTTTTATATAACCGAGAGAGCGATTGATTTGCAATATATTTCCGAAAACACGAAATGATATTTCAATCTTTAAAATCCGTAGTAAAGTGCGATATGTATAATATATTATTAAAAAAACAAAAATTAAAAAAATTAATACCAAGAAAACGATCACTGTTATATTTAATAGTATAAATATTTTTTAAAAGTTACCTTTATTCTGATTTATTCTCTTTATTTAATAATTCTACCGCTTTCTTTCTTTTACTTCTTCTTTTTTTTTCCTCTTTTTCCGAACTTTTCTTTATCCTGCTTTTCTTTCTTTCCTATTTTTCTTTATTTTCCTTTCTTTTAAATTACAATATATTTCTCTTCACATCAAACTGTCGATTAAATGATTAAACAAATTATTATTTAAAAAAAAGAAATTTAACATTTCCATGACAACAAAACAAATCGAATATATCGAATCGATATATTCGATATATATACTGTAGCATTTAAAAATAAAATAAAAATAAAAAATAAAAAAAAATTTAGATTTACTGTAGCATTTAAATGTCTCTCGAAAATTTAGATTTACTGTGGCATTTAAATATTATATTATTATTATTATGTTATTATTATATTATTTTATTATTTAATTATTTTATTTTTATTTAAATATTTATTGCAAAAAACTACCGTCAATGCTTCTGAAAATACAGAATGTAAATTAATTTCAAAAAGAAAGAAAACGTTTTTAAAAAAATAAATAAAAAAAATTATATTATTATATTATTTTATTATTTTATTTTAAAAAAATAAAAAAGAAAAAAAAAAGAAATAAAAAAGAAAAATAAAAAGTAAATCAATCTCTTTAAAATATTCAAAAAGAAAGAAAACGTTTTTTTTTTTAAAAAATAAAAAAAATATTAAAAAAATAAAGATTTACAGTAGCAATTAATGATGACAAAACAGAAAAATAGAGAGATTAATAGAAAGAGATTAAGACTTATATATTATATAAGACTATTATTCGGTAAATAATATTGTTAAACAGAGATAACCATGTGAACATAATAAGAGAAAAAATAAACGTGCTAAACAGAAAGAAGACTGTGAAAATAGTAACGAATATAAGCTTGCTAAACGGAGAGAAAATTATGCACGGAAAAAAGAAATTTATCGCATAAAAAAACAATGTTTATACATAAAAAATAAAGAAAAAGAACATTTACGAAAACGAATATTTTATTTTTTCAATTCAGAGCATGTGCAAAAAAGACAAAAAACGTTCTACAGGTTGCACTCAGAGCGTAAGTGGCTTTATAATAAGCAATACTACCAGAAACAAAAATTAGAGTCCACAGTTGCAGTGGAAAATAGTAATCCTGTCAAAAATATATTTAAAAAATATGCAAAATTTAGATCCACAAATTATTTAAGAACTCATAATTCTTTTGAGACATATGTGATACATATTTTATACAAACAAGGTATTACTAATAGTAATAAATCTTATATTGATAAAAGATTGAAAGCAGAACAAATTGTTCGGTGGTGTTTCAATATTAGAGATACTTTTGTTCGTAATATGTATAAAATATTAGCTAAACTCAAAAATAGATCTGAAACATGTTTGTCTGTTGCTGCAGAATGTATTACAGTTGATGACAAAATAAGTGCATTTTGTGGTATATCTAGACATACAGCTTCGTCTGAAAATTATTTCGTTGATTCGACGTATTGTGATATTAATTCATCCAAAGTTAATGTAACGGAACCTTTAATGTTAAATACGAGAGGACAAATTGTTAATACGTTACCTTTGGTAGAAGCTCGAGCAAAAAAATCGTGGTTATGCGGTACTTTATGTAAAGTTAATGATCCGCTTCTAATCGAACGATATCAAAAATTGTTAGAAGCTATAAATAAGTGTACTTTAAGGAAAATTCCAGAACTAATACAAAGAATTCACGATTGCACTGTAACAATTTTTGATAAAAATTTAGAAAATTCTAAAAAGGGTCACGCACATAGCTGTTACATTAATTTAAATCTTTGTAAAGCTATGTTTATTCCAGTTCAATTATTATCACCGCATTTCCCAAAAGTGAGATATATTAAACGTTTGCTTTACCAACTTTATAGCTCTTATCAAAAAATGTTACAGTTGGACGAAGCATTAACTTGTGGTGAAGTTGATAAACTACAGGAAATTATACGTTCAGCACAAGAAATAGCGGATATATACAAGCATCAGCAAAGTGATACAATTATGAGCGATGATGATATTATTTCAAAGTATCAAAATGCGTTTAAAGTTTTGAAAAAACGTTCTCTTGATACACCACGATATATTTGTATATCGTGTGAAAGACTTAGTTACAAGAAAAATATTTCTAAAGTTATTAATAAAGTTCAAACACGTAGATGTAATCCAATTTGGAACGATTTAATGGCATATGTAGATCAACAAAAAATTAATCCTGAATACATATGTCATTATTGTGATAAGAAATTTCGTAGCGGACTGTTGCCTGCTTATTGTATTCTAAATAATTTATTCGCAAATGATGTACCGGAGTGTATATCTTCTCTGAACGAATTTGAGAAAATACTTATACAGAGAGCTAAAGCTTTTCAGACTGTGGTTAAAATGGGAACAGTTTTTCATAAGGTAATTCCAGAAAGACAAAAAATACAAAAAGTTAAAGGTTCAACTTTTCATTTACCAATTCCTTTAAAAGAAACTTTTAATAAATTATGTTCAAAAATTGATCCAATAAATTTAAATCACGAATTACGTATCTTAGTTAGAAATATTCCAACTAAATCAAAAATTATTTGGGAAGATTTAGTGGATTTAAAAAAAATATATCAAGCTTTAAAATGGTTGAAAATTCATAACTTTTTATATTCTGGCATTGTACTGCCCATAACACATGTTCAATTAAATTTAGGAAGTCTAAATAACGTAGAATTTCAGGCACAAGAAACAAAAAATGATGCAGAAGCTCCATTTAATGAAGAAAATGATTTAAATAATTCCAATTTGCAAACGCAAAAGATGACATATGATGAAGTTCAATTACACCAGCGCAAGGCTATGTTGACTCAAAAAGATGACAATGAGAGTTACTACGAGCAATATACTATATATCCATTATATGAAAAAAAAGAAAATAAAACTGCAACTGCTTTGTATCAAATGTTAAAAATTCAAGATGTACCTTTGGATAATCGTGAAAAGAATTTGGATTTGATGTGTTTTCTAGATTTATATCCATTCGGTAAAAATGGACAATATGATGAAAAAAGACCAAACAAACTTGAAGAACATGAATTTATTAAATGTCGTTTGATGTCTAAGCATCCACAATTTAGACTGAATCAACAATACTTATTTTATTTGTTAAATAGAGCAAATATTCGTCAGTTAAGTCGTGGAATTTATCATAAAATGAATATAATTGATCCACGAAGCCGTTATACGGCTGCGGAATATTTAGAAGCTATGTCGAAAGAACTGTTGGAGTCCAATTTAAATACTATATTTTCCGTACTTCGAAATACAGAGCAATATTGGCGTCGACCAAGAAGCGATTTAGATTGTATGGCTCGACATTACGGACCTGCAACATGGTTTTTAACGTTAAGTCTTAGTGAATGGTTATGGGACGATTTAGGTGAATTTATTCGTGAAGTTAATGGATGGCAAGATTCTTCGTTGAGTACTAGTGTACTTGTTGCTAAAGATCCTGTATCAACGTCGAGATTTCTTGATAATAAATTTCGAGCGATGATAGATTTTATTTGTTCGAAAGATTTTCCGATCGGAGAAGTAACGCACTATTTTTGGCGACGAGAATATCAAAGTAGAGGCATACAACATTTTCATTTATTAATTTGGATAAAAAATTCACCAATTTTTGGAGAATCTTCTGTAGAAGAAGTTTTAAAATTTATTTCGCAATACATTAGCTGCAAAAAGCCAGATAAAAATATTGCACCATTATTGTACGGTCGTGTTGATAAACATCAACGACACAGACATAATGATTATTGTCTACGATCGAAAAAAGTAGGACGAAAAGTTATTCGTAGGTGTCGTTTTGGATTTCCACGACCTGTTACTGAAACATTGTATATGAGAGATGTAGCAACTGCAATAGCAGGTAGAAAGCAATTGAAACATAAAAGTAGATTGTATGATCTTCCTAGAACAGAAGATGAAGTTGATATTAATAATTATAATCCCGTACTTCTTACTGCATGGGAAGGAAATATGGATATACAATTTATTGGTGAAAAGTCGACCTTGCTTACATGGTATGTTACTAAGTATGTAAATAAAGCGGGTAAAAGTGAGTTATCTAACTTCGATCTTGAGAGTTTTAAAAATAATAAAAATAAATCATTGGCCAGTGTTCTCTGGAATTATGGTTTACGATCTATAACTAATAGGGAATGTGGAGCTCTTGAAGCTGCAGATACATTAATAAGTATTCCTTTATATGGAACTGATCGTAATACTACTATTAAATGGTTGAACGTTAATCGTATACGACAGAAAAAATTAAAAAGTCGTAAAGAGATTGAAGCTCTAGATGAAGAATCCACAGATTTATTTTGTCCGGCTTTAGTAGATGATTATTATCCAAATAGAGTGGAAAAATTGGAATCAGTGTCTCTTTACGAGTTCGCAAAGTGGTATGATGTCACGACAACGGAGCCAAAGAATAAATTAATTGAATATTATAAAATAGATATAAAACATTTTCTTAAACGACGACGATGTGCATGTCTTATTAATCACTATAAATACAATGTTGAAACACAGCCCGAAGATTACTTCTTTTCTTTACTGCTTATGTTTAAACCATGGCGAAATTTAAACGATCTTAATAAAGATAATTGTGACACTTATGCAGAAGCATTTGAAAAAGCAAAATTACATCTTACAGAGGCATTGCAATATCATGAAAAAGTACAAGAATTGCAAAAAGCATTTGAAAATGCAAAACAGTTGGTTCAGCAAGTTGATGAAGAATTACAACTAAAGAATGTGTCTCAGGATGATCCTGATAATCCGATTGGTATTCAAAATATAGAAGCTGGTGAAGCGATGCAAGATTTTAGAGATCTTGGTGAGAAAATAGATAATATCGATGTTTCAGAAATAATAGCAAAATTAAATGCGGATCAACTAAGAGTATTTGATAGAGTCATTGATACGGTAAGGTCGAAAGATTCGATATTACGTTTATATGTTAGTGGAGAAGGTGGAACTGGAAAAAGTTTCTTAATTAAAACGATTAAATGTTGGATTAAACATAATCTCAACAAAGATACCGCTTTAGCAGCACCTACTGGTATAGCAGCGTTTAACATTGATGGTTTGACTGTTCACAGATTACTTCAATTACCCGTTGAACATGGTCAAACTACAAAGTATAAACCATTGTCTAATCATGTATTAAAAGTTTTACGAACTGAACTCAAAGATGTTGTTCTTTTTGTAATAGATGAAGTGTCAATGATATCAAATTTGATATTAATGTATATACATTTTCGATTGACGGAAATATTTGATACAAATGACGTTGAAGATGGTTGGTTCGGTAAAAAACACATTCTTTTATTTGGCGATTTACTTCAATTGTTTCCTGTACGTGAAGATTGTATTTTTGCGCAATTATCAAATGATAAAATTAACAAATGCATTGGTTCTATAACTGCTATTAATTTGTGGTCTACGTTATTTCATTACGATGAATTGACGATTAATATGCGTCAGCGAGAAGACGATACATATAGGCAATTGTTGTCGAGAATTCGTATTGGTATATTGACAACGACTGATCGTGTTGTACTTGAAAATAGAAAAATAATTTTTAAAGGTGATTCTTTGGAATCCAGATTAAAGGAATTATGCGATTTTATTAATAATTGTTCATCGGACGCTGTTTGTCTACTACCTGCACGTCATATGTGTGACGCTCTCAATACAGCTATGTTAAGTCGCATTGATTCAAAAGAGATATTATTAATTGCTGAAGATACAATTGACTATACTTCATATTTAAAAAAAAAAGTATTAAAAGTATTATCAAATAATGACGATGATAATTCTAAAACTGCTGGACTTTCAAAAGAAATTGTAATTAAAATTGGAGCAAAAGTTATGATAAGGCGTAATATCGATGCTACATTGGGTCTGGTGAACGGTACAATAGCTACAGTAGTTTCAGTTGTACGAGATATATCTACTGATTGTGTGGAAAAAATTAAATTGCTTTTACCTTCTGGATTAGAATATTTGATAGAAAAAGTAAACGTTAAATTTGAAGTGGTGGATAAAGCATTTGTTGTAAGAAAACAATTTCCACTGTGTCTGAGTTATGGAATAACTATTCATAAAAGTCAAAGATTGAGTTTACAGACTGCTGTTATTGATATAGGCAATTCTATATTTAATTGTGGTCAATCTTACGTTGCATTGTCTCGAGTAACAACTGTGGAAGGATTGCATTTGATTAACTTTGATCCTTCCAAAGTGACAGCTGACGAAAAAGCTATTGACGAGTACAATCGACTAAAATATAAGTACAAACCAGAGGCAGAAATAATTACTATGCAAAAGGAACGTCGTATCAAAGTGAAAGATATTCTATGGATACAATCTAAACTAGTCGAAGCCGTTCAAGAGAATGGTCAGCAAAATCAAATGTTACAAATAAATACCACTTGGGTTTTACGTGGTTTTGAAAATACAGAAAATGTTGTATGTTATGCTAATACGGTTATACAATGTCTATTTCATTTAAGTCCTATTAGAAAGCAACTGCTTAATTGTGATAAATCAAATATTCTACGTATGTTAATGCATAGGTATGAATATGGAATGAGTAATTTAAATACATATGATGTTCGACAAGATTTAGGAGAATCGTTTTCGATGAATATAAAACTAGATGAAATCAAGTTTTTAACAACTTTGTGTACAAGGTACGAGTGTATAAGAGAGTCAGTAGAGCATGAAATAACTTCTACTATTCGATGTGTTACGTGTCAATATACAAAAACAATGTGCACGCGCGGGAACGTGATCGCGACACGCGAAGCGCGGATGCAAGGGAAAAGGGGGTGCCGGTACGGCCAGAAGTGACCGCCGCAGGGTGATTCGTTCACGCACAAAGAAATTAAAGCAAATATAAGATATGCACGACAATTTAATTGTCCACTAAAGTACAAACGTGGAAACAGAACGCTGAATGGAAGAAAGAAAAAGAACCCACGTGACTGGCGCGTGCCCACGTCTCTGCACAAGGATGATGAAATAGCACGCACCGGAACGGACAATCTTGAAAGAACTCGTGATCTGCTGCAAATGCGCCCGACGGAAATCTTGAGGAGCGTTGAGCGTAAACGCCCCGCCGAATGCGGAAGATCTTGACCGCGAGGAACGGAGATTCGCGGGCAGCAGGAGTTCTTCGCGAACGCGCAGCACGTGTGCAGGCCGTGCCGAGACGCGGCACGCGTCTTAATACGAGCAGTCACAATTAACGTACACTTAATTACGATACAGAGATCGCGCACAAGTTCTGAGCCCAGTGGTCAGAGATCGGCGAACAATTACCGCACCGGCCTTTCGCGGAGCGTACTAAATGATACGGAGTAGTTGCGTTACGGAGTTGTATTTTCAACGAGGCGCGTACGGCTACTGAGCTGCGATCGGCAGGCGAGCAGGAATTTCGGCAGCTCGCGAGGCGAAATTGCCTTTTCGGAAAAGTCCGGGTGCGCCCGAATCACGCGGATGATGCATGTAAGGCGGCCCGGAGAATGCTCACCCGCCGGTCACGCTCGCTCATCGTGAAAATCGCGAACATCGCCGCCCCCTTGAAACGTCGTTTCAATTACAAAGGACTTGATAGTAATATCGATCAAATACGCACTTACAATTAAACTTAAGCTGGTCGCTGATCGCAACAGAATATAACGACCAACCAAAACTACGGCGTATAAACTAAGATTTACAGTAGAGACGCAAGACCGATAAAGTAACAAAGATGCGCTGTAGAACATGTACAAATAAATCGCATGAATACAAACTAGTAGCAAGAGGATTACATATATTTCGCAAAGAGAAATGGAAACGTCGCACGCAATACGCTTATGCTTATATGTACAATAGGACTAATGAATCACTAAATTTCTGAGGAAGACTCGTTGCCTTTAACAGGTAAAACACAAAGTTTGGCAATAGGGCGCCGTAAAGTGGACGAGGCCGTTCGGATTGTGACAACACGGGTCAGGCCATCGGCCTTGGGATGAACCTGAATGATCCGTCCGAGCTCCCACTTGCAGGGGGGAAGAGAAGGGCTGCGCAGCAGCACCAAACGGCCCACCTCAATATCTCTATGCACCTTTCTCCACTTGGACCGCTGCTGCAACGTATTGACATAGTCGGTGGCCCAAAGACGCCAGAATCTTTCCGACATTTGTCGGACAAGTTGCCATCGTGAAAGACGGTTTTCCTCTAAATGAAGTACGGAGGGTTCGGGTGGAGTCGTAAGAATTGATCCGACTAGAAAATGACTCGGAGTCAAAGCCTGATAATCGTCATAAGTGTCGGAGAGAGGCGCGAGAGGACG
This sequence comes from Cardiocondyla obscurior, assembly GCF_019399895.1. Taxonomy (NCBI): domain Eukaryota; kingdom Metazoa; phylum Arthropoda; class Insecta; order Hymenoptera; family Formicidae; genus Cardiocondyla; species Cardiocondyla obscurior. The sequence goes on along the minus strand of NC_091879.1, from coordinate 5,034,195 downwards.
AGAGTTGAGACACGCCTCGACTTGACATAACAATGTGGAAAATTCTTCCGCAGTGAGCGTATGAGCGCCAACAATGCGGTGTAAATGATATTTCACGCTCTTAATTCCGGCTTCCCACAGCCCCCCAAAATGCGGAGCGGAAGGGGGAATAAAATGCCAGGACACTTTGTCCTGGGCCGTATGGTTTAGAAAATCGGGATCACGAAGAGCCGCTCTAAATGCGACCGAAAGCTCTCGATCGGCACCGACGAAGTTGGTACCATTGTCGGAGAAGACAGAGTGTGGGAGTCCGCGTCGCGAACAGAAACGTGTAAAGGCCGCCAGGAACGCCGAGGAACCATAGTCGCTAACCAATTCCAAGTGAACAGCCCGAGTCGACAAGCACACAAACAGAGCTATATAGGCCTTACGGGCTTTAATGCCACGGCCGGCTGAGGGACGCACCCGCACCGGACCGCCGAAGTCGAGACCGCACCACGTGAACGGCCTCGGTGGTGGAGTCACCCGCTCCGCGGGCAGGTTTCCCATGAGCTGGGAAGGTACAGTCGCGCGCTCGCGTACACAAGCGACGCAAGAATGAATGACGGCCTTGACCAAGGACCGGGCGCGTAAAATCCAGTAGGCTTGTCTGAGGGTGCTGAGCGTGAGCTGCAAGCCCCCGTGTAAAACGCGCAAATGAGTTTGCTGAATTAAGAGACGAACGAGATGATGTGACGACAACAGGATCGGATGTCGTACATCGTAAGACAGCGGCGCATGTCTCAAACGGCCGCCCACGCGAAGCAGATCGTCGCGATCTAGGAATGGATTAAAGGCAGCGAGAGGGCTACGGGATGCAACCTCTCCCTTGGATTGCACGGCATGAATATCCGAGGCAAATAAGTCCCGCTGAATTCGGCGAAGCCAGAACAGTCTGGCACTCGAAAGTTCCGTGGCAGATAAAGCGGTACCCAAAGGCCCAATCCCCGGCTCGTTAAGGGCTTTATGACGACAGCAATTAATAAATCGTTGGAGATAGGCGGTCACGCGAATTAGCCGATTCCAGGAACCAAAACGCTCTGCAAGGTCCCACGGAGGAGGCGGCTCGGCAACGTGAAGAGCAGTCAACAGCTCCGCGTCCGGAGTCTCCGCGCGAAGGGCCGCCGGCTCGCTAGGCCATGAGTCAGGATTGGAGACAAGCCAAGGTGGGCCCCGCCACCACAAGGGATGGTTAAGCAGTTCTAAGCCCGTAATACCGCGCGACGCGCAATCCGCAGGGTTGTCCAATGTAGGCACGTGACGCCAAACAGCGTCAAAAAGATGTTCATGAATTTTCGCAACACGGTTCGCCACGAAGACGTCCCTGCGTGGCGGCTGAGAACGAATCCATTGGAGGACGATGGTCGAATCGGCCCAACACGTACACGGAACCGCCCCGAGCTCGAGGGCCGCGCGAACGAAAGTGATGAGACGTGCCAGCAGCCAAGAAGCCGAGAGCTCCAACCGCGGTATCGTAAGAGACTTGATGGGAGCGACTTTAGATTTTCCGGCGAGGAGCGTAACGATGCCCGTACCGTCGGGACGTGGTAGCCGCAGGTACACGGATGCAGCATATGCGCTATTTGACGCATCCGCGAAGCCGTGTAGTTCGGCAGAACAACCAGGAGAAGAGCCCGTCCAGCGCGGCAGCCGCAGCTGTTCTAAACAACTAAATTGAGAATGGAGAGCACTACATTGTGAATAAATGGAGTCAGGAAGCGGAGCGTCCCATTCAGAGTTGAGGCGCCAAAGGGCCTGCATGAGAATCTTGACGGCGACTGTGACCGGCGTCACCAAACCGAGCGGGTCATACAACCGCGCAATAAAGGAAAGTACGGAACGTTTGGTATTCGGAGCCGTAGATGCGAGGCTAACCCGAAAGTGAAACGCGTCCGAAGGTGGGGTCCACACCATGCCAAGGACTTTAACCGATGTATCCTGTGCGAGGAATTTGTCACACGCGAGCCCGTGGTCGCGGGGATCAATGTCGTCCAGCAGTTGCGAAGAATTGCTCGCCCACTTGCGCAGGGTAAACTGCCCGCACCGCAACAGCGAGATGAGCTGATCGCGCTTATGTTTCAACGGCGCAATTTCGTGATCGCCGAACAAGACGTCGTCGACGTAGATCTGTCGGCGTAGAATGGGAACCGCGAGAGGGTACCGTGGCCCATCGTCGTCCGCCAACTGTCGTAGTACGCGCAGCGCTAAGTATGGAGCACACGTCATGCCGTACGTGACCGTGAGGAGTTGATACTCCTGCAGAGACCCCGTGGCTTCCGGTTGCCACAATATACATTGGGAATCAACGTCGCGTTCATCTACCTTTATCTGTCGGAACATCTTCGCGATATCGGCGGTGTAAACGAAACGGAATTGTCGCCACTGCAAGAGAATTGCCGGAAGTTTCGTCTGCAATTTTGGCCCGGAATGCAAAATATCGTTGAGCGACACTCCAGTGGTGGTGGCACTCGAAGCATTGAACACGACGCGAAGCTTGGTAGTAGCGCTATCAGTTTTAACGACGGGATGATGCGGAATATATACGCGACGCGAAGAATCGGAAGCGGGTAGAACCCGACGCATATGCCGCATCTCCTCATAGTCCTGGAGAAACTGCGCGTATTCTGACTGTAATTCCGGGCGACTTTTCATACAGCGCAGCAAGTGGCCAAGTTGCATTGCTGCTATAGGGCGCGAAGCCCCGAGCGCGCGCGGAATCGGAGAAATGAACGGCAGGCGTACAATGTAGCGACCGTCGCTATCGCGTGAGTGCGTGGTGAGGAAATGATCCTCGCATTGCGCGTCCCTAGGGTTCAGGTTCTGAGTGGCGGGTATTTCCTCGACCTCCCAAAATTGGCGGAGAGACGCATCGAGATCGAGAAGCGGCGTGCAATGATGGGCAAGCAACTGAGGAGAGGGCAGCCGGTCGTCAGTTGCACGCAACGGACCCGATAATACCCAGCCTAAGGCCGTGTTTTGCGCTATAGGCTGTCCGGTTTGCTCTTTCCGAAGACCCTCTCGTAACAGGTCGCCGTACAAATCCGCTCCAATAATCAAATGAATGGGACCCGATTGTGTCGGATTGGGGTCTGCCAATGTGAGACCCGTTAAATAAGACAGACTGCCCAATGGGACTGCACGTTTAGGAGCGTAAGCCGTGAGCGAATCAAGTATGAGCGCCGTCGCTCCATATCCCGCGTCGGGCCGAAGCGGGGAAGAAATCTTGACGAAGATGACCTGCCGTACGTGGCCAACTGGAGCGCCGCCGATAGCGGAGATAGCAATGGGGCATCGTCGACGCTTTGCTCTGAGAATTTGCGCTACCGACTCCGAAATAAACGTAGCCTCGGAGCCCTGATCGAGCAGAGCACGAATGGTAACCGCGCGACCTAAATCCGACGTCACGGTAACTCGCGCCGTAGCGAGGAGTACGCTGGCGGGTGTTTGACACACGGATACATTTAAAGCGCTGTGGTGCACGGAAGCCGACGGCGCACCAGACGTCGCGGAAGTGGAAGCGGAGGTACTCGGAGGAAACGCAGTATCGCTCGGCATTTCCGCGTCCGCATGCAGCAATGTATGATGCCGATTTTGACAAGTACGACACGTATGCGCGCTGCGGCAATCAGCCAATGTATGCGACGGCGCGAGACAATTGGTACATCGTTTTAAACGCTTGACAGTATCCAAGCGAGCCCTAGTCTTCTGCGCGAGAAACCGAGGACACGCACTCAAAAAATGCTTCGCTTTGCAGAGCGGACAGGCGTAAGAAGTCGCGGCGGCGTTGGCAACATGCACGCGGGTCGATCGCACAGAACGCTCCGGCTTTACGACGGCAACAGTCTTGGCTTCCTCCAACGCATGACAACGATTATGCAAAAATTCAATCAAATCCTTATAATTAGGAAGGTCGTCGGCGTCGCAGTTCCTGAGATTCCACGCCTTCCGCGAAGCGGGGTCCAAATTGCGCGTTAATAATTGTACTAGGAAATCATTCCACAATGACTTGGATGACCGATCCAACATACGTAAGGCTGAAACCGCCATTTCAACCTTGTCACACAAGATCTGAAGATCAGTCGCGGATTCCCGCTGCAACGCCGATAACCCGAACAGCGTGTCAAAGTGATGTTTTACGAGCCGCTTCCGACTATCGAATCGCTTGGCGAGCGCAGCCCAAGCGACCTGGAAATTATCGGCCGTAATAGAAAGATCGGATATACAACTGAACGCCGAACCGGTAACTGAGGAAGCCAAGTAATGCATACGAGCGAAATCGGAAAGAGCAGTATTTTTGATAACGAGCGCCGCAAACCGATCGCGAAATTGCTCCCATTCAGAAATATTGCCGTCAAACGGTGGCAAGCTAATAGGAGGCATGTGAGTGAGCGCCAAGCTCGTCGCGTCGGCCTGGATGCAAGTCGATTGCATCAGGGATTGAGACGTGGGAGGTGGTTCCACCCCCTCAAGCCACTCACTCAACGTATCCTTCGTGGACTGGTAGACCTCCTCCGTTACCTCGAAGTTTTGATTCCGGAAATAGTCGATCTCCTCGCGGTCCACCTCTGTAGTAGCCTCCATGAGACGGAGATGTCCCTCCTGGAATTGAGTCCAGTTCTCGTGCAGCGTGCCAAGCCGGCTCCTCAGCTTCGCCGCGGTGAAATTTGCCTTCCCCAGCTTACGTGCGTTGTCCAACGCACGCGTGATCGATCGCTGAACAAACAGCTGCCTCGCAAGCAAGGCCTTCATGCCGATCTCACACACTCGACACGTGAAGGAAAAACAGGTGCCAAATCACCCTGAACGGATCCGGCTCGAAGGACCAACAACAATGTGCACGCGCGGGAACGTGATCGCGACACGCGAAGCGCGGATGCAAGGGAAAAGGGGGTGCCGGTACGGCCAGAAGTGACCGCCGCAGGGTGATTCGTTCACGCACAAAGAAATTAAAGCAAATATAAGATATGCACGACAATTTAATTGTCCACTAAAGTACAAACGTGGAAACAGAACGCTGAATGGAAGAAAGAAAAAGAACCCACGTGACTGGCGCGTGCCCACGTCTCTGCACAAGGATGATGAAATAGCACGCACCGGAACGGACAATCTTGAAAGAACTCGTGATCTGCTGCAAATGCGCCCGACGGAAATCTTGAGGAGCGTTGAGCGTAAACGCCCCGCCGAATGCGGAAGATCTTGACCGCGAGGAACGGAGATTCGCGGGCAGCAGGAGTTCTTCGCGAACGCGCAGCACGTGTGCAGGCCGTGCCGAGACGCGGCACGCGTCTTAATACGAGCAGTCACAATTAACGTACACTTAATTACGATACAGAGATCGCGCACAAGTTCTGAGCCCAGTGGTCAGAGATCGGCGAACAATTACCGCACCGGCCTTTCGCGGAGCGTACTAAATGATACGGAGTAGTTGCGTTACGGAGTTGTATTTTCAACGAGGCGCGTACGGCTACTGAGCTGCGATCGGCAGGCGAGCAGGAATTTCGGCAGCTCGCGAGGCGAAATTGCCTTTTCGGAAAAGTCCGGGTGCGCCCGCATCACGCGGATGATGCATGTAAGGCGGCCCGGAGAATGCTCACCCGCCGGTCACGCTCGCTCATCGTGAAAATCGCGAACAAACAATTAGTTCTAATAATTTATTTATTTCGATACCTATTATTAATTTTAACAAACAGAGCTATAATCTACAAGATTTATTTAATGTTACATACTCTCATTGGTATCAAACTGATAACGGGTTTTGTGATAATTGTACAGGAAATAGTGTATTGTTTAAAAAAGAATTAACGTTGACAAAAGATATAATTATTATTCATTTTTCAATATTTTCGTTAAAAAACGAAAAAATCGTAAAAGCAAAACGTAGATGTAATATATCTCAGATTCCAACGGCTACAGTATTAATAGCTGAAAAATCATATAAAGTTATGAATGCTATATTTCATTTTGGTTCAAGTATTGAAGAAGGAAATTATAGAAGTATTTGTAGACAATCTAATAGTTGGATTGAAATAGATAATGAGCGAATTAAAAAAAGACAATGGCCCAGAGGTGCTAAAGATCTTTATATACTTTTTTTACAGAAAATTGATAAAAAATAAATTTATTTAACAAATTGCAAGCATGGACCAATAAGTTATTAAATTTAAAAAAAAATAAAATAAAATCTGATTGATAGTTAGTTTAGACATTTATGAAAATTTTGCTAAAAAAAATGAATCTCAATAGCTCTGAATAAGAAACCTTGCGTAATGATTAAATCAATGATGGGATGAGAAAATATTAATATCTTTTGTTGAACTTTATTCTTTCCTTTTGTTCTTTTTGTTCGCCGAAGGAACAAAATTGGAGGAGTGGTTCGACAGGAAAGAAATCAAAATCAGATCGCGAGTTTAATGCAGACAACTTTACTTTAAAGACGAATTTAACTCACACGAGTATACAAAGAACAATTGCGGTAATCGAGATGTGCTCGGTCGGACAGTCGCTTCTCGAGAGAGAGATACTGCGTGCCAGCCGAATCGTTTCGACACTCGCGCATTCGCAACGGCGCTTCCAGAACCGTCTGGAATGTTCTACATGTTTACACACACACTCACATTCTCACGCTCATACAGAAGTACAAATTCTTATTATGAAGCTCGGTAACTTACTCCTCAACATCTTTGAATAGGAAATTTTGCGAAATGATTAAAATATTGGTTACTGTACGCAGATAGAAGGCTGCTGTGCGCCGACAAAAGGTTGCTGAGCGCCTAAGACCATTATTTTTATAAAAACGTTACAGGTCTCAAATGTAACATTGCAACGGAGAGACGAAAAGTATTAATTTAGTGCGTCTCACAAAAATGGGCGTTGGTTTTAAATATTGGTTGCTGTGCGCAGACAGAAGGCTGCTGTGCGCCGACAAAAGGCTGCTGTGCGCCTGAGACCAATATTTTTATAAAAACGTTAGAGGTGTTAAATGTAACATTGCAACGGAGAGACGAAAAGTATTAATTTGGTGCGTCTCACGAGAATGGGCGTTGGATGGGGCCCATTCTATTATATATGTCAAAAATTTTCTTGAAAAAAATCACTCAATAATATACAAGCTTTTAACGGAACCTATTTAGAAAGCGATTGGTTGGATTGTTGTTAAAATCCGAAAATCTCAAGATAGCTAAGAATAAATGACATGTAGTGTAATAACATGGTTAGTTTTGCTGCATGTTATATGTAAAACGCAAAATACTAACGTGTCTCTATATTGATATAACCCCTCAACATTACTCTTCCCAAAATAAAACAGAATGTGTATTTTAACCAAAAACAAAACTCCCAAAAAAAAATTTCTCCAAAAAAAAATTGTCCCCAAAAAAAATCCACAAAAATACTACAAAATGACTAAAAAAAAAATTTTATCAAAATAGAACGTAAAATGTGTACATTAATATTGTTGATTATAAACTACAAAATGAATGAAATCTCCCCAAAATTACCTTTTTTAAAAAAAAGGTATAAAAAAGCGCCAAGTATAAGCGCGCGAAAAGCATTCTCGACAAACTTTTTAAGTAAAATCAAGACTCTTCCAAAAAAAGACTCCTCCAAAACCAAGATTCCCTCAAACAAAGATTTCCCAAAAAAAGAACCCCCCCCCCTTAAAAAACTCCGAAAACCAAAACTCCTCTCAAAAAAAGACTTCTCCAAAAAAATAATTCTCAAAAAAAACTCCTACAAAAAGACTACAAAAAAAAGACTCCTCCAAAATAGAACATAAAATGTGTACATTAATATCAAATACTCTCTATAAAAATAATGAGATCAAATAATTGCGCCAAGAACCTAAAGGAGTTAGAAAATTTTAAACGTTATAAACCCATGTAGAACCGTACACACGTAGACCTAGGTTCGCCCCGATAATAAAACGTTAACATTACAAACCCATGTGGAACAGTACAAACGTAGATCTAGGTTCGCCCCGATATGATATAACATGGTAATGTAAAGAAAGAAAATTATATTTAAGCAAAACCAAGACTCCCCCAAAAAAAGACTTTCATCAATCAATATCAAATATTCTTTATAAAAATAATGAGATCAAATAATAGCGCCAAGAACCTGAAGGAGCTAGAAAATTTTTTAGAAATTACAAACCCACGTGAAACCGTAATTATTTGATCTCATTATTTTTATAGAGAGTATTTGATATTAATGTACACATTTTATGTTCTATTTTGGAGGAGTCTTTTTTTGTAGTCTTTTTGTAGGAGTTTTTTTTGAGAATTATTTTTTTGGAGAAGTCTTTTTTTGAGAGGAGTTTTGGTTTTCGGAGTTTTTTTAAGGGGGGGGTTCTTTTTTTGGGAAATCTTTGTTTGAGGGAATCTTGGTTTTGGAGGTTAACAATTACGAAATGTCAAATTCAGTGTACTTACGTGTCAGACTAAGTTATTACTCTGCGAGAATACTCGGCCTAGAGAGACCCAAAAATCCTCACGTAACAATTCATTTAATAAAAACATATTTATTTAAAGATGTAACATGCGGCTGCCAAAGAGGCGCCAATATACATAGACCCCATTTCATTCTTTGATTTAATAGATTTAAATACCTTCATTATAGGTTCTATCAAATTTCATTATTACTAGCTTGAATATACAATTTATATTTTCTGCCAGAAAACTCTACCAATTCAATTTTGATTATGTGAGCCAATCAAAAAGAATAATTTTATATCAAAAACTCAGAATTTCTTTTAATTTATGTACGCGCGTACATGTGCTAGCGTTCGGACGATCGAGCAATACGGAATTTTCCTCGGTCGTCCGACACGTGGATCGCACGCGGCGTCGTCGCGGGTTTTCGCTTGGCGATCATACCGTAAATGCGTGCTGAGTAGCGTACTCAACCCTTTTTTCTTCCCTTTTCTTTCTTGTTTGCGACATTCCATTCCTCGAGCCCGGTGCTCGAATTCCGACGAAAGCAGTCGATTCAGTTAGTCGTATCCGAGCTTCCGCCTTGCCACGATGTGGTATGTTCGCGCCGCGAATCGAAAATTGTTAACGGTTGATTAAATTTCGCGGCCGAATCGGATCGCCTCCGACGCTCTGAGACTCGATTTGCCAAGCTACCCAGAGTGATCGTCCTCCGTGCAGCCCGCACCGGAGATTTGGCACGACGTGCCGTCCCTGCGAATTTTGCGTGTATTTCGCGTGCGTGTGGGATTCCATTGGCGCGCCCGGAACGAAGCGCGATCGCGATTGCCGAGCCGCCTCGCGTTCTCTGCGTCGCGTTGAAGATATCCGCATCGCGGGTGCCTCCAGTGGGAAGCGCCTCAAGATCTCCGTCGCGTCGAACGGCGGCTATCCGACGGCAAACTCAAGATTTCCGTCTCGTATTCTATTTTCAAATTTATTTCGTTCCGGGTGTGTGTATGTGTGTGTCAATAAAATTCGTTGATTAACCTAGTAATTGGTCTTGTCACGGAGCTTTCCTACCCCCCGCGCGACGCCCTTGTCAGGGTGGTCCCGGTACACGAGTGCCGCGGGTGAGTGCTCTACGCGCACCGTCGCGCACATAGTTTGCTGGTCCTTCGAGCCGGATTCGCGCGGGTGCGTGGCAATTCCGTGATTCTTTATTTCTTCCGCGGCGACTTGTGCTCCGGGTGGTGATTACCATGGGTGACTTGCTCATCGGACAAGGGGTTACGAGACGCTCCATCGAGCGCACGCTCATCAACTTTAAGAAATTGGGGCGTGATAACATTACCGCCGCCAAGGTCCGGAGTCGGATCGCCTCTCTCCAAGAATCTTGGACTCGCTTCCAAGATGCCCACGTTCAGTTGCTCCGGAGCACTCCGGAACAGGATCTCCAGAAGCTGGACTACTTCAAGAACCAGGAGTTTGAGGCTACAGAGGAGGCCTACCAGACGACGCGGGACGCCTTGACGGACTTCCTGGAGGAGATGGAGCCGGTCGTAAGCCAGCCGTCTGTATTCAACTCCACCGGTATCCATGCAGAACCGCCGGGCCTCGCGATGCCGAACATGCCCAAAATTCGTTTGCCCGTGTTCGACGACAATTACGCCCACTGGGCTACGTTTCGCGATCAGTTCGTTTCCTTGATAATTCGCAACGCGGCTTTAAGTGACTTTGCTCGCATGCATTATCTCGTTTCGTCGTTGCAGGGTACCGCTCTGAACTGTATTTCAAATCTTCCGGTTACCGCTGATAATTTCCGCGGGGCATGGTCGGCATTGAAAGAACGATTCGACGACAAGCAGCGACTTATCGATACGCATTTCGCGACTTTGTTCGGGCTCTCGGCATTGACTCGGGAATCCGCTGAAAATTTGCAGCTCTTGCGCGATCGCGTTCAAACTACCGTTTCTTTGTTGGAACAATTAGATCGCAGTTCCGAAGATTTGTGGAGCGACTTTCTGGTCTATTTGATTAAACAAAGATTAGACCCCGCAACTCGTAAGGCGTGGAATTTGAAGAACAGCGATGCCGAGAGTCCCCCTCGCTACACCGAATTACTCCGTTTTTTAAGTGCTCGAGCGCGCGCGCTGGACAGCGGTCCTGATCGAGTCGCTTCGAAACCGACGCATTCGAACGCGACGTCACGCGTGCATCACGCGTCGGCAGGCTTGTCCTCGTCTCCGAGGACGAGTGTATCGCCCTGTCCATTGTGTCGAGCGCGACACTTTTTGCGAGCGTGTCCGCGATTCTTATCCTTATCTCCGACGGCGCGGATGGGAATTGTTAAAAAATTCGGTCGATGTCTAAATTGTTTAAGTGATTCGCACGCGCTTCCTGCGTGCCCGAGTCAATACTCATGTAATTCCTGCAAAAGGCGACATCACTCCATGTTACACGTGGATACGGATATTCCGCGTGCCGACGCGGCAGTCGCGGCGCCTAGCCCGAATCTCGACTCTCCGGTGCCACGCTCCGATACCGTGAGCGTAAATAACGCGGTTACCTCTAAGCTTTTGCGTGTGCCTAAACAGATTCTTCTCGCTACAGCGCGTGTCAAATTAAGCGTGACATCTGGGCATAGCGTCTCCGTCCGAGCTCTGCTGGATCAAGGCTCCGAAGCCACATTTATATCGGAGAGTATGGCTCAATTGCTACGAGCCAAAAGGCAACGCGCACACATTAATATCTCTGCCGTCGGCGGGATACAGCTCGGGCAGGTTCGGCAAGCGACCACGATCGCGGTGTCACCCCTTCAATCGGATAGCCCTTCATTTACGGTGACGGCTCTCATTCTTCGGTCCTTGACTCACTACGCGCCGCGTCGCGTAACATCGTTGAGCGAGATCTCACATCTCTCCGATCTATCCTGGGCCGATCCGGACCCCCTGAGTTCAGATCCGATCCACGTGATTCTCGGCGCCGATCTTTACGGCGACCTGATTCTGGATGGCGTGCGGCACGGTCTTTCTGGTCAACCGGTCGCGCAACGCTCCGTCTTCGGATGGCTCATCTCCGGCCCTCTTTGCGCCCCTTTAGCTGCTTCAGATCCGTCGGCCAGTTTGACCACTCATCACTGCATGTCCTTGGCCCCATTGGAGGAAGCCATCGTCAAGTTTTGGGAGGTGGAGGACCTTCCCGCCGCGCGTGTTTTGACTCAGCAGGAGGAGCAATGCGAAGAACATTTTTGCACGACTCATTCTCGTACTTCCGACGGAAGATATATCGTTCGGCTGCCGTTTAACGTGGCGTTGCCTCTAAATCTCGGCCCCACCCGGCACCGCGCGGGAATGCAGTTTTTACAATTACAGCGCCGCTTTGATACTCACCCGTCTCTACGCGCGGAATATTTTCAATTTATGACGGAATATGAAAACCTTCGGCACATGCGGAAAGTTCGTAGTTCGCAGGGGGCTAGCCAACGTGTGTTTATTCCTCACCATCCGGTGATTCAAGCTGACAGTGCAACAACTCGGTTACGCGTCGTGTTTAACGCGTCAAGTCGGTCCGCGAGCGGCCTGTCGCTAAATGATTTTCTGCACGCCGGTCCTAAACTGCAGACCGAGTTGCCTGCTATTCTCCTGCAGTGGCGGCAATTCCGCTTTGTGTACACCGCGGATATTGCGAAAATGTTTCGCCAAATTCTGATCGACGAACGCGACCTCGACTATCAATGCATTCTCTGGCGGGGCGAGACATCCGCTTCAATCGACGAATATCAGCTGCTGACGGTTACGTACGGCATGAAGTGCGCTCCGTATCTCGCCTTACGCGTTCTTCGTCGTCTGGCGGAGGACGACGGAAATCGGTTCCCTCTTGCAGCTTCCATTCTCCGTAGGCAAATCTACGTCGACGACGTTCTTTTCGGCGACCACGACGTGGCGTCTCTTAAACTTAAGCGCGATCAACTCGTGTCTCTCCTTAAATGCGGGCAATTCACTCTTCGCAAATGGGCTAGCAATTCAACTGCTTTGCTCGAGGATATAGATCCTCTCGATCACGGACTCGCTTGCGATAAAAATCTCGCGACAGATGGGACGGTTAAAATACTCGGCATCGTTTGGAACCCGAATTCTGACGGATTCAGTTACCGCGTGTCGCTTGATCGAGAAGTTTCATTAACCAAACGATCTGTCCTATCGATTATTGCTCGGTTATACGACCCGTTGGGATGGGCGACGCCCGTGATTATCGCAGCAAAAATCCTTATGCAAAGTCTCTGGCGGCTGCAACTCGATTGGGATTCTCCTCTCCCGCCTCACTTCGTTGAGCGCTGGCACCCGGTTTACACGAGCTTCCAGTTCTTGAACAGCGTGCATATTCCACGCTGGACGAGCTTCGGTCCGAGCTCCTCCCTCGAATTGCACGGGTTCGCCGACGCGTCCACTCTCGCATATGCCGCGGCAGTTTACGCGCGTGTTACTCTCGCTGACGGCGAAACGCGCGTCATTTTACTCGCGGGCAAGTCTAAGGTCGCCCCGATCAAGCCGTTAACGGTACCTCGTCTTGAGCTCCTAGCTGCGCTTCTTCTTTCGCGACTCATGTCTTTCGTTAAGAGCGCACTGAATCTTTCAGGGGTTTCGTGTTTTTGTTGGTCGGACTCGACTATTACGCTGTCATGGTTGAAGTCTCCTCCGTTGCGGGGGAACGTGTTCGCTGTCAATCGAGTCAGCCGAATTCGCGAATTACTTCCGGAGGCGGTCTGGCGGCACGTCCTGACGTCCGACAATCCAGCCGATTGTGCCTCTCGTGGCATTCTCGGAAGTACGATTCTCTCGCACTCCCTTTGGTGGCGTGGTCCGGCTTGGCTTCTTCAGCCGCCCTCTGAGTGGCCAGCCGACCTTCAGTCTCGGGAGTCCGATTTTCCAGAGGTAGGAGAAAACCGTTTCGCATCTCGTCATTAATCAGGAGCCGCCGTGGGATCTTGCTTCACGCTTTTCATCGTGGGACAAACTACTCCGCGTTACCGCGTATGTTTACCGATTCACTTCGCGATGTCTTCGCCGCAGCATCGTGGATATCGACTCTTTAAGCAATTCTTTTGCGCTTTCCGTTCCGGAGATTACTCACGCCAGAAATTACTGGATCCGCGTTATTCAGGGGGAACTCTTTGCAGCGGAGCTTCTCTCGCTGAAGCGTAAGGGTACAGTACCGTCAAAAAGCGTTCTGTCCGCCTACAGTCCATTTCTGGACTCTGACTCGGTCTTACGCGTCGGCGGTCGTCTACGGCACGCCTATCTGTCTTACGAGAGCAAGCACTCAATTCTACTTGCTGCTCATCCGCTTGTGCGTCTCCTCGCGAGACAGTATCATTTGCGCTCGCTACATGGCGGTCTGCAGCTTACCCTTCGCAACCTCCGCCAGCAGTTTTGGATTTTACGCGCTCGATGTCTGGTCAAGACCGAAATACATCGATGCGTCATTTGCGTCCGCGAGAGATCGGCCGCGTCCACCCAGCTTATGGGTAATTTGCCTGCGGAGCGTGTTACTCCTCCACCCCGCGTGTTCTCATGGTGCGGTCTTGATTACGCCGGCCCGGTTCGCGTCCGCGCTTCTGCCGGTCGCGGGAATTCCATTAAAAAGGCCTACATTGCAGTGTTCATCTGCCTTTCCACGCGCGCGGTTCATTTGGAACTAGTGGGTGACTATAGCACACCCGCGTTTATCGGCGCCTTCACGCGTTTCTGTTCCCGTCGCGGCTTGCCGCAATCCATTTACTCCGATAACGGCACGAATTTTGTAGGTGCCGACAAGGAGCTGACCGCGGTTTATCGTGCCGCCTTACGCGATCCGAATTTTCTAAATCAGACCGCCAGTGACAGGGTGGCCTGGCACTTCATCCCTCCGGCTGCTCCGCATTTCGGCGGAATCTGGGAGGCGGGGGTGCGCTCGGTGAAGCATCACCTCCGGCGTGTCGTTGGATCGCACACGCTGTCGAACGAGGAGTTCGTCACCCTTTTATGTCAGGTGGAGGCATGTTTGAATTCGCGCCCGATTGCGCCGATGTCCGATTCCCTCGAGGATTATCAATATCTAACGCCCGGTCATTTTCTAATAGGGTCCCCCCTCACGGTACCTCCAGAACCTTCTCTTTTCGAGCTGAAGGAAGGCCGTTTAACGCGCTGGCAACTTGTTCGCCAATTCGCCGAACGACTCTGGCGGCTGTGGTCATCCGATTATATAAACACGCTCCAGCAGCGTGCTAAGTGGCGAAAGCCTGAGCCCTCTCTCGAAGTCGGTCAACTCGTTTTCCTACGCAATCCTTTGTTGCCTCCCTGTAAATGGGAGATCGGGCGTGTGATTCAGGTCCACCCGGGCGCGGACGGCCTGGTTCGTGTCGCCACTGTCAAGACTGCGAGCTCCTCGTACGTTAGACCAGTCGGCAAAATCTGCGTTTTGCCTATCCGTTCTTATTCGGATCCGCGAAAGGCGCCCGAGCTTAATGACAATCCGGCGACTAAATTGTAATTCCGATGGCGATGCGTAGCGTTAGTTTTAAGCCTGCCTATGTAAATACCTAGCTTTAGTTTAAGTTGCGCCTACTTTAAGTTTTCTTCGTTGTTCTCATTTGTGTTATTAGTTTATTTTGCGATCATTCAGGGCGGGCGGCGCGCCCTCGAATCTCTTTGTATCGTCAAATCGGTTTCAATTGTCTCACCTCGTCATTACTGACCTTCGCTACCGCCCCGTTTTGGCGATTGAAACGACGTTTCAAGGCGGGCGGTATGTACGCGCGTACATGTGCTAGCGTTCGGACGATCGAGCAATACGGAATTTTCCTCGGTCGTCCGACACGTGGATCGCACGCGGCGTCGTCGCGGGTTTTCGCTTGGCGATCATACCGTAAATGCGTGCTGAGTAGCGTACTCAACCCTTTTTTCTTCCCTTTTCTTTCTTGTTTGCGACATTCCATTCCTCGAGCCCGGTGCTCGAATTCCGACGAAAGCAGTCGATTCAGTTAGTCGTATCCGAGCTTCCGCCTTGCCACGATGTGGTATGTTCGCGCCGCGAATCGAAAATTGTTAACGGTTGATTAAATTTCGCGGCCGAATCGGATCGCCTCCGACGCTCTGAGACTCGATTTGCCAAGCTACCCAGAGTGATCGTCCTCCGTGCAGCCCGCACCGGAGATTTGGCACGACGTGCCGTCCCTGCGAATTTTGCGTGTATTTCGCGTGCGTGTGGGATTCCATTGGCGCGCCCGGAACGAAGCGCGATCGCGATTGCCGAGCCGCCTCGCGTTCTCTGCGTCGCGTTGAAGATATCCGCATCGCGGGTGCCTCCAGTGGGAAGCGCCTCAAGATCTCCGTCGCGTCGAACGGCGGCTATCCGACGGCAAACTCAAGATTTCCGTCTCGTATTCTATTTTCAAATTTATTTCGTTCCGGGTGTGTGTATGTGTGTGTCAATAAAATTCGTTGATTAACCTAGTAATTGGTCTTGTCACGGAGCTTTCCTACCCCCCGCGCGACGCCCTTGTCAGGGTGGTCCCGGTACACGAGTGCCGCGGGTGAGTGCTCTACGCGCACCGTCGCGCACAATTTATTAATACTCGATTAGGTCTTACAAGGATTTATATTCCTATGTAACTCAGTAATCTATCCAATAATCGATTCAAAAAATGATGCTAAATATCCACGGTCAAATTCTCGTTTTCCAAGTACTCCCCAAGATCACTTCTTCAAAATTATCCGACCAAATTGCACAGTAATCGGTACAAATATATATCACAACATGCATAATAATAAATAATTAACAAATTTACTCCAGACAATCCAGAAAAAATTTCAGTTTTTAGACTTCTCTATGTAAAAGCTATTTTTTCATTTTTAATATGCTTGTAGTTCAAAAAATAATTATCCGAGCAACTTAATTTCTCGTACAGATGTGTATTTTACTACTCCCTACCCTAAATTATCAATAAATTTATCCCAGACTCTTTAGATAAAATTTTAGTTTTTCACATGCTCTATAGAAAAGTGCCTTATATCGAAACTCAAAATGTCTTATAACTTTGTTAATACTCGGTCAAATCTTGCAAAAATTAATATTTATATGTATCTCAGTAATCTATACAATAATCCGTTCACAAAACAACTCTAGAAGTCCCCAGTCAAATTCTCATTTTCCGAGCACTCCACAAAATCACATTTTGTATTTGTCGGGGCTCGTGTGGTCTGTCCGTGCGACGTCCGTCGCTTCGCAGGAGATGATGGGTGCGAAAAAATGTGACTCAAGCTCTCGACTGAATTATAGGTGTATTTATAATTCGAACTGAGCCTCTCACAAACGAGAGATATGCGCGTCGGAGACACCTAGGTCAGCCCGCCGCTGACCAGCCGTCCGGAGGCCGGATCCGTCGTCAATATGAAATCGCGTGCCCGAAGGCTTACAGAAACTTGTGAAAATTTTAGAGCGAATTGTCCCTCGGACCCGCCGCGTCGTTTTTATAGTTATTCTCCCGCACGGTCGTTCGCTTTTCCCTCGTCATTAGTGACGTCGCTGCTACGTTACGCGTTCGAAATTTTTCTTTGTCTCAGCGGTGAGACGTTACCGAAAAAACGGTTAACTCCTTTGTTTGTTGCGTGCGGGAACGGTTTTTTACCACAACACAGCTGACTCATCAGCCTGTTGTGTACTCGTCGTGTTATTGTTTCTCGCTATTTTTAAACAACTAAGTTCGCTCGTGGTCAATTACGTTACATTTTAGATTATAATTTTATTTAATTTTCGGGCTTATTTCGCTTCCCGAACATCCCGCCCCCCGTGAAGGATTCGCCTTCACGAAGTATCGCACGCTCGCAATTTTTCGCCTGGTATTCGCGTTGGTCAGCCCTGCGCCTCCTCCTCGCTCCGCCGCGGATGCTCGACCTCGTCCGTCTCGAAAGGCAGCACGGCCAATTTTGCGGTGGGCCGCGTGATGGTTCCCCTCTTGGTCTTTAGGGTGGCTGCGCGAACCTCCCCGTCGGCGCCGGGGTGCACCTCCGTCACGCGCCCAAGCAGCCAATGCAGCGGCCCCAGTCCTGGTTGCTGTATAAGCGCCAATTGTCCGACACAAATCGGAGCGCCCTTGGAGGCCCGCCACTTGGTGCGCTGGACGAGAGTATGGAGATATTCTTCGCTCCATCGCTTCCAAAATTGCTGGCACAATTGTTCCACCCGCTGCCACCTCACCAATCGTCCCTCGGGTATCTGCGTGAGGTCTGAAACAGGGAAGCTAGACAAGGCTGCACCGATCAAGAAGTGTCCCGGCGTTAGGCAACTTGTGTCGTTCACATCGGTGCTCAGCGGCGAGAGCGGTCGCGAGTTAAGAACTGCTTCTATCTCGCATAAAACTGTCTGCAGTTCCTCAAAAGTTAAATGCGCCTGCCCGATTACGCGATTTAAGTGTGTTTTCGTAGATTTTACCGCCGCCTCCCACAGTCCGCCGAAGTGCGGGGCGTGCGGCGGTATGAATCGCCAGTCGATTCCCTTCTCGCTCAAATAATTGCGCACGGTCGATTGTGCTTGTTCGCTTCTCGCAAATTCGTTCATTTCTTTTATCGCTCGGTTGGCTCCGACAAACGTTGTGCCGTTATCGGAGTACACGCACGCAGGCCTACCGCGTCTCGAAATAAATCGCTTGAACGCCGCCAGGAATGAGTCCGACGTGAGGTCACTCACGATCTCCAAATGTACGGCGCGGACGGTAAAACACACGAAAATGGCCAGATACGCCTTCGACAATTTGGCGTTTCGCCTTCTGCCCTCTTTTAACAATACTGGGCCGGCATAATCCACTCCTACGTGTGTGAACGGACGCGATACCGTCACTCGATTTCCCGGCAAAGTTGCCATGATTGTTTCCGTCAATTTCGGCTTGCACTTAAAGCATGTGACGCATCTTCGCACCACGCCACGCACCACCGAACGCGCCGCGATCGGCCAGAATCTTTGCCGAACAGCCGCGAGCGTCGTTTGCGCTCCGGCATGCAATGTGTTGCGATGTTCCGATTCAATTATGCGCGTTGTCAAAATGTGCCTTTTCGGTAAAAGTATGGGGTGCCTGGCGTCGTACGGTATCGCCGCATCTTTCAAACGACCCCCCACGCGGATCATTCCTTCGTCATCGAGGAATGGAGTCAGCGCCGAAATTTCGCTCCGATTATTCATGATTTGTTTGTCGCGCAATTGTTTGCGCTCGTCTTTAAACGTCTCGCATTGCACGCGCTTGATTATCACTTGCAAGGCTGCTTGCATTTCCCCCGGCGAAATGTTAACGCTCGTTCGCTCCGAATTCCGCGCACGCACGAATCGCCGACAATACGCCACGACGCGAAGTATTTTATTCAAATTTGAAAAACGCTCAAGTAAGCCGCGTATTATTTCCCCGTCCACCGTCGTCGTCACGAGCACTACCTTCCGCTGCTCTGGTAATTCCGCCGCCGGAACGCCGCAATCAAACTGCGGCCACCGATCCGCCGCCGAAAGCAGGAACGCCGGACCGTTCCACCACAGAGTCGATTCGCGCAACTCGTCCACGCTTGCTCCACGAGATAGTATGTCCGCCGGATTTTCCGCGGACGGAACGTGTCGCCAAACTCCGCGCCCCGCCGCACGCTGGATTTCGCCCACCCGGTTGGCGACGAACGCCTTCCATTTACGCGACGGCGAGGCTATCCACTGGAGCGCGACCGTAGAGTCCGACCATAAGATGGTTTCCGACGGGTCCGCCGTGAATGCCGCGCTAAGTTTTTCTATCAATTGCGCTAATAATAGGGCTGCGCTTAGCTCCAGACGCGGTAACGACACGGCTCTCACGGGTGCGACTCGCGATCTCGAAGTCAGCAGCAAAACTCGGACCCGCCCGCACGACGCGGCCGTTCGTACATACACGCACGCCCCGTACGCGCGCTCGCTCGCGTCGCAAAAATCGTGTAATTGTATTGCTCGTGCATTCGTAGTGCCCACCCATCTGGGGACCCGCATCGTTCTCAAATCGCGAAGTTGTTCCCTGAACGACATCCACCGCAGATGAAGATCCTGCGGCAATGATTGCTCCCAATCGATCTTCGCCATCCACGCTTCTTGCATTATTATCTTTGCTCGTACGGTCAACGGGCCCAATATTCCCAGTGGGTCGAACACGCTCGCGATCTCCGCTAGCATGGTTCGCTTCGTCACGCGTCTCCCTCGCGGTGCCTCTAACGAATCTATCTCGAAATCGTCATTTTTTGGATTCCAACGCACGCCGAGTATTTTCTCGTTGCTCTCCCCAGTCAAAGAATTTAATTTATCGCCAACGTCGCCGCTGTCCGGAATCAATTTTTCGTCATTAGCCTGCCACTTGCTTAGTTCGAAATGTCCCTGTTTTAAAATGCTCCGGATTTGATCGCGCGCCCGCATCGCGTCGCCCAAGGTATCCGCACCCGTGAGCAAGTCATTCACATAAAAATCTCTTAACACTCGTTCCGCTCCGATCGGATATTCCCCTTCAAATCGCCGCGCTAAATGTTGCAAACAGCCCGTCGCCAGGAACGGCGCCGACGTCGTTCCGTAGGTGACGGTACGCAGCTCGTACGTTTTCACGTTTTCCTCCGGAGATTCGCGCCATACGATCCGCTGCAGGTGCGTCTGAGACGCGTGTACCCAAATTTGCCGGTACATTTTTATGATGTCGGCAGAAAAAACGTATTGCCACAATCGAAATCGCGTCAGGATTGTGGCGAGCTCCTGTTGTATCGTCGGCCCGGTCATCAAGGCTTGATTTAACGCGATTCCTCCCTCGGTGTTGCACGACGCGTCGAACACCACCCGCAGCTTCGCGCCCGCGTCCGTTTTTTTATACACGCCGTGATGCGCCAGATACACGGCGCCCGGCCTTTCTATATCCGATTCAGCGACGAGTCGCATGTGGCCTAGCTCCAAATACTCGCGCATAAATTTCGCGTATGCTTGTTTGAGGTTTGCCTCGCGCGTAAATCGTTTCTCCATTAAATGGAATCGCCTCAATGCGATTCCCCGCGATTCCCCCAATCCGGACAGCGCCTCCGTCTTCAGGGGAAGCTTCACCACGTAACGACCCGTGTCGTCTAAACCCACGTTTAAGTTGAAGTGTTCCTCGCACTTCTGTTGCTCGGGCGTCCCCCGCGCGGCGCCCGTGAGATCCTCTAACGCCCAAAATTTGTTTAGTCGATTATTTAGCTCGGCGTTTGTTATAACTGCATGCATGGCCCGAGTTCTTACCGGAGCGCTCGGCACCCCGGTGGCCCGGCCGGCCAAGACCCACCCCAAGCGCGTATTCTGCAGCGTCGGATGCGTATGCGTGGCCCGCACTTGGCCAACGCATAGCAGCTGCCAGAAAATTTCGGCGCCCACTAACAGGTCTACCTCCGCGGCCCGATAATACTGCGGGTCCGCTAACTGGAGGCCGTCGGGTACGCTGACCGCGTCGCGTCGAAGCGTGGTAGCCGGAATCCGTTCCGTGATTCGATCAGTCACGATACAGTCAAATTCCGTCTCAAAGGCGCCCGCGCGGGAACGCATCCTGATCCGCGTGATGCGCGACGCGCGAGAGGCAACTCGGCCGACGCCCGAAATCGCGATGTTAACCGCTCTCAAATTCAATCTCATTTTCTTTGACAAATCGGCCGTAATAAAATTTGCCTGCGAACCCGAATCCAAAAGTGCCCTCGCTAGCCGTCGTCGGCCGTCGCCGTCGAACACATACACGAGCGCGGTGGACAGGAAAACTTCCGTCGCGCCCGGATCGGCCCCCCCGCGCGCAACCAACGCCGTCGATCCACCGGACGCCGCCGCCGGCTCGAGAGCAGCCGGCATCCGGCTGTTTTCTCCCGCGCCGGACCCCTCCGCCGATCCCTGTCGCAGGTGAAGCAACGAATGGTGCTTCCCCCCGCACACTCTGCACGTCCCGGAAGGGCACTGGGCCGCCCGATGCGACGATGA
Source organism: Cardiocondyla obscurior (assembly GCF_019399895.1). NCBI lineage: Eukaryota > Metazoa > Arthropoda > Insecta > Hymenoptera > Formicidae > Cardiocondyla > Cardiocondyla obscurior. The sequence continues at coordinate 5,012,761 of NC_091879.1, read as the reverse complement.
TCTCAAACAGTTGAGGCACGCCTTCCTTTTGCGTACCTCGGAAATGCGCTGATTAGTCGCGAGGGCCGCGAATGCTCCGCACGAATAGATCGCGTGATCACCGCGACAGTAAAGGCATCCGCCCCCGCCCGTCACCGCGTGCAACGCATGACGTCTGCCGTCATTTCTCGGCGGAATCCGCGCGTCATTACGCCTCTGTGAGGCCGCGTTTCTCCCCGGCGCTGACTCCAGCACCCCGCTGCGGTGCGATAAAAACGCCGTGAATTCTTTTAGGGTGGGCAGCGCTGAGCCCGTTAACGAAGCGTGCCACTCTCGCAGGGTCACGCTGTCAAGCTTCGCACTTGTCAAATATATGACAATGTCGTCCCATTTGTCCGCATCCCTCTTTAGCGCCTTTAGCGCGCGCAGGTGTCGCGACAAGCCATCGCATAGGCTCCTCAACTCGACCGCACTCTCGCGCTGCATCGGCGGCAAATCGACAATTGCCTTGATGTGCGTGTAGACGATGACGCGCTCGTTGTGATACCGCTCGCGTAAAATTTCCCAAGCCACGTTATAATTTAAAGCTTAAATTTCCAGCGCGTCTATAAGATTTCGCGCCTCTCCGGAAAGCGAAGCCTTCAAATATTGCAGTTTCTGAACGTCCGCGAGCGCCGGATTATTGTGCACGATATTGACAAACGTGTCATGAAACGGGAACCAGTCCTCGTATCGTCCGGCGAAGTTAGGCAGGCTGATTTTTGGTAGCCTCACGTCTACGGCTCCGGTGCCGTTTGACCCGCTCAAGCCCGATCTCGATGAAGATCGCGTTTCGGGCCCGCGGTCGCCCGTTTCCGTCAATCGTGCGATCCTGGCGCATAACGCTTAATGCGTTTCTTCAAATGTCTCACGATCGCGAGTCTCGGCCGCGTTAAATTCCTCGATCCTCGTTTGTATCGCATTATATTCGTCCCAGTATATATTTAGTCGGGATCTTCGCACAATTAACTGCGATCGCGCGTCATCGTCTACTTCGTCGATCGCGTTTACATAGGATTCTATCCGCGTCGTTCCGGCCTTAATAATCGTGCGCTTCTGTTTTAATTGCGCTAACACGCTTGCCGCCGATGCCGCGGCGGTACTGGACGTCCCGTTGGACGCACTCTGCTCGGTGGCCATCGCAGCCAAACGAAACCGCGTTCGCTCGGATTTGTCTTTCGTTTAACTCGTTAATAATTCGCGAAGTTGCCACGCGTACAAATCTCGGACAAAAATATACAATATCGGTGCAGACCTTATCGTCGCTTACCCGTCTGCCGACACTGCCTCTGTCGCCTCCAGTGGCCGCTGCTAGGTCCGTCACTGGATGGCTCCTCTCGTACTCGACGACAGCCTCCGATCCTCTCGGCGACTCCTGAGTCCGCGCGGATCTGCTGGCTCCCCAAATCGCCTGTTCCGGGCTGAATCCGGCTCGAAGGACCAAATGTATTTGTCGGGGCTCGTGTGGTCTGTCCGTGCGACGTCCGTCGCTTCGCAGGAGATGATGGGTGCGAAAAAATGTGACTCAAGCCCTCGACTGAATTATAGGTGTATAATTTGTGTAGTAATTTATAATTCGAACTGAGCCTCTCACAAACGAGAGATATGCGCGTCGGAGACACCTAGGTCAGCCCGCCGCTGACCAGCCGTCCGGAGGCCGGATCCGTCGTCAATATGAAATCGCGTGCCCGAAGGCTTACAGAAACTTGTGAAAATTTTAGAGCGAATTGTCCCTCGGACCCGCCGCGTCGTTTTTATAGTTATTCTCTCGCACGGTCGTTCGCTTTTCCCTCGTCATTAGTGACGTCGCTGCTACGTCACGCGTTCGAAATTTTTCTTTGTCTCAGCGGTGAGACGTTACCGAAAAAACGGTTAACTCCTTTGTTTGTTGCGTGCGGGAACGGTTTTTTACCACAACACAGCTGACTCATCAGCCTGTTGTGTACTCGTCGTGTTATTGTTTCTCGCTATTTTTAAACAACTAAGTTCGCTCGTGGTCAATTACGTTACATTTTAGATTATAATTTTATTTAATTTTCGGGCTTATTTCGCTTCCCGAACACATTTTTATCAAATTTAAATTCTTTTATAACTCATCGCATAATTGACCGATTGCCACAAAAATTTGCATAAATGTACAGTTCCACACGCCCTATCAGAATCTTTAATCAAAATTGTTCCCAATTACTCGAGTAAAAACTTCATCTTGTATAGCACTTTGCGAAAAACGTACTTTCTCAAACATCTATATTTTGTCATAACTTTATAAATAATCCATCAATCTTCATAAAAATTTATATACATCTGTATTTTTGCATGCCCTGTGATAATCCGTTCACAGCATCAATCCATAAGGCCCAGATAAAAACTTAGTTTTTCATGTACTCCATAATTCACCATTTTGTCAATATACAAAAATGCTAATAAATCAATAAATAATCATTCGATCCGTCTGAAAATCAATCTGGATATGTAACTTAAGACGCTTTATCATAATTTACATAGAAAACGACTCTAAGATTACGCAATACAATTTTCAACTTTCCACTTATCTCACAAAAGTAGAATTCTGGTAAACTTCTTTATTCCTTATAGAATCAAAATTATCCGCCCAAATCGCACAATAATCGGTACAAATATACATCTCGACATGCATAACAATAAACAACTAACAGGTTTGGGCCAAACAATCCAGAAAAAATTTCAATTCTAAACCTCTCTACGTAAAAGCAATTTTCTCATTTTTAATATATTTATAAATCAAACAATAATCATTCCAGCCTTATAAATCTTTGTACATATGTATATTTTATTACTTTTTTTTCTTAATTTGTTAATAAATTCGTTCTAGATTCTTTAGAAAGAATTTTAGGTTTTCACATACTCCATAGAAAAGTGTATTATACCAGGACTCAGAATGTTTTTTAACTTTGTAAATATTCGGTCGAAATTTACAAGAATCAATATTCATGTGTGTTTTAATGTACTATACAATAATCCGTTCTCAAATTAACTCTAAATATTCACAGTAGAATTCTCATTTCTCAAGCACTCTGCCAAATCACCTTTTTTGTCAAAATTAATTATTTTATAATTTATCCTATAGCCATCCGATTATTACAAAAATTTATATATATATACAATTTCATACGCTCTAACCAAAACTTCAGTCAACACCATTCCTAGATTACTCTGTTGCACCGGGGCCGGTGCACGGGGTCCGTCCTTCGGGATCCGTCCTTCGGGATTCGTGAGAGAGGGCGAAATGATTGGTTTTTAAAATAAAAGATTAGAGGTTTTATTCGATTACAGTGTTGCACTTTTCTATCTCCCTAAGTTTCCCTTCTGTCGGTTCGGCACACGTCCTCGCGTTGTCACGCGTCCTCGGCTCCGCGAGGTCTCTTCTTACTTGGCACGCGACCGAACTTTCGTTATCACCGCTCTCAGTTTACGGTACGGACTATGATGCGACTGCCCGTCCGTGACGGTTCGCGGTTATTTAATAGTGACGCAGGGCCTTGGCCTCCTCGGGTTGCAATGCCGAACTTCGGTTGTTCGGCGAATGCAACCTCAGCGATTTCGGTAATAAGTTCTCGCACGTGTTTCTTTTATTATTTAATTTCTTAAGGAGGTTTGCTGATCTTGCATCCTCCGAGGTTATTTAATTACGAGATACTTATTCCGAAATGCCCTGCGTCATGTTTCGTGTTGTAACGGGGTTTGAGTTACAACAACTCTAAAATTTAAATATACATACAGTTTCTTAAGAATCTTACATAACCTCCATTCCATCATTACATATATTATATTCCATATCTTAGCACACATACAACCGAATATATTGAATATCATTCCAAATACATATTTTAATTTGCTCCAACACAATTCACTTAAACCCTGCACCAGATTTTTTCAAATAACGAAAATTAACAATGACACTCCTCGTGCTTCGCAGAGCAACCATTCTCATAGAACACAGTACATAGACTAATCCTTACAAGTCTAATCCAATCAATATACTCTAAACATAACTTAATTAGTTTATAATACACAATTCATAGATCAGTGTCGTTTATACAATTCATATGTATCTTCAATGCTCTCAGCAGAGCTATCCCTCCCAAAGTTGAACTTAATCATAAATACAATGTAACAAAATAATCATTTGTATAATATAGTTATTGAACATTTTAACACAGAAAACACTAAAAACACAAACGAATGTCATTCAATATTGCATCATTAATCAGTCTTTTCACATTTTATCATCAAATTAATATTAGATTTAACAATTCTACATAATATCATTTGAAAAAACTTCTCTTAAGATTCATCAATTAATATCTTACATAACATTTAGCTGCTAGAGTCGGCTGGCAAACTAATACAAAATTATTTATCAATATTTCTCATTCTTTCTATTATAACTTCTAGACTTAATAACATTCGCCTGTACATCTTAATTAACTTTTATACAACGGACAGTCATTTATTCTTCACTCATACTTACAAGAAACACTTTTAATTATAATTCAGTATATACTCACAATTAATATTCAATAAATAAGCAATTATAGGGGGAACAGTAAATAAATAAATAATACACAGTATTCAGCTCCAACAATATTTTAATTCACAAAATTCTTTAGAGTCCAGCCGACAGGTTAGGCGGCCATCTCGCTGACCATGTACCTATCAACTGACCACTTAATGACCACGTTTTTTCAGCACCAATATGATCAGATAACAAATCACGGCCGATCAACAACAATTTACAAATTTCAATAAAAAATAAGAATATTTATAATAATTTAACGCGGTTACATCCAGATAGCGCCCGAAACACCGAAAAATAGCACGAACCGACGGCGATCGTCACGTCCCGCCGCTGACCATCGTATAGGTTATGTCACACCTATCCACGTTGCATCTATCTACTGACTACGCGGACAGCGCCCAAGTGGTCAAATAACGAATCAGAATCTACTGACCACAAATCAGTGCCGTTTCAACAAATCCGAGCCTAAGGTTCATTCACAATGGCTCAAAATTAATAAATAAATTATTCAAAATCCGCGAACGACTTATACCTTCTAAATATGCAAATTACGTCTGTACATAACCTCGAAACTTCCGTATTACTAAATCGCGTCAGTTCTATAAAAATTTAACCAAAAAATTTCTTTCAACATGTAAAATTATAAGAATTAGATCCAAAAAACCGTAAAAAACAACAAAATAATGAATTCAATAATCGGAAAACCTTCAGTAAAGCGTAACTCGGTGCATGAACATTCCCGCGCAAACTCAGCACGTGTCATACATAACCTGTCTTCGTGATCATGAATTAGTAAAAATATAGCCGAAATCTCTGAAAAAACTTGAAAAAAGAACACAATTCATTAAATAATCACTTCATACACTCGATTCATCCATAATATTCAACCAGAGACAACCACTTACATGAATTTTAATAAATATATATATCATACTTGAGTTTGTCAAAATTGTTAAAAATTTTGCCGTCTTCAACAAATAATCTCTGTGGCGTTAAGAGAATCGCAATTTACCATGTCTACAGCTTTTGGAGTCCATATAGTCCATAATTTTCAATCTTTTAGCGGAGCACTCTCGAGAAACGTCCGACCGCCACGAGGCACACCGGCCGACCCCCAACCTAACCTAACCTAATCTAATCTAACCGACTGATGGTAAGGTAGATTTCTGTTTTACCGACTAATAGTGAATTAAAATTATAAAAAAAAAAAAAAAAAAAAAAAAAAGTTAGGTATTTGTCGATTTGTCCGTTTGTTAACTTATAACTAATTAAAAAATTTTTGGTTTAAAATAAAACAAACAATGTACACAATGAAAAGTTTATTGAATATAATAAAGCGTTACAATATCAAAATAAAATAAATGAATGATTTGTTTTTCATGTTACGTTGTACCTGAAAATAAAAGAATTATTAATAATGACAATTTAAATTAAAATTAATGTTATACTTACTATTATTATTTGAAAGAAGAATCCGGACTTAAAAATTCTTCTTCCTCCGTTGTTGAATCTTTGCGTTTTCTTTTACACGATGTTGTACATTTTCTTCCACGGAAAATTTCTTCTGTGGAAAAGAATGTATTAATTCCTGAAGATCCGGGCTGCGGATCCGTCTGATTATTATGTACTTCACCAGTTAATTTTTCATTATTTGTACTTCTTGCAAGTATATATTGGGGAATGGGATGAAATGTCCAATAACGTTTTAGTGCTTCTACAGCTTCCATTCCTTCTCCTCCAGCCATCGTTAAGTATCGATTTATTAGTTGCACTTCCCAGGAAAAAAATTCTGTGCGTTCACAGAGCTCGGAATAGGATACAACAGATTCTGAAATAAAAAAGATTATAGAAAAAAAAAAAAAAAAAAAAAAAAAAAAAATTATTACTTATCTGGAGTCATTGTTCTCGTTGTGTTTTCTGCAATATCATCTAATGTTACATTTCCCGCAAATGACAATGTAATACTATTAGACAGATTAGAATTTTCAAGCTCATCTTGATGCCGATCCCAATAGTAAGACCTCCTACTTTCTGTACTATGACTGGTGTGCTCGCTATCTGACATTTTCTGAAAGAATAAAAATTTTATAAGTTAGAAAAAAAAAAAAAAAAAAAATTGTTTGTACACTGAAACACGTTCAAAAGTATTCTCTATTCATAAAACATTTAATTTTAATTAAAAAAAAAAACAATTTTACTCAAGTACCATGAAAAACATGGTCCTTTATGGTACTTGAATTTTTCGGAAAAACGCAAAGAATGCTTTCCCGCGAATTTTATTGATATATTTTGACTTACCTTAGACTTCGTAATTGTTTTTTTGCAATATACTCTCCTGCAACAAATAATATTTGCGCCCCGCGCTTGAACACCTTGACAATTATAAAATTTGCTGTATCTCAAAAACTATAAAAAATAAAAAAAAAATGTAATATACAAAATTTGTGTAATTTTTCCAATGCAGAAAGATACACGAAACAGATTTTTAAAATATTGCATAATATTCCATTTGTTTATAACAATTACCACAATTAAATAATAAACCATTTTTTTTTTATAGAACAAATTTGATGCTTTTTTTAATTCTCTATATTACCCTATTAACACATTTTACATATGTTTTGATTTTACACGTTTTTTATTAATTTTTTTGTGCAGTAGAGGTATGCGTATTCTTTAAATCACCAAAATTTTAAAAAATTGCTGTATCTTGGAAACTACTAAAAGTACAGAAAAGTATAATATATGAATTTGATGTAGTTTTTAAAATGCAAAAAGATGCACCGAACAGATTTTTAAAATATTGCGAAACTTTCTATTTGTTTATAACAATGACCATAATTAAGTAATAAACCAATTTTTTTTATACAACTAATATAATGCCTTTTTTAGTTGTATATACAACTTTATTAATATATTTATTATTTTTTGTGATTTTAAAGGTTTTTTATTAAATTATATGTTTTGTAAAAATACTTTTACTTTTTTAATTACACAACTTATGTATAATTGCTGTATCTCGGAAAATATAAGTACAAAAAAAATATTATGTTAATCAAGCTATTTTGTTAACAGATTGTGGAATTAATCTAATCTAACCTAACCTAATCTTTTCCATTGCTAATCTTAGAAATTTGCTATTTCTATAAATTGGCCGCTTTTGGTTCAGACATTTTTCACGCTTAAACGCAAGAAAATATCTTTAAACCCCGTCACCACGTCAAGGTAGCGGCCGTCGACGAGGATCTATCTTTTTAAAAAAAAAATTTTTTTTTTGTTTTTTTTTTGTTTTTTGTTTTTTTTAATTTTTTTTATACTTTTTTATTTTTTTAAATATTTTTTTTATGTTTTTTTTTCAAACTTTAAGTTTTTAGTTTTAATTTTGCTTACGGCATACCTTGGTGTTCCGCCAGGTTTTTCAGTTGCATTATTTTCTTATAACTAACATTGTTAATTATTGTCTGCATTATTATTTGTCTTATACGACTTCGCATCTGTCCGGCGTTGATGTTTTTAAACAGCGTGGCATAACGCGTTTTGATTTTTTCGTACACAAAATTGTTTCTCAAAATCGCAATCTCAAAAACTATTTCATACAGAAATATATTTTAATTGAATATATACCAATTTCATTTTCTTCAATTTCTTCAATATGTGCAGTCGACGACTTAGTTAAGGATATGCTTGGAACTGCATTTGGCATTAATCTATTTTTCAAATCATTGAGGAAATATTTTTCTTCAAAATGAGCAATGCACAATTGATGAAAATTATATAGTTTCTCAGCATTCACTATTAAATCATATCGATCCACTGCTTTAGCCCAAAGTATCGCTCTACAAAATGAATAAATTAATTAATTACATGTCTAAATGACGTTCTTGCTTTTGTTATAAATAACGTAACTTGAAATTTTACATTTGGTCCGTCAAAAAATTTAGTTGCGCATCGCTGTTCAAAAAAATGTAAGACAATGAGAAAAAGTATAAATAAAAATTGAAAGTATAATTATTTACCTGTCTTTATCTTGTGGAAAACGAAAAAAAGTTATATTTTTGTTGCAATCATTATTGCAACAAGCTTTTGCAGCACACTTACGATGAATTCTTTTGTCACTGATTTTTGTAATAAACTCACTCTTACAATCTATTTAGAGAACACCACTGCACGAGTTACAAATCACAAACTGAATACTGAAATGTATTCTTTGTTAACGATTAATGCTTCAGCAGGACGCAGTATAAGATGTATATATTTGCAAATGAGATAGTATTATGTTACGCGTATAAGTTGCTCATCAGCTCTTTATTATCTTCGCTTTGCGAAGATAATAAGAAATTAAACAAAGTTACAGCACTAACAAGGGGAGGCCACGCTCAACGGAACACCGATTTTCTTCAACCTTGCAGGGTTTGAAGATTGGTGTTCCTAGAGATACTTGGTAAAGCCATTCGACGCACTACTCAAAAATAAGAGAGAAAAGTTAGTTTAAATATTTCGTATGTCTATAAGTACAGAACAGTAACACTTACTTTCGAAGTAGCGTGGTAGTCCAGAGCGGGCGGCGCAGGTCTAGTAAGCGCGGAATCACTGGTTCGATTCCCGTTATGTATTTTTTTTTTTTTTTTTTTAATTTTCACATTTTGGTATAAAATTTAACAATTATTATCTTATTATTATCTTATTTTATTATTACATTATTATATAAAAAGAAGAAATAAAAATAACGCAAGATTATATTTTTTTACAAAGTTATTTATTTTAGTAATCATATATACATAAAAACAATATTATTAATTCTTAACATCGCATATCCCTGGGTGGTATTTGTCATAAAAACATTCGAAACAAAAATTTTTGTTTCGAATGTTTTTATGACAAATACCACCCAATAATAATTATTGTTTTTATGTATATATGATTACTAAAATAAATAACTTTATAGATAATAATAAGATAATAATTGTTAAATTTTATACCAAAATCTGAAAATTAAAAAAAAAAAAATACGGGTCGAACCAGTGATTCCGCGCTTACTAGACGCCGCCCGCTTACCACGCTGCTTCGAAAGTAAGTGTTACTGTTCTTTATAGACATACGAAATATTTAAACTAACTTTTCTCTCTTGAGTAGTAATGGCTCTACCAAGTATCTCTAGGAACACCAATCTTCAAACCCTGCAAGTTTGAAGAAAATTGGTGTTCCGTTGAGCGTAGCCTCCCCTTGTAAGCCCAATACTAGCTTATAAAGCTAGTGTATGTACACTACTTTTTAAGCTTGTGTTGAGCTTGATGTTAAAACTTTGTTCAATTTCTTGCATCGTGTATGTACACCGAGCTTTAGGGACCATCAATTACTAGAATCTTGGTCCGCCTCACAGTTACATCTCATGTCAACTGCGTTTATTAAATAAATATATTTTTTTTCTTTTGTTTTATTATGATTTCAGAGTTATTAAACCTTTCAAAACATAACAAATACTTCATTAAACTATATTAAAATTAAAGCAATTTTAAATTAATTTACAGTCAACGCTATTAGAGCGCCCAAAAACATGGCCGCTCGAGATGCGCAAGCGAAACTGCGCGGCTGACAAATTTTCGCTTACTGTCCCTACTGTAGCCGGCGGCAAAAAGTAGCAATAAATTCACTATATAATGTATTCTTAGCTTCTTTATTGGGCCTGTTCTCCGATCCTACCTCGACCGCTGTAACTTGCCGACTCCTCGAGACGAGCGTTGCGCTCGGTTAGCAGACGTTACATTTTAAGAAGGACTCGTGCTGCTCTCATGTGTTCACTTACGTGAACTAATCGGGCTTGTCACCTCTATACGTGAAACTCGCAGGCGGCCAACTGAAATCTAGTCGCCTAGCGACCTAACCCTTACAGCTCGGCCAGCCTGACTGCACGGCGATTCGCAAGTGATATGGCCGCCGGGAAGTCGGACAGCCATATGGCGCGTGCTATAATGTGGCTGTAATACAGGTAAGTCTTTTTTGATTAATATAATTAACGCCCGCTGGCTCGCCCTTATTGCTAGTTTAACACTTTGCCAAAATTTCGGTTCGCGGTGCTCTCACACCTACACCTTCGACTCGCTTGTCGTTTGCGTCGCTTAACGCCGTCTCGCTTAATTAACTTAACAAATGCTCGCCCATTACTATGAAGTCCACATACAAGAAAGTAGATATATATATATATATATATATATATATATATATATATATATATATATAACGCAGGTTAACAATTAATTTGGAGAAGAAATAATTGGTAAATGGCCTACAATGGCCAACGCGTGCAATACCGCGTATACAAAAATAAAAATCCCGCTAAATAATCAAAGTAATTAACATAATGTGCGTGTGATTCGCAAATTAAAGTATCATTAAATCGCACGGTTTTCCTGCCGATACCTCGCAGGCCGACTAATACACACCTATATCTAGGCTTTATCGAGACTTAATTACAGTGACTTTTACCCGTCAATGTAGAAATGCCATGGCTCTAAGGCCCTTTATACTTTTTCAAACGGTTTGAGCTTATCGGCGGACAGAATTGTATTATACACTTTGCCGTGGAGCTCCATACCAGGCACTTCTGTCACCACGTATCTCCCGTTATTCAGTACTTTTGAAATTACATACGGACTTTTATAATGAGACTTTAGCTTCCGAGATTGACCCGGACGATTCTGAGTGTCCCTTACAAGTACTAATTGTTGCTCACGGTACAATGTGGGTTTTTTGTGCGACGAGTCGTAGTAAACTTTGTTGTACGCTCTGATTCTTTCAGTGGCCTCGACAGCCAAATCGCGCGCCTTTTCCCGCTCATCCCTGATTTGACGATCAATGCCGGCTAGCCTGTCAACGAGTTCCTTGATATCCCGGTCGGCATGATTGCGTTGATCATACCCTAATAGAAGTTTACTCGGGGTATCGTTTAACGACGCGTGCTTGGTGTTGTTTATTACGTACTGCACCAAGGGTACGCTTTCGTGCCACGACGTCTCGCTGCCCGCCGCCTTCGTCAACGACGTCTTTATGAATCGGTTCACGCGCTCAACAATGCCGTTTGCCCACGGCGACGCTACGGCTACTCTACGCACCGCTATCCTGCGTTTATCGGTAAAGTTTACGAACTCGTTCGCAGTAAAAACTGTTCCGCGATCTGTAACCAAAGCTTTAGGCGTACCGAATATGTCGAATAATAATTTTAATTGTGCAATAGTTTCCTTGGCCGTGGTGGAACGAGTGGTCATCAGCCACGTATACCGGGTGAACGCCTCGACTACTACGAGGATATGCCGAAATCCTCCTGACTCAGGCAAGGGACCGAAATGATCTACATGTACAATTTCGAATGGTGAGTATGGCCCTTCGACTAAATTCAATTCTCCTTCTCTTGCGTGCCCTGAAGCATTGGCAGTTAAACAAACAATGCAATTATCTAAATATCTAAAAACTTGCTTCCTCATGTTAGGAAACCAATACGTGTTTTTTATGCCTTCTAGCGTCTTGTCAAAACCGCAGTGGGCCATCTCATCATGGTAAATTCGACATACGGGGTTCACCATCGCTTCTGGTACGTAAAATCTCGCCCTATCCTCGCCTGTCTTATACACTAATCCTTCGATTAACTTAAATTTATCGCTTTCTGCTTTTTCTAGATTCTGGGCAAGCTCCTGAATGTTCGGATCCTGAAGCTGCCTAAAAATTAATTCTGCCTCCAGAGGCAAGGCATCTACTAAAGCCACCTGCCTGCTGAGGGCATCGACATGCGTCATCTGTCGACCTGGACGGTGAGTCAGTTTAAATTTATAGTTCTGTAGAGCGAGAGTCCATCTGGCTATACGAGGGTTTAAATTTGCTTTAGTTACTGCGTGCATTAGTGCGTTGCAATCTGTAACTACGGTAAAATTGAGCCCATATAAATATATGTGAAACCTTTCCATTGCTCGTACCACGGCTAGCATTTCAAGTTCAAAACTATGATACTTGTTTTCAGATTGATTCGTTGCCTGACTAAAATAGGCAATGGGAGCCCACCCTTGGCCCGGCTGTCGCTGCACGAGGACTGCAGCAAGCCCTTGGCCACTGGCATCAGTGTGTAACTGGGTTTCCAACTCTGGATCATAGATCCTCAACACAGGGTACGATTTTAGTTTTCTTTTGAGTGTTTCAAGAGCTTGACTACAAGATTGGTCAAACTTGAATTCTGAATTCTTTTTTAGTAGATTATAAAGAGGCTTGGCCTTTATAGCGAAGTTCTGGATAAACTTCCTGAAGTAACTGGCCAGACCCAAGAACCTCTGGACCTCGTGCACAGAACTAGGCCTAGGAAATCTGTCGATGGCTTCCGTATGCCGAGGACTTAGAGTCATGCCTTTCTCATTTAGTATGTATCCAAGGTACTGTACCTTTTTCTTTAGAAACTGACATTTCTTTAAATTTAATTCAAAACGATACTTTTTTAATAATGTTAAGGCCTCTTTAAGTGACTCCAAATTCTCCTCCACAGATTTCGAGGCGATCATAATGTCATCGATATAAACGCTGGCTTTATCCTGACGGATTAACGGTTGCAGCACGTGAACTAGGCGCTTTTGAAATTCCACCGGACTCTCGCAAAAACCAAAAGGTAAGCGTTTGAACTCGTACTGCCCGTCGGGAGTCGCGAACGCAAAATACTTTGTATCTGCCGGGTTTACTTTAATCTGATGAAAGCCGTCTTTCATATCTAACACCGTGTAAATCTTTTTGTTTCCTAGGGAGGACAGACAGTCTTCTATTAGCATGTCTAGCTTAAACTTGTTATTTTCCAGTATATAAGGTTCAAATTGAAATTCTAAATTGGGCCATTGTTCCAATATAATGAGAGTTTTTATTTTTCCGTAGGTTTTAATGGGCGTAGCGTTAAGCGCTTGAAACTGGCTTTCCGACGCATCGGGTTTTGAGCCATTACAAAACTCGCCCCAAACGTTCTCCCGAATAAAAGATACCGGGCTGCCCGTGTCTACCAATGCCCGTAAATTACAATTATTTTTATACAACTTAATTATTTTAACTGGCCGCTCGCTTACGCTTAAACTAACGCCGCTTTCCGCAACCGCCGCAATAACTTCATTCTCTGGTGTTTCAGGTAGATCCTCTTCTACGGCTGCGACGCGGGCTGCATTCCTCTGCTCGGTGCCGCTGTCCCTGAGCTGCAATGCTGGGCACTCCGGCCTCCCGTGTCCCGGCGCCTTGCAATGGAAACATCGAATATCCGGATTCCTGGCTGGAATACTCGGCCTCTCCGCTTTCTCGTACCGAGGCCGTTCGGTACGTTCACTCTCGGCCCTCGAACCGGAATCCTTAGATTTAAACAAGTTTTTATTAGTATACGATTGTCTTTTAGGTGCTTCACTCGACGCGGCCGTGATTCTACGCATCTCTTCCAAGAACTCCTCTACCGTCTCTACTTTGATCGTGGCGGCCGTCGCCCGGAGGGACGCCTTTCCTATTCCGCCCACTAGCAAATTAATTGAATCGCGCACAGGTAAATTTAGTCTTTTAATTAACGCGAGCTTATTTATCGCGTACGCGTGGAAAGTTTCTCGCGCATAGTTCCACCGGCGAGCTTCAATCTTTTGCATTTGTTGATAGAACGGCGTGCGGTTCTCAAAGATGCGCACCAAGGCCTCCTTCAGCGCCTGCCACGATTGCAGTACTAGGCCCGTCTGGAATTCGTACCAGGTTTTCGCTTCCCTGACGAATTTGCTGGATGCCGCCAGCAAAACTGCTCCCGGCGCAACCCGATGAATTTGCGCTATCTGGTCGACGCGTTCGACCCACGCCAAGACGTTTTCATCATCAGCGCCTCCAAAAGTAGGTATTTGTTGCGCTATAATTCTTACTGAGTTAAACGGCGTGTACGTTACCTCAGAATATGAATTATTTCCGTTGCTTACGACTTCCACAGGAATTTCTGCCTGCTGCTCCTCTAGCTGCTCTGCTACGTGCTTCTCCAGCTGCTCTTCTGCGTGCTCGGCCGGTTCGCTGTAAATCGGCACCGATACCGCGCCAGGTTGCTGCAGCAGCTGCCTCACTTGGTCCAGCAAAAGCTGGTTCTGTTGCCGGATCTGCTCCGAGAAGACCGCGATGAAATCCGCTACCGGGCGCTGGATCTGCATCCGATGCCTTTGCCCCGCGGGGGGTGCGGACTTCGTTGACCGAACCGTCGCCTCCTCCTCTTCGTCGCAGGACTGCTCCGCTCCGCTGGGTCCCTCACCGGCGTCTTGGTTCCTCAGGTACTTTAGCATAGCTTCCACATATGCCTCCTTATTTCCGGTAACAATCAGCTCACGCTTCTTCGCTTCTTTTTTCAGAGCTTCTACAGTCATGCCTTGCAGGCGTGATCGCTCCGTTTCCTCATCGAAGTCGGTCATCGCTTAGCCGCTTCGTCCCTGTCCAGGACTCTCTGCAATTCCGGATCAAGTTGCTGATACTCGTAGGAGGCTGCCTACTGCGTGGCCTGCAATTCTGCTGCCTATACTTCCGTATACCCGTATAGGTAGCACGTGTTACGTGGACTTGCTCCGATTTTTTGCGTCTTCTGCTCCTTGCGTCTTCTGCTCCTCTTTGAGGGTGACGGAAGAATACCTTCGGTAATCCCACTTCTGAGATTATTTCTGTAGCCGGCGGCGAAGGGTAGCAATAAATTCACTATATAATGTATTCTTAGCTTCTTTATTGGGCCTGTTCTCCGATCCTACCTCGAATGCTGTAACTTGCCAATTCCTCGAGACGAGCGTTGCGCTCGGTTAGCAGACGTTACATTTTAAGAAGGACTCGTGCTGCTCTCATGTGTTCACTTACGTGAACTAATCGGGCTTGCCACCTCTATACGTGAAACTCGCAGGCGGCCAACTGAAATCTAGTCGCCTAGCGACCTAGCCCTTACACTACTGTCTCTTAGTATACTATGACGATGGTCTGGTCTGAACTGACTTTATTGTTCTGAGATAGATAGAAGCGTTACAGATAATGATTCACATCGGATGATGCATGTAACTCAAGAAATCAAAGAACTTGCATGATAGACACAATTGCATTTGCGAGACACATACACCACATCCTCCCCGCGTAAATTAACTCTCTATTATTTTTATGAAACTACTAAATCTACAAATCTAATTACTTGCTACTCGAAACTACATTACTAAGATGCCTGAAAATATTGTGGCGCCTGTTTACGCCGCGTAGACTTTCGCAGTTGGTTCGCCGTATTTATATTATTACGTTCGTTTATCGCTTGATACTCGGTATTACTTATGACATCTTTAACTAATCGCTCTCCGGTGTCACTCCAATGTTTTAATTGATCGGAATGTCTCTTATGTACTTCTCCTCCCTCGAATTTAATTAATACACTGCGAGGCGAGAATATTTTAACAATTGAAGCTTTACTCATTGACGGATAATTTTTACAAAAATCTTTAGCAAGTACGATATCATTTATTTTGAAATGTGAAATGTTATTACCCTTATAATTTTTAATTTGAGCATTTTGTTTAAATGCAACAGATGTTTTTAGATCTGGGCGTAATAGTTGTAACGGGGTTCGTAATTCTCGTTTAAAGAGAAGTTTCGCCGTTGTTTCGCCTGTTGTTGTATGAGGAGTAGTTCGGTACGTGAACAAAAATTTTTCTATTGCTATAGGTATACTAACATCTTCACTTTCAGTTATAGCCTTAAGTTTTCTTTTA
Source organism: Cardiocondyla obscurior (assembly GCF_019399895.1). Classification (NCBI taxonomy): domain Eukaryota; kingdom Metazoa; phylum Arthropoda; class Insecta; order Hymenoptera; family Formicidae; genus Cardiocondyla; species Cardiocondyla obscurior. The sequence goes on along the minus strand of NC_091879.1, from coordinate 4,996,435 downwards.
AACGTTTTTACGAAATTTTTGGCTTCTCCATTGGTTGCGGGATGATTTGGAGCAGTAAATGTATGCTTAATGCTCAGTTGTTTGAAAAAATTTTGACATTCTTTACTCGTAAACTGTGTACCGGAATCCGTAACAATTTGTAAAGGTATACCATGGATCGTAAACACTTTCTTAAATAGATTAATTGTTGCTTTCGCTGTCATGTTTTTAACTATAAAAATTTCCGGCCACTTTGAATATGCGTCGATTAATAATAGATAAACGTGGCCCAGATATGGTCCGGTAAAGTCCGTATAAACACGTTGCCAAGGAGATTCTGGCCAGGAATATCTGGCAATAATTCAGTTTTCTTAGGGGAATCTTTAACTTGCGCGCAGTAAATACAAGATCTAGCTTTTTCTTTCAATTTTTTATCTATGCCTGGCCACCAGACTGTTGATCGAGCTAAACTTTTCATCTTAACAATACGAAAATGCTCTTCATGTAATTGATCAACAATTTGAGATTGAATTTTAGGAAATATAACAACTCGCTGACCCCATAATAGACAGCCTTTTTCTAAGGATAATTCATCTTTACGCGATGCATACGTTTTTAATTCTTCCGGAAATTTTTTACGTTCGGGCCAACAGCGTTCAACCATACATTTAATCAGTGCCAATATTTTGTCATTTGCAGTATAACGTGCTACCGTTTTATAATCTAAACATGTGATTTGACTTTGAACCACATAATGCAAATACGTATACTTATCAATTTTGGTTAACATATCGGTATCGTTTTCCTGATTAATTGGCATTCATGATAAAGTGTCTGCAACAATATTTTTATTTGTCCGTATACATTGTATATCAAAATCAAAAGCAGATAAAAAATACGCCCAATTTTGCAATCTACTCGTTGCCATTTTTGGAATACCTTTCATTGGGCCAAAAATTCTATGCAAAAATTTATTATCTGTACGTAAAATAAAATGTTTCCCAAATAAGTAATCATAAAATCTAGTAATACCAAAAATAATTGCAGCAGCCTCTTTATCGATTTGAGAATATCCTTCCTGTGCTTTCGTTAAACGTTTTGAAGCAAATGCCACAGGTTCTTCGCCGTCGGGATACGATTGACTAAGATACGCACCTAGGCTTTGCGGTGACGCGTAGCATGTTAAAATTACGTCTTTCGTCGGATCGAAGTTAACAACTATGCGCTTAAGTTTCTCTTTTGCTACATTAAATGCTTTTTCGCATTCGTCGGTCTATACAAACGTTTGTGCAGTATTACATTCGTATAAAGGTTTCAGTACTGCGGCTCTATTTTTAAGCAACCGACAATAATAATTAATTTTACCTAAGATTAATTGTAACTCTTTTGCGTTTTGTGGAGCTTGCATTTCCGTAATTGCCTTAAATTTATTTTCGTCAATATTAATTGTATTACCTTTAATTTTAAATCCAAGATAATTAATTCTTTAAAAAATTTACATTTGTTAACACGTACTTTTAATCCACATTCCTTTAGTATTGAAAGAACTCGTTCCAAATTTTGTAAATGTTCTGTGTCGAACTTTCCCGTAACTACGATATCGTCTACTACAATTGCGACTCCCGGGATTCCTTTTAATATTTTTTCCATTTGGAGTTGAAAAATTCCCGGTTCCAAACTTATACCATACGCCATGTATTTATAACGGAATAATCCTTTATGCGTATTTATCGTTAACAAATGTTGCGATTCTTCGTCTACCGGCATTTGGAGATAAGCCTCCTTTAGATCAATTTTCGAATATTGATCATCGCCTTGCAATTTCGCTATTACATGATCAAAATTTGGAGCTGGATGTCGAACCGTTATTAATTGCGGATTAAGTGTTACTTTAAAATTTGCGCAAATTCTTACATCTCCGGTCGATTTTAACACGGGCACAATCGGTGTAGCCCATACACTTGATTCAACCGGCACGATCGTTCCAACCGAAGTTAATCGTTCTAACTCTTTTTCAACTTGTTTTTTAAGAGCAAACGGTACCGGTCGCGCCAATAAATATTTTGGCTTACTTCCGTCTTTTAATTGTAAATAAATTTTTTCTTAACAAACGTGTCTTTTTTGTCGTCGAATATTTCTTTGTAGTTATGCAAAATAGACTTTAATTGATCTTTAATAGTCGCGGCTGATTCTAATATATTTAAATCTAAAGTATCATTTACAGGCCAAATACCTAAAGCTTATAACCATGGTCGACCGATAACTGGTGAATTCCTTGATTTCACCAAATAAATGTCTGATTTAATTGAGCATCCGTTTGCTTCATCGTAACGTGACGTAACATACCGCTAAATATCGTTGTCGTTTTATCATAATTCTTTGCGTCGACATCGGCAATATGCACTTTCATATTTCTAAAATATTGTTCTTTTGTTGTTAATGGCATTACCGACATTGCTGCACCTGTGTCAATTTCCATGCGAATATTTTTACCGTTAATTTTTACATTTATATATAAAGGTTTAACTATCGCTTTTCCCGGAATGTACGTTTGCAAACTACGAAATTCGCGTACCTCGCTTGAACGTGAAAACATTGCGTTTAAATCACGCGTTATACTATCCGTATCGCTTTCGCTGTTATTGTTATTTAAATATCCGACACGCGCCTTATTTTCTTTCTTTTTCGAATCGCTATTCGAACGTTCTTTATATACTCGGCTAAGATGTCTGCGGTGTTTACAAATATTACAAATTTCTTTTCGAAATCTACATTCACGAGCATAATGTTTGGGTTTACCGCAACAATAACAGTTTGTTGTATATCCTGGATCGGATAAACGTCGTCCACGATGATATCGAGTTGGGTTTTTCCTATTCGTCTCGGTGCCTCTGTCAAACGTTGATGTTTGTTTCTGTTGTCCGTATTTGAATGTCTTCTTGTAATCTCCGTGCTTCTCTCGCTTGGATTCACTTAATTTGTGAAAGCCATTGTCCGAATTCTCACCCGTCTGCAATGCTTCCGCACCTTTACTGACTGCTTCTGCCGCTAGCGCTTTTCGGATTGCCGCTGCACATGTTGAATTTTCAATTTGGAGTAGATCTTTTTAATTGCCTTACTCCGTAAACCAGTAATTAATTGATCCAACACTTGTTCTTCCAGGTTCGTAAACTTGCATTCGTTTGCCAGATTTTTTAATACAGCAACATATTCGCTGATAGATTCGCTTTCACCTTGGATACGTTGACGAAACGTTGACCGATACACTAAATAAGATGCATCAGGTTTCAAGTAACTTTGCACCAACTTTACTATTTCTTCGTAGGATTTAACACCTGGTTTATCTGGCTTACAGATCTTATCGATTATGTTATATGTTTCAGCATTAACTTTACTTAACAGGATCGCTCTCTTCTTTTGTGTATCCGTGATACCGTTTGTTATGAAATACTGTTCGATCCTGTCGACATACTTCTCCCAATCGTTTTTTTTTATATCAAAATCAAGGTTTGCCGAAATTTCCATTTTGGCACTAGTGTTTTGTCTTACTTCACTGTGTTGACTTGCTTGTTTCTTTTGAGTTATGTCTTTGAGCTGCTTAACTTTGTCACCTTTTCCTTTTGCAATTAAATCTTTGACAAAGTCACGTAATAAACTTCGCAATTTATTAATCGTATGCGGTTCTGCAATTTGTAATTGATTTGCTTTACAAACTGCGATGAGTTCTTGTTTATTCAGCGTCTGTATCCACGATGTAGACATCGAGATTTCTTTAAATCCGTAAACTTTTTGATCCTCGTCGCCACTGTGCTATTTGATCGGGAGAAGGTCTAATCAAGACGGAAGGTCTGATCTGAACTGACTTTATTGTTCTGAGATAGATAAAAGCGTTACAGATAATGATTCACATCGGATAATGCATGTAACTCAAGAAGTCAAAGGACTTACGTGATCGACACAATTGCATTTGCGAGACACATACACCACAAATTATAATGACAAATTCCCTCAAAAATATTGTGCATGATATCCGCGTAATAATTTGAAACCACGTGAAAAGATGGAATATCATTTAATAAAGAATTATTTTTTATTCCGGTAATTTGTGAATTATTTATCTCTAAATCATTATCATAATTTGTAATTGTTCTCATTAAATCTTTATTTTCAGTAGCTTGTTTTTGACAATCTATTTTTTCAGCTTTACATAGGCTGCAAAAAGAATTACTTGAAAAAGGTTTATTAAAATTTAAAAATGAATTCAATTCGAGATTATTTCCAACCACTAGACCTAAAAGAAAATAAACGCGTAAAATTGAGTTATCATCGATTTTAATATCTAAACCATTTATTTATAAATCTTTTAAATTATTAATTAAAGAGTAAAAACATTTTTTATTTCCGAAATTTTTTATATTAATCGATTTTATGACTGCCGCAAAAAATACGTTTTCTAATTTAGATTCATCTATCGGAAGACGATCTTGCTAAATGGTCGCGCGCGTGCGAGATTTCGTCGTTATTCTCGAGCCTTCTGTTACCAGGGGCTCGGGATATGACACATGCTACTCGCTGGTCTATTTGTAATTGTTTAATTTTAAGCGCATTATTCGCCGTGGCCTCTTCCTTTTGTGAAGGAAAAATTAAGTCTAATTTGGTACGTATCTTATGTCCTAGGAATAATTCCACCGGCGATATATTAATGCTCGCGTGAGGAGCTGCACGGTAATGTAACAATTTGTTTAAGTTTTGTATTTACATTTGTTTCATTCGCATTTGCTCGCTGTAACGCATTCTTTAAAGTTTGAATAAAACGCTCGGCCTAACCATTGGTAGCAGGGTTATATGGTGTAGTGCGTTTATGTGTAATACCATGAAGTTTGAGAAATGATTCAAATTCATCTGATACAAAACTTTTGCCATTGTCGGTAACTAAGGTTTTGGAAAACCTATAGGATGCAAAGAAATTTTTGAATTCGATAATTGTGGATTTTGCTATAATGTTTTTAATAATTCTTAATTCGGGCCAGTTGGAGTGTGCGTCAATAATGACTAGGAACTATTTCCCTAAGAATGGCCCTGCGAAATCTGCGTGTATTCTGTGCATTGGTGCGGATGCAGGTTCCCAGATGTGTTTTTCGACTTTTGGATGATTATTTCGGGTGGCATTACAGGCAGCGCAATTGTTAACTAATTGTTGTATGTCCGAATCTATACCCGACCACCAGCAGAAACTAAGGGCAATTGCCTTCATTTTGTTAATGCCAAAATGCCCGGTGTGTAATTAATTAAAAATTTTTAACTGTAAAGATTTTGGTATAACGACTCTGAAGCCTCGAAAAAGAATATTATTTTGAATTGTAATTTCTTCTTGGTTTAAATTAAATCTATCCTTACTTTGTAATTGTTTTCCCGATTGCAAGGCGCGTATTAAATGTATTAATTGGGGATCTCGTTTTGTTTCTAATTTGATTGAGAAAACATTAATCGAAAAATCTTGTAATTCTTCTATTTGGTAAGCTTCCACAACATCCATATCTGTATTGTTAGTTGCAAGAGGTAATCTTGAGAGGCAATCCGCGTTGCTATGTTCTGTTGATTTTCTGTATTTTAGTGTGTATTGAAATCCTTGTAAAAAAATTGCCTAGTGTTGCATTTGCATTGCACTGTATACTGGTAAATTTTTATTTAGTGCGAAAATTTGTATCAGAGGTTTATGATCTGTTAGTAGTGTGAAATGGTTTCCAAATAAGTTTGATAAAATTTTTTAATACCAAAAATTATGCTGTAGGCTTCTTTATCTAGTTGTGAATAGTTTTGTTGTGTTTTAGTTAAAGTTTGAGATGCGTATTGTATAACTTTTTCGGTACCGTCAGGATGTAATTGAGATATTACAGCACCGATGCCGTAAGGACTAGCGTCGGTTGCCAGGATTAAAGGAAGCTTTGAATTGTAATGGGCTAAAATTTCGTTACTTAAAAATGCCTTCTTGGCTTAGAGAAATGCCCGCTCTTGTTCATCCGTCTAAATGAAGTTAGAATTCAAATGAAGCAAAGTATTTAATGGATAAAGAATTGAACTTAGATTCCGAATAAATCGTCCGTAGTAATTAATCATCCCAAGAAAAGCCCAAAGTTTCTGTGGGTTTCGCGGTCGCGGCATATTTTTAATGGCTTCCATTTTTGAGTGTTGTTTCCTTATTCCCTCTTTTTGTAGTGTAAATCCGCTATACTGTATTTCATCCATTAAGAATTTTGATTTTTCCATGTTGATTCGTATGTTGTGCGTGTGTAATTTTTACATGACGAATTGTAATCTTTGTAAATGTATTTGTTCGGTTTCTCCTGTAATTACTATGTCGTCTAGGAAAACGGCGATTCCTGGAATGTCTTGTAAGATGCTTTCAATGGTTCTTTACTATATAGCCGGGGCCGATGCAATTCCGTACATTAAACGATGTACTTTGTAAAGTTCCTTATGCGTATTGAGTTTAAGCAATTTACTGCTTTCGGAATTGATTTCTAATTGTAAATAAGCTTGACGTAGATCTATTTTGGAAAATTTAGAACCACCGGCTAATTTGGCAAATATTTCGTTAATATTAGAAAAGGGGTGTTCATCCACTTTCAGTTGTGAATTTATTGTTGCTTTGTAGTCTTCGCAAATTTGTAAACGGCCGTTAGGTTTTAAAATTGGAACGATGGGTATAACCCAATCGGAGGTTTCCGTTTTCTCCAATACTCCTGCGTGGAGCAATTCCTCAAGTTCCTTATCTAAAAGTTCTTTAATTTTGAAAGGTACCGAACGGGCTTTTAAAAATATCGGTTTTGGGTTCGGAATCAAATTTAATTTAACTTGAACTCCCGAAATTTTAGACCAGTCATCCGAACGAACTTCCTGATATTGATGTAAAATGTTTTGTAAACTCAGGTTCTCGGAAGTGCGAGTCGTAACATTATCCATTGTATTACAAGATAAAATTTTTGGAATGCTTTCACAACTGAACAGCTGGCGAATCCACTCCCTGCCTAACAACGGTTTCCTTTTAATATCCGACAAGTAAATGTTTAGTAAAAACGACGCATTCTTAAGTTTAACTTCAACGGTAATATATCCTATAATCTTAACAATAGTTTTACAATACGCAATTAAATTTAATTCTGTACGGTGTATGATCGAATCTGGAAATAGATGTTTTGCGTCGGATTTATTCATAATTGTAACGGCCGATCCTCTATTTACTTCAAAGTTGACAGTTGTTGTTAATTTCTAAGGAGCAGAAAAATTTGTCTCTAAATTGTGGGTGTTCCAGGTAAAGAATATCCTCCAATTAATTTGCCTGCTCCCGTAATTTGAAACACACCTTCCGTAAATGTCTCTTTTCACCACAGCCCAAACATTTAAGATTCCTATCCAAAACGCATTGAGAGGCCAAATGGCCTTTGCCGCATATGTAACATGTTTGGGATTCTCACTAATTCGCGGGATAGGAAACGCGCAGGATGTATAGCGAAATAACCCAAGAGAAAAGTAAAGTTAATAAAGTATATTTCAACCAATATAAAACCAATATAAAAAGGGAAGAGACGATGACAAAGTAAATAAGAAATACGAAGATTCGATATAAAGTTAAATGAAAATCGTCGCGTGCGCGCGGAACGACTTCGAGTGCTGGACTGACGCTCCGACGCGTCGCCAGCAAGGAAGCGCAAGAGGAAGTCTCTTTGTGGCTTATCAGCCCTTTGTTAAAGACGGGACTTCCCGGTGCATTATGCGAGCTGATGCAATGCTGCGTCAGCGGAAGCTGACGAAAAGGCTTCTAGAAGGTAGAAGGTCCAGGGTCCAGGGTCCCGTTGCCAAGCCAGGCTGTTGCTAGGCAAGGGAGAAGATAGTGCGCGGCACTATTAATTGCTTGCGCCGACGGCCGGCCGCAGGTGATACCGGTACCGTCATCTGCCGAGGTGCGGGCAAATCCGCACCCACACATGTAACGGTTTTAGGGAGAAGATCTCTTTTAAATTTAAAATTACCCGTCTGCGCACGAGATTTGAAATTATTGTAACGCGAAGTGACGCCTGAATTAAAACTATTGGTACGTCCCTGGGTTGGTTTCTACTTGTGCGTTGCCTTACTGGATAACGTCTCTTGTCTCCAGGGATTTCTTTTCCCTGCCAACACCGTATCCACTTGAACGGGTGCCACCGCGTGTGCCACTTGAAGCGAGGGTGACCCTTTATCTGAAAGTTTCATAGTGGTGGCCACCTTAAGGGCTTCCTCGTACGTTAGATCCTTCTTCTCCAATAACCGAGTTTGTATTTTCTTGCTGGCCAGGCCAAACACCAGTTGGTTTCTCAGCGCCGTTTTTAGATAATCCTCAAATTTACAATAAATGCTCAATTTGTGCAGTGCGGAGGCAAACTGCTGTACATTTTCTCCGTTTTTCTGGCGGTGTTGATAAAAACGGAAATTTTCCGCAATTTCTAAAGGCGGAGGCTCGTAAAAGTCTTCCAGTAGGTTCGTCAATCTTTCGAACGATTGCCGAAAAGGATCCTCCGGATCCAAACGGTCGCAGAGAATATCAAACGCGGTTAACCCCACATAATGTAAGAGGTACGGCACTCTCCCGTTATCGCGTATATTAAAGATCAGAAAGGCCCCTTGCAGTCGTTGTAGCCATCGACACCACGTTGTCTTTTCTGCGTCAAAAGCTTCGATAGTCAGCGAATTTGGAACCGCGCCTGGTTGTCCCGTAGTGCTTTCGATCCATTCGGTACAGCCGGAGAGGCTGGCCGGGAAACAGAGTCTTTTGAATCCTGAGCCTTTGACATTTTTGCTAACCACTCTTTTGCACGTAATCACTTGTAACTTGTACGTAATCACTGGTAAATTTTTTCGAATCCGGGATTAGCAAAACAATCCCATCCTCGTCGCCAATTGTTAGGGATGTAAAATACGTACAGAAATAAAGTTGTATTTTCTTCTAAATTATTTTTACTTCCAACGTGCTATAATTACTACAAAGATCTAACGAAAAGTGAGCGAAGGATCACGATGACTGCAACGCACGGCCGAACGATCCAAGGCTCATGTACAAAACTCGTGTGCAAAATACATTCTTTTCTTACCGGATAAACTGGAGCCGACGATGCCGAATGAAACACGTCACTACTCGCTAATTATTTAATCTAATCTTTTCGCATTAATAATGTAATCTAAGCTATCACATCCTAACAATTATATTTACGAAATTTGGTTATTATTATTAAATTTTACGTTACTATAAATAAATTTATTGTTTTTATTAACATGTTTATTAGTGTATAAAAATCAAAACTTATAATATGAGTTTTGCAAATGAGAATTACAATTAACGCCGCGGGGATGGTACGCGGTCGTGGCCGGTTTAATTAACGCAAAAAGGCGGGTGTAAATCCTTCGTATTCGAGCACGCGGCGGCACGCAGTGAGCACGTGTTCGTCTTGTAAAATCCGCACTGAATTTAGGATGAGTTTCTGGTGAGTTTTACTATAGGGTGAGGTCTGTCCTTTTGATAGTTATATAGAGTTCGCAATGAGTCTAAACTGCAAGCACAATTATATTAATTATAAGACCAAAACGCTGCGAAGTCTGACGAGTTACTGAGCACAAGGTTCAACACGCCTCGTGCTGCAGGATGATGTCTTCCAGAAGATTCTTGGCGTGTTGCACACTGCGAAGATGATCTGGATGAGTTTTACTGGAGACAAGGCGATGAGTTGAACGATGAGTTGAACGATGAGTAAGAATTCTGAGAGAAGCACACTGCACGTTGTTGCACACGAGGTGATGCTTGGCACGGCTGAGTGAACACTGATAAGCCTCGAGCCGGCAACGCCTTCGAGAATCGGAGGCAATTATCAAACGACGGATCGATATCGATTCGTCGCCGGCGATCGGCCACGAGGTGCTGCCCCCGCGGCGGTGACATGAATAATTACTAAATTGAAATCTTTTAACAATTAGATAAATAAAATTTTGTAATGCTTTAATAATATTTTACATTAAATTATATTACATTTCGATATGGTACATTAAGAAACTGTGATTTGTTGTATTTATAAATTAAACTATTAACTAATAACAAATATTTAATGCAATACACATAGTATTAATTAAAAGTTCATTGCATTAATGAATTTCAAATCAAGAAATGTTATTCATTGATGTTATGAACAACATTTTTTTCAGTGTGGTACTATACCGAAACCACGAAAAGAGCGCGTAATCTTAACTTGGACGTAACAACCAAAAAATGACTCAATTGTCTTGATCGGGTGATCAAGTGAATGATTCGATTGTAGGTGGTATTTATTTAAATCTAGTGTAGAGTCTTTGATTCTTTATACGGTTTTTATTCAGACAAGTAGTTACAGGTTCGACGGACGTTAGACGACTGACTTCTCTCGGGGCTCCGCTGAGCTCTTTCTTTTCGCATCCTTTGTTTTGAAGGTTCTTTTCCGAAGGTGTTCTTGCTAATCTTCGAACGTGCTTAATCGCATTTTGCTAACCCTATGATAGTTTTACGCTTACACGATCGAATCTTCAACATATTGCTTATGATAATGTTGTAACCCGAACCTCGTTACAACATTTAATATTATTTAAAGTATTTTGGCATAAGATCTCGCAACAGATTGAAATCGGGTGATGCTGGATCAGCAACCCACTTTGAGTTAAAAATAGATAAAACATAGGAATTATAAAATATAAAGAGAAATTAAGTAATAATAAATAAAAAGAGAAACGGTGCGAGACCTTATTGCCAAAATTGCTGAGGTTGCATTGACCGAGCAACCGAGTTACGGCCATGCAACCTGATGACGCTAAGACCCGACGTCATTGTTAAATACTCGCGGACCGTCACCTACAGGGAGTCAGTTAGTAAGAAGGTAAAAGACAAGACGGTCGTGTCGTCGGACGAGTGATATCCCACGCAACGTGAGCTCGGTCGCGTGCCGTAACAAGAGCTCTTGCGGAGCCGAGGTAGCGTGATAGCACCGCGACGCGTACCGAGTATTGTGAAAGAAAGGATTTGGGAAGTGAGAAAGAACTGTAACACAACTAAGAATAAATACTTACCATATTTTGAGAGGCTCCATTATTTCGCCCATCTCTGAGGAATCCCGAAAAACGGACCCCGTGCACCAGTTGCGGTGCAACAGTAATATATAACAAATTTATAAATGTGGCAAGAGTAATGTGTTTACGTAGTAATACTTACGAAATATATAATGCTTATAGTTAATATATAACAAATTGATAAATGTGGCAAAAGTAATGTGTTTACGTAGTAATACAAAAATAATTTTGTAACTATTACCATATTATTACAATATATTAATTACAAAATATTTTAAAGACAATTTGATATTAGATACTAAGATATTTGTTAATTATTATTGAATTATTTGATAATACATACTATTTCATTTAGTTTAATCAACTCGACGCAAAAAAACGCTTTTATCAAACATTTATAAATATTATAAAATGTATGGTTGTTATTACAATATTTGGTAATAATTACGAAATGTTTGAAAAAATTGCATTACTAAATGCATTTTACGTGAAAACCAAGAATTTTTTTTTCGTGCATACGTTTTTCTTTTTTGTATAATCTATATGTGTGTATTATACATGCGTGGCTAATTTATAATTTATTTTTATACAACATTTATTCCATATTATGGTTATGGTGATAATGATTACAGTAAGTGCGGTTATAGTAGTGCTTAATCCTACGGTGTATAATATTATTGTTTTGGTCTTCGACGCAATATTATTATTGTCTAGGTCGGTACGTAACTTATTTAAATCTAGGCTTAACTGTAATAATTTGTGTTTATTACATATAATCGGTTCTCTTAAGATATTTTGTAGCTGCAAGGTTATTATAGCAATGTTGGTTCTTTCTTTAATTGGTATCATTGTTATATTGTAAGTATATATATTTTTATATCGTTTTTTCCTAACAAGGTTTTCGATTGTAGTGTGAGGTCGTTTGAGGGTAATGGCACGCGTCCCTTAGTATTAGCTTTCCCGATCTAATTATATTTATTTTTTTATTTTGTTTATGTTTACATTTGGATGTAAAGATAAACAAAGTAAAAAAATTAATATAATTAGATCGGAATGGCCTGTGACGCTGTCGAGTATAGCCATGCTTGTGGCTCGTTCAGTGTCGTCCATATGCTTATGTTAGATATGATATGGCGGATTTCGTATTTCTCGGGTTGTTGTCCCGGTTCGATTAATGCTAAGACTTGTGTTCAGGATCGATTTAAGCAGTAAGAATGAAAAAAAGTGTAAAGTAAAAGTAGCACTTTTATAAACAAAACACACTATAACAATTTATTAGATGTTTGAATACACAGTTTTAAGTACTGTAGCGTTAATTCAACGAAAAGGTAGCAATTTATAAACGAAAATAAATGGTAATAATCAAAAGAACGAAATAGCAATTAATGATAGTTAATTTTAACGTCAAATGAACAAATAGAAATATAGTTAATCTATTTGATTGAGTGGCTTTCTTCCTTCTCTCGTTTAATAAATTTGGGCTCTGAGTTTCGATGTTTGTTATTCTGACCTGTAAAAGAAAAGATATTATTGCAGCTCATTAATCTGCTTATCTGTAAAAGAATTAATTATTGTTAGTGGACTCACGGATCTCCTGAAATTAGATATGACCTTCCTTATTATATGCGTTTTAGATGTCGTTATTTTGTCAATGCAGAAACGAAAGAATTCCTCTGGACATCGATGAAGTTTGTCCTTCAAATTGATCCGTTCCGTAGATATATCTGTTACGGTTAAACCCGTGTAAAATCGTCGAAAGAGGATCCCAAAAGGAACCCGGTTTGTAAGACCGGTCTAAGACAATGAAAATCGTGTACAGACACGATCCAAGCACTAGGCTGTGAAATTGCTTGACCCAAGGTCTTAATTTGTATAGCTTATCAAGCAATCCTAGATGTAAACCAATTAAGGTCCTGATTTTTCTGTTCTATACTGTACTGCGAGGATAACGTCCTTTAGTAAGCAAGCCTTTTTCGAGAGACGTCCGAGAGCACAGCTGAACTCGAGTGACACACACGCGAACTAGTGTGTGTTTCTCAAGCGCCCAATCCGAACGAGCGAAGAAAGGGAGAACCAATTAAGAAATAGCGGAGGGCGCGCCATCCACGCGCTCATTTTGAACGCTTGGTTCCTTCAACATTTTCCGCCCGCCTTCAACAAAAGATTTTGTTGAAAAATTCTCAGTTGAGTCCATAGGAAGAATGCAGACCTTAGCCACAGGGCGTTTATATTCCGACGAAGCAGTCTTTAAAGTCACAACTCTGGTAAAGCCATCTGCTCCAGGGTGTAGCTGAGTCACTCGTGCCAAAGGCCACTTCCCTGGCGAATATCGTTCATCGACTATAAGCACCATCGAGCCGACCTTGATTGTATGTGAAGGTTGATGCCATTTAGACTGATATCGCTGTAAACATTCGGTGGACCAACGTGCCCAGAAACGATCGAGAAGTTGTCGCAAAATTTGCCAGTGAGATAAACGTGACGTTGGTTCTGTCGTAAGATCCGGTTCGGGAACTATAGCAAGGGAGCCTCCTGTCAAAAAATGTCCGGGAGTCAACGCAGCTAAATCAGTGATATCCTCTGTGATCGGACATAACGGTCTAGTGTTAAGCACGGATTCAATTTGCACTAGAACAGTTGACATCTCTTCATAAATCAATATGATCTCGCCCAGTACTCCCTTCAAGTGAAACTTGACCGATTTCACGGCAGCTTCCCACTTGCCGCCGAAATGTGGTGCACCGGGAGGGTTAAATTTCCATTCTGTCCCATCATTTGAGAGTAGCGTGGCAATCTCTTTTAGTTCTGAGAATGCCGAATCGAATAACCTGCGAAGTTCGGCGTTAGCGCCTACGAATTTCGTCCCACAGTCGCTTCGCAATGTAGCACATACTCCTCGTCGACCTGTGAACCTTTTAAAGGCAGCTATGAATGCGTTACTTGAGTAGTCCGTAACTAACTCTATGTGAACAGCCGAGGTAGCCATGCAAACGAAAATGGCAATATAAGCTTTATAGTGGCGTGCCGCCCGCCCTCTTAGGGTCTTTAGAGTAATGGGCACGGCATAATCCAAGCCGGAATTAGTGAAAGGACGTGCTATCGATACGCGAGATGTAGGTAATTTGCCCAGCTGTTCGGCTCGTATCGCTCGGTAATGCGCGCAACGAATGCACTTTAGAATGTGAGAGCGCACAGTAGGTCGGCCGTTCATTATCCAATACTTAGTTTGTAAACAGCCCATAGTTAGTTGTGTCCCGCCGTGCATAGCCTTAAGATGCGCTTCTTTTATAATTAGGGAGGTGATAGGTGAGTCCTTGGGTATAATAAGAGGGTGTTTGCTCTCTTCATCTATTGCAGCATTGTCGAGTTTGCCTCCAACTCGTAACAAGCCATCAATAAACGGAGTGAGCTTCAAGAGGGAACTAGAGTTTGGCAAAGATTTATACTTTCAAAGAAACTGTAGTTCGTTTGTGTATCCTGTTTTTTGAATATTTCTGATCACGATCTTACGACTTTGCTCTAATTCATTTGGTGTCAATGGGTGGTGAGTAAGTGAGATGTCTGGATGTCCCAAAAGTTTCTTGACAAATCTGCTGCAAGTGGCGATCACACGAATTAACTTTAAGAATGATGAATATCTGGTTAGAACACTCCAATATGTAGGTATAAAAACTGAAGAATGGAAAACATTCTTCGAGCTTTCCTTGAGATGAATATCTTTGTTGATTATAGCTCTTCCTTTAGGCCAAAATTTCTTGTCTTTAGTTAACCAGGTGGGTCCTTGCCACCATGATTCGTTTGAAGATAACTGGTCCGCTTTTATTCCCCTTGTAGCGCAGTCAGCTAAGTTCTCCTTGCCAGGAACAAAATTCCAGGAACAGTTGGGGAGCAATTCTTGTATTGTCGCCGCGCGATTTTGTACATATTCGGAAGGACAATGTGAGGGTGGAAAATTTATCCACGCCAGTGCGTTTGACGAATCAGACCAGCAAAAGACGGCAGTGTGAGGTATATTTAAAGCTTTTATGTCTAAAATGAGTAGGCGAACTAATAATAACAGCGCTGCAGTTAATTCCAATCGTGGAATGCTAAGCTTCTTAATTGGTGCGACTTTTGTCTTCGCGTTAAATCATTCGAGAAATAGTTTTGCCATTGTTGGTTGTTATTCTTGCGAAAACTACTGCTGCCATTGCTTGTTTTGATGCGTTGGCAAAGCCGTGCAGTTCAAAAGAGCTATTCTTGCGAATTCCATTAATCCATCTAGGTACTGTTAAATTATTTAGCTCTAACAATTGAGTTCGAAAACATAACCATCGTTTTAGCAGGCCTCCGGAAAGAGGATCATCTTAACCAATTTTAAGGCATAAAATCTTCTGCAACATTATCTTTGCTTTGTAACGGTGCACCCGGCGATGCACCGTTTCGGCCACAACAACGGCCGGCCGCCGGACACAACACCGTCCGGCGGGGACCCGGGGCGCGGTGCGCCCCAAACTTAATAATTTTATATACGCCGGAATAGCACGGCAACGCGTAGCCGTTCCGCGGCTAAGTCCATCCGCGGACTTAGCTGAGCGTTCCCGAACGCCGCCGAACCGCGCCGTCGACGTCGAGGCCCGTCGTTTCCGAGCGCGCCGCATCCCGGGGCCTCGGCGCCACGCGTCGGGACACGTCACGTACCCCGCTGAGCCCCGGCAACCCTGCGCAGTCACTTTTTATGTATAAAAAGTCGACGCCAGGACTCAGCGGGACCGTCCTGATCCGTTCGCTCTCGAGCGAACATCCGATCCTAGAGCACGAAACCACGGGGTGAAGCGATCTTCGTCTCGGCCAGGAGCTCCTGGCGCTCACGATTCTCTCGTTCCGAACTCTAACGTACGCACGACTAGCTCGTGGGGTGGAGCGCACTCCGCCTCCTTCGAGGACTCTCGATCCTACGTCTGCGGCACGGAAAGGCTCGAAACGCAGTAAGATCCCGTCGCACCGTCGTGATCCACGGGGTGGAGAGATCTCCGCCTCGGCCAAGAACTCTTGGCTAACGACACCTGTCAAGGTGCATCCTGCCCAAACGCATCACGTCATTTGCGATCCACCGCCGCATAGCGATTTCATACCGCGCCCTAGATCGAACCGTATCCCACCGCGATCAATAGTACGGCGGGCCCCGCCCGTCGTTCCGCGCCCGCGTCCCGCGTACCGCCGGTCCTTCCGACAGGACCGATCGCGGGATCTACGATCCGCGCCGAAAACCGCGCCCACTGTTCCGCGCCACCCACCGCGCCTCACGTGGGGCACCCGCGACCATCCGCGAATTTACGTCTCGCGCACGCGTTACATCGATCGAGATCCAAAGGGCCGACGCGCCCACCGACGAACTATATTCGCGCCGCACATTCATCGTATGCTTTCTTTTTGTATATATGTATATATATCGGCGCCGCTTGACCAAGCGGACGTCGTTGTTAGTTAATAAATAGCATTTTCTTTTACGAAATCCGTCTCGGTGCATTCTCGACCTCACACAACCGAATCCTGCGTCCCGACGAGCGTCCCGGGCTCGCTGGCCCGACATTCGAGACAGCGAAAGCAGGTCGTTTCAGCTTTAATGATAATTGGAGCTGTGAAACCGAAAGGATCATAAAGCTTGGCAATATCAGAAGCGTTGAGTCTCTTTGTATAACTTTGTGTTTCAGGTGGCTTTACTGAGAATCCAAAATTATCCGTTTCGGAATTCCAAAGAAGTCCTAAGATTTTTTGTTGAAATGGCTCTGGTTCCATAATGGCTGATATCTTGTCCTTTTGTTCCGGAAGAATTTCGAAAAAATTGCTCCGCCATTTTTGTAACGGAAATCCGCCGGCATTACATAACTGGATCAATTGGTTAATTATCATTTTTGCTTCTTCCATTGATTCCGCACCTCCAAAAATATTGTCTACGTAACGACCAGTTGTCACATGTAAAATTGCCAATGGAAATTTGTTGCCTTCGTCTATTATGAGTTGATCTAAAGTGCGTAATGCCAGAAAAGGGGCGCAGCTAAGGCCGTAAGTGACCGTGGTTAACTGATAGCTACAAGGTTGTCCGTTTGAATCTCGCCAGTAGATTCTCTGAAGATTTCTATTTCGTTTGTGTACCTGGATTTGGCAGAACATTTTGACAATGTCCGTTGAAAATAGAACTCGATGCGTTCTTATCCACAATAAAATTTCTAAAATATTCTTTTGAAGTTTTTCTCCAGTATAGAGCAAATCATTTAAGGAAAGATCACTGGTAGTAGGAGCTGAACCGTTAAATACGACTCTAAGTTTCGTGGTAAGACTTTCTTCACGCAGTACACTATAGTGCGGTAAGTAATAATGCGGGATAATATCTTCTTCTGATTTGTCAATTGGTAACATATGTCCTAACATTTTGTATTCCTCCAGAAAATTTGTATACAGATTTAGATAATTTAGATCCTTTTGAAATCGATAAGACATGCGTTTAAGGCAAGAAAGTGCCTTTTCCTTTGAGTTGCCGAGTAGCTTAGGATCCGTTTTGAGCGGTCGAACAATGTAGCGGCCAAAAGTGTCACGTGAATGGGTCTTTGAGAAATGTTGCTCGCACATTTCTTCTTCTTTACTTCTTACAAAGCTTGAATTAGACGATACCTCCTCTAGAGACCAGAATTTAGCAATTAAATCCTTAAGGTCGAAGTCGGTAACACAGCAATGGGATCTTTTAATAGATGAATGAGATGATGTTGTAGAAACTGGTTCGGAAAGTACCCAACTGAAAATTGTGCGTTGTGCCATGGGTGTAGAAGCGTCCCCTTTTTTCATTCCTTGCTGGATTACAGAACCGAAATTGTCCGCTCCAATAATGACATTAACTTTTCCAGGAGTAGCGAAATCCGGATCGGCTAAGATGAGATCTGTCAGATGTGGCCAATTCTTTCGTTTTTGTTTGAATTGTGGTATAGTCATAGTTAAACGAGGAAGTATATAAGCGTTAATTGTACAGTTAAGAGATGAATCGTGAATTGATTTTAAATTTAGCGTAACCACTCTCTTTGTTCGACCAGAGCAAGTACCGCCAATTCCAATTAGTTGTATTGAAGAATGACTGCGGGCTAATTGAGCATCTTTTACCGAATTCTCCTCAATCAAGGATATTTCAGATCCGTGATCTAGTAGTATTCTAACGGGTAGATATTCGCCATTCCTTTCAGTTAATAGAGCTCGACCTGTAGCTAGAAAAGTCATTGGCATTGAATGAGTGGTTTGACTGAAAAAATTGATATTAGAAATCAGCTGATCAGTTAAAGGCTCCGGTGTTTTCGGATCTTCTAGTCATTTGGGAGCAGATGAATGTTCTGAAACTTGTATGGAGGCAATGGTCGAGTCAGTTTTCGCGTCAGTCTCCTTATTATGTATCGAAGTGTGATGCTTCTTCCCGCACGTAAAGCGTCTTGTAGTCGAGCGACACTTGCTTATCAAGTGTGCCCCGAGACAGTTAAAACACCTGCCTTTCCTGGTCACAAATTCCTTTCTTTTAGAAGAGTTCATGGACAGATACCGGTCACACTTTTGTAAAAGATGAATGCCTCCACATAAAGCGCATTTAGTGGGAGTCGAGGCAGTATTTATCGTTGTAGTATGAGCAATATTTCTCGATGGATTTCTGGGATTAGCAAAAGATAGACGTCGATTTTCCTTGTTGTGTATTAGGTTCAAGTTAGTGTTTAAATTTTCGAGCGCTCTCGCTCGACTGTCGAGAAACATTTGGAATCTCCTCATATCAGGGAAATCTTCCATAGAACCCAAACTTATCTCCCAATCTTCGCGGGTTTCCGGGTCTAAGAGTCGTGTCATTTGATGTATTAGGATGGGGTCCCAATGCTGGACAGCGCAGTCGAGAGCGCGTAACGCGCCGAGAGATTCCATTATTGTTGTTAAAAGCGATCTTAGGTCGGTTGCAACTTTGTTTTAAGAGGCTTAAGATTTCCAATTCGATCTAGTTGCGCCGAAATCAAAAATCGTTTGTTCTCATAACGGGAGTTGAGTAGCGTCCACGCTATTTCAAAGTTTTCACCTGAAGCAGTCATATTTGCGATCAGTTTAGCTGCTTCACCTGATAGGCTAGTTTTGAGATAGTGGATTTGTTCCACGTCTGTTAAATCCAAATTATTGATTATCATGGACCTGAATAAATCTCGAAAGGCTCTCCAAGACTTGTAGTCGCCCGCGAAAGTTGGTAGTTTGATACGTGGCAATGAACTACGTGTTAAGAAAGAAATCGATGTTTCCTTTTCAATAAGCGAGGACGTAGATCTTGAGGTTTCAGGCTTATCAAGTTGAGTAGATAGTTGAGTAGATAGTTAAGAGCGAGCAAAAATGTAAAATGCTTGACCTCGCTCATAATACCTTTCCTTCAAATAATCGTGAATGTCGATGGACTCATTTTTATATTTGATGTGCTCTTCATGTTCATTAAGGAACTTTAACTAGTTTTGTTCAAGACTAGATATTTTTGTTATGATACATTGCCGATTTAAAAGTGGAATTTCTTGATTATTGACATCTGCTGCATCTTGTATTAAATTAAATCTGGTTTTTTGTAACTCTACTCTCGTTTCAAAAGAATTCATTTTGAATGTAATTTAGCAATAATAGAGTAGATAAGAATATGTTAAAGTTCAAGGAAGCTGTAAGAAATATAGAGGTTATAAAGACTGACAGATAGAATATGCATAAAGACATAGACATAAACCAATAAAAAGATAACAATAGCAAAAAGTATCAAAATTTATCTGCTCATAATGCAGCAATTAATTTGTATGCAGCTAAGAAAAAACGTAGAATTTACAATTTGATAAGAACATAATCTTCGGGTAAGAATGCAATTTTATCAAGTGAAAATATGATATATCATTTCAAGATCGTGACTATAATGTTCAAAATATTTCGTATATCGTAAAATAAAATTAAAGGGTGTAATGTAACTTTTATGAACAATAGACTTTATATATATAGATACGTCTTAACTTGCGCAAATGAACAAAATTAGAAAAGTTTAGGAAATGATAGCAAATAATAATTAAAGAAGAAAATGAAATACGTATTGAACAACAGCACCGAAACTCAGATCCGGCTCGAAGGACCAAAAATGTAGCGTTAATTCAACGAAAAGGTAGCAATTTATAAACGAAAATAAATGGTAATAATTAAAAGAACGAAATAGCAATTAATGATAGTTAATTTTAACGTCAAATGAACAAATAGAAATATAGTTAATCTATTTGATTGAGTGGCTTTCTTCCTTCTCTCGTTTAATAAATTTGGGCTCTGAGTTTCGATGTTTGTTATTCTGACCTGTAAAAGAAAAGATATTATTGCAGCTCATTAATCTGCTTATCTGTAAAAGAATTAATTATTGTTAGTGGACTCACGGATCTCCTGAAATTAGATATGACCTTCCTTATTATATGCGTTTTAGATGTCGTTATTTTGTCAATGCAGAAACGAAAGAATTCCTCTGGACATCAATGAAGTTTGTCCTTCAAATTGATCCGTTCCGTAGATATATCTGTTACGGTTAAACCCGTGTAAAATCGTCAAGATACGATCCCAAAATGAACCCGGTTTGTAAGACCGGTCTAAGACAATGAAAATCGTGTACAGACACGATCCAAGCACTAGGCTGTGAAATTGCTTGACCCAAGGTCTTAATTTGTATAGCTTATCAAGCAATACTAGATGTAAACCAATTAAGGTCCTAATTTCTCTGTTCTATACTGTACTGCGAGGATAACGTTCTTTAGTAAGCAAGCCTTTTTCGAGAGACGTCCGAGGGCACAACTGAACTCGAGTGACACACACGCGAACTAGTGTGTGTTTCTCAAGCGCCCAATCCGAACGAGCAAAGGAAGGGAGAATCAATTAAGAAATAGCGGAGGGCGCGCCATCCGCGCGCTTATTTTGAACGCTTGGTTCCTTCAACAAGTACTGTCGCGCGGACGGTAACTCAGATTCAAAGCAGCAATAGCACGCTGTTGTTTTAGCTTATTTGTTAGCGTTAGCACGCTTTAATGTCAAGTTTTGACAAATTTGCGAACACTCGCGAGTACGCAACGCGATTGTACGCGTAAAAACTACAGTAATAAAGCGGCGGTGCACGAAAGACTTTGTATAATGACTGAAGCTTATGAGAGCTCTGTTCTCGCTAAGGTCCAGAAAATGACTAACTACGGAGACGTCAGCCGTGCCAATCTTCCTTATCGTAAAGGACAAAGGCATAGGGTACGGGACGTCCCGGGTTCTAGAACGTTCGGATATTAAATTATTTGCTTATGCGATATGACAATTGCAAGAACCGCTTGGCAATTGTTTATTGCAATAGGTGCCAGTTTGGCCACGTCGGGTGTGTGAAGTTAGTCCCCGTACTTTCGATTTCGATAGTTCCAATTAGAGTTCCAGGTCCCTTTTCATATGAATAAGAGTACTTTAAAATTGCAAAAAGAGTTCCGGCGAATTTGTGGCGGATCCCTCCGACGTTACACGTCGGATGACGCCACCTCACACATTACCGACCGTCCGGAAGAGGAAGCAAATTTTAATCCCGCGGCCTTTCTTTTAATATCACTCACTCCATGCACGGACTTTGTCTCGGGACTTCCCCGGCTAATCTTCCGGGACTCTCCCGATTTATTTCTTTGAACAATAGCTCTGTAGGCTCGTTGCGTCAGTCGAGCCCTCAGAGTCCCTCCGATTTTCAGAGCGAGCACATCGCTGAGCTGTCGTCTTCCACGACACTTCTGAGCTGTCGTCTTCCACGACACTTTATATTTTATACTTTAGTACTTTATTCTTTCAACCGCGTTCCAGTTTGTGCATCGAGTGCATACGTGCGAACTACTCTGCGTGCTCAAGTCTGGCCAGGCCTTTTGCGAATCACGAACCTCGAACTGCGAATCACGAATTGCGAACCGCAAGCTGCGAACTGCGAGTTCCTTGCGTCTGCTGCCGACAGCATTCTTCCGCCGTTGCGGAATACAGATAAGTGAAACGCGGTCTATACCGACCCGCTTTTATTTCCTCAAATGAGAAAATCACTTCTTTTTATTATTTGTACTTTACTTTTTATTGTGTTTATCATCGCTTGTTATTTTCTTTATTTGTTTGTTAAATATATTTGATTATTGTTTGTAAATTTGTCAAGTGTCTGCCTTTCTGTCTTAAATTGTGACCCCCTTATTCTGCGCGACTTGTAGCGCCGGCTGGACACCGTCAACGTCCACAAATTGACCGAGATATCGCAATTTGAAAAACGGGGGGCTAACTTCACACTTTTTATTTACTTTTTTCGTCCAAAAATAGTTCTGAGGGGTTAAATACTTTCATTTGAACGTAAATAGGAGTACTTTAATATAAAAAACTTTTTTTCATTTTTCAACTTTTTTTTTTAATAAAAAAAAAATTTTTTTTCCAAAAATAGTTCTGATCGATCACATCGATAGAACTACTCATAACGAGGAGTACTCCGTAATTTTTTTTTAAATATCTCCATTAGAAGCCCAATTATTCGACTTTGCTGTTACGCCGCGCGCGTAACCGCTCGATTGTCACACGAAAAAAAAAATTAGAGTACTAGTAGTTCCCGCGACGTATTCTGAAAGCGCGTTAAAAACTAAAAAGAAAATGTTAATAACAAAACGCGATCCGATGGCTAGATCGCGAGATATTCGACTTTGCAGTTACGCCGCGCGCGTAACCGCTCGATTGTCACACAAAAAGAAATATTAGAGTACCAATAATTCCCGCGACGTATTCTGAAAGCGCGTTAAAAACTAAAAAGAAAATGTTAATAACAAACCCCGATCTGACGAATAGATCGCGAGATATTCGACTTTGCAGTTACGCTGCGCGCGTAACCGCTCGATTGGCACACGAAAAGAAATATTAGAGTACCAGTAGTTCCCGCGACGTATTCTGAAAACGCGTTAAAAACTAAAAAGAAAATTTTAATAACAAAACGCGATCCGACGAATAGATCGCGAGATATTCGATTTTGCAGTTACGCCGCGCGCGTAACCGCTCGATTGTCACACGATCATGTTACCCGATATAAATAACAATTTAAGCAAGAATGGTACAAAACGAAATTAACGACACTTTATTTAGCACGCATGGAACGACGAATATAGTATTCTCATAGATGTGATCTGGTAATAACAAAAGTGGAGAATGATAAACGTAGCAACAAGAACGTGCACGTTTTCTTTCGTCCGTATATACGGAGCTATTGGTTGGTCTAATCAGCCAATGGAAGTACGTTGAAACAAATGAGGTTCAAAGTTCGGCCTACAGACCTAAAGAAATAGCTCGTCCTTTTTGTCACGCCTACATCTCCTTGTTTGTAATTTTGCCAGCTGCCAAATTCTAATTGACGATATTTCATTGTAAAAGTTATTGTATAATAATTTACAAAAGAATGTTATGTTACCGTTGGATGAGATATATAAATAAAATAATATAAAGCAAAATGTAACAATGCGTACAAAATCTAATTAACATACAATATATTGCAAGTTATTTTGTAACTTGTAATTTTGATTAGTTACGTTAAACATAATAAATTTCAGTGAATTTGATTGAATATACTTATATTAATGTATCTATACCTGTGCTAAAAACTATATCTATATTTAGTTGTGTATGAAACTTATCAGTATAAAACAAACAAATATTGTAATATAAAAAAGATATAATTATAATAAGACTGAATGTAGTAAGACATGTAAAGTTATTTTTGCTTGGGCAGCGTTAAAACACTATATTAATGATAATTACATCGAGATATTTAAATCAGAGACTGAATTCGTTTTCTTTTTCGACATTCTCTTTCAATTACATGCATAATTAATAAACATTTAAACACAGAACTGAGCGATATATATTCACTTAAACATACAACAATAAAAAGAACAAAAATAATGTATCAAAAAGTTATAAAATATTAAAATATTTACAAAAAGGGATAGCGTGTAAAATTTTATACTTTTGTATACGTAATTACATGAGGTGTAATTACTTTTTGTAAAGAAACATAAGTTTTAACTTTTTTCAAACTATCGTATTCATACCAGTGCATTCCAGTAAACGCTATTGTTACATAATGACCATTTTTCAAGTTTTTATACGATTGGTCCAACGACATATAATTTATGATACCACACAGATTGTAACACACATTTTCGATATAAACTGATTTTGTAATGCTGTTTAACGTTGAGTCAACTCGTTCTTTACATTTATAATTTAGATCAGTTAACAAGGTGGTATTTAAAATTATATGTAAACCATATGCGGTTGATCTTTCAATAATACCGTTGCAATCGTTGCATTTGTTTAAACGGTTGTTACAAGTGAACGTCATATCGTTAATAGCTTCTTGCACAGTACCTAGACCTTTCTCGATTAGCATACCAACATTAATATGTAATGTTGAAAAGTGTCTCGATTTATGATTATGACACATGTTGCAAGTTTCAGTTCGCGTTGCACTTGGCATTTCATAAAAAAGAATGTCAATAAGATGGATAACATTACAATTGGCATTTACAATCATCATCTGTCTTGTACTAGATTTTTTAAATATATCTATTTCTGTAAGAATGTTCGCTCGAGCGACGTAATCTGCTGCACTAAGTTTTCTTCTATTAATAATGTTTACTGCTAACTGAACTAAGGGTTAATTAAGATATTGAAGATCTTCTCGGTACCGATTGTCTTTTCCAAATCCGTGCATAATTAGTTGTAAAATAGAATCAAAGGCACATGTTTCTTTCACAACGACAATTCCATCTTTCATTCGTACGGTCTCACAAAGACTGCCATTTTTTAAAATAGGTATATCAATCGCTTTATGTGATGGAATGTAATCCCAATCTGGACAAGGATCTAAATAATTTGGCTTTTTTCCTTTTTTACTTTTTGCATCACCTAGACCACACCAATTTTCACATTCATTAAGAGACTGGACTATTGTTGATGCATTTGAAATGTTAGTTAGGGTTGCATCTTTGTTTTTATTCTCATATTTTTCATTCATATCATAATTTTTATTGTCATATTCTTTAATAAGGTCGTTATCGTTTTCTAAGGGTTTTAATTTTGTAATAGGCCATACTGTCGATGCTTCTTTGACACGCCCATCTATATAATCTAAATGTTGTATTACAAACTTGTCAGCTCTCAATGGAAGATTATTTTGAAAAACTCGATGCTTATTATTTTTGAACTCGGATTCAACACTGGATGACGTTGCAATCATAGAACCAATCTTACAAAACGGTAACAATATACCTGTCTAAAGAGGTAAATAATGTATTAGTTTTCTTACTTTTTGTGCAAGATTAATGTTGTAAAAAGCATTTACAACATCTCCTTTGTTACATTTTGTTGCAATTGAAGAAGCCTTTTTATAAATGTCTGTGCTCCATTGAAGCCACCCAGTATTAAAAGTGTTTATTTCAAGATTAGTTGTATCTATAGTAATGATTTCTTCTTCAATTATTTCCAAAAATAAACCTTTAATAATATTATTTATGTAGTCGTATCTTGTCTGTGATTCTAACTTTTGTTCGAGCAAAGTGCCCATATTTGAACTCAAAGCTACAATTATTATAGACTCCAATAAGTGTTTTAAATTGTGTAAAGTCTCCATTTTGTAGGCTTGACAAATGGCCCTAATATAAAATTGACGTGCTTTAGGTGATGGATGTTGTTTTAAGCAATCCAATCTGCATATTAACGCTACTAAATGACTTACATCTAATCTAATAAATGTTGGAAGAACTATTTGTGATTTTTGCATTACAAGATCGTAACAAGTCTGCAAGTAATCACGTAAATCACGTTTTGCAAATGCAATGGAAATTGATGTTAGCAGTGCATGACTGAAATCACATACAACCATTCGAGGTATAGGTACTTTACTACTTATGATTTTTAAAAGACATGTCGTAATTGTTACCGCGTCTTGAGCGGCAGATAACATTTGAAATACGGGTACACCTACACTTACATATGGGACACTCATACATTGATATAAAAATATGTGACTAGATTTTGAATGCTCAAACTTAATTTTTTTGGCTACTGAGCCGGTTGCGTCAATGGTCATAAATGATTGCACATCATTCTTATAATGTAACTTATATAATAACTTTTGCTCTTTGGTCCAATAATGACAAACAAACGGAGATGCGCTAATGTTATGAATAGAACCTACGTGTGTAGTATCTTTAGCATTGATAAGATTATTAATAGGTTTCGAGCCAGTAAGTCCTAGACGTTTATTTCTTGTCTCACTAATAGCTTTTCTTAAAACAGTAGTTTTTGGAAGAACAGGAGGAGCGACATTTCCGAACTCTATTAAATCTTTTGCTTTTGTTCTTACGTACGTAATTGCATCAGTTTTAGTATCTATTAAATGATTAGCTACCAATTTTCTTGTATACCCTCTTAATTGTCTTCTCGTTACATGAACATGATTTGGATTAGGACTTTTAATGATACAGTTAAATGTAACACTTTCATTTTCAGTTGGCTTTTCTGTAAGAATACAAGCAAGTTTTGCAGAACATTCATTGCAATATGCTTTAACTTTACAATATGTAGGATACTGTAATCGACTTTTTATATAGATTTTAGTTAAAGAATTCAGGATGACAAAAATTACTTTTTCCAAGACTATTACGATTTATTTAACAATGTAGGACGATCACGAATTATACAGAAATCAAATGTTCGACGAACTTCGACTCGACTTATTCTTTCTTATATCGACACGACTTATTTTCTGTACTTTCGGCGAAAAAGCCCCGCGCTTTCCCGGAGCTCGGCTTAAATACTCGGGAGACACTTCTTCTCCTCGCTACCGCGCGACAGGTGCTCCCGAATATTTACTTCTGTTATAAATTCCTCAGCGTCGTGCCGAGGTCGCGCCGTCGAAACATAGCTCGTCGGAAAACAATATAGAAGATCGGCCGTATGGCCTTTAGCTAAATTATACATTACGCTTTCTCTTACAACTCGGCCATCCTGCAAGACCGATTTTGGGTGCAAAATCGGTTGCTCCTTAGAATGGGTTGACGCGGTTCCGCCAACGATACAAAAATTTATTTATTTTTTTTTTCTTTTTTTTTTTCCACATATACATCAAGATGCATTTCTAGCCTTAACAATTAGTTACATGGATTATCGTTATTCGTCAAACGACTACAGTGTCGTCGGTACATATAATTACATATTTTTTTTTTTTTTCTATTTCGGTCTCGCATCGCGCGACGGTTCGGCGATTCGTACCCAGGGCTTTAGCCGATCGGCTGACACGACCGTGTCTAGTGGCCGCGGTCCCTGATTAAACCCGGGTATATCTTTTATTACGTATCTACTGTTGCCAAGGACTTTGGCGACTCAGTACGGCCCTTTGTAGCTAGGTTTTAACTTCGCATTCTCGCCCGTCTTCACTCGCGAATCTCGCATCAGGATTAGATCGCCTTCCTTATAATTCGTTGGTTTGCGAAATCTGGCTTCGGTAACCGCCTTATTGTACTCGCGCATTTGCTCGGTCGCGTGCTCGGCCACGTCCCGCGACCGCTTTCGCTCGCTCTCAATATCCCGATCGATCCTCGCTAAGGCACGCGTAAACCTCGTAAATGCCGCGTCGGCGTGATTTCGCTGGTCAAAACCGAGCATCATTCTAGCCGGTGTAGTTTTAATTGTCGAATGCCGAGTATTATTAACGACGTATTGTACCGTGCCTAACCGTGTTTCCCAATCCGTCGGATCCTCCAACGATTTTGTTAACGAGCTTTTTAGAAATCTGTTTACCCGCTCGACCATCCCGTTGGCCCATGGGGCCGTCACGGTCACTCTTCGGCATTTTATATTTCGCATTTCCGAAAAATGCTCGAATTCACGCGAGGTGAACACTGTTCCGCGGTTAGATACGACGCACTCCGGATTCCCGAACGTATCGTATATTTCCCTCATCTTGTTTGTTACTTCTTTCGCGCCCGTAGACTTCGTCGGGAAAAGCCATGTGAAGCGCATGTACGCGTCAATGATTACTAATATATGACGATAACCATTCGCGGACTCGGCTAGCGGACCGAAATGGTCCACGTGAATCACCTCGAGCGGTGTCTTCGCGTCCGCATGCAAATGCGTTTCTCGTTCCCTGCTATGACTCGACTGATTCGACATTAAACAAACAAAACAATTGGCCACGTAATCGAATACTTTTTTGCGCATATGAGGAAACCAATAATGCGCGCGGATTCCCTCATACACTTTATCGGCACCACAATGATGCGCGTCATCGTGATGCGCCCGGAGCAAGCTCGCAATCATGCACGACAAATTGCGGATTATTAACTCCGTTCTTCCGATATACAAGTCCGTCTACCAAATCGAACCGATCGCTCTCCTCAAATTCCAATTGCTTGCTTATTTTGGAGATCTTTGTGTCCGCGAGCTGCCGCATTTCTAGCTCTCGCTCGAGAGGCATTTGATACACGTATCCCACGTTTCGGCTCAGCGCATCGACGTGAGCCATCCTCTTACCGGGTCGGTGCATTACATTAAACGAGTACCCTTGCAGCGCTAGTGTTCATCGCGCAATTCTCGTATTTAAATTTGACTTGTTCATCGCGTACACTAAGGCATTGCAGTCTGTGACGATGGTAAACGGTCGCCCGTACAAATACAGATGGAAACGTTCCACGGCGCGCACAATAGCGAGCATTTCAGGCTCGAAGCTATGGTAGTTTTTTTCCGCTTGATTCGTCGCCTGCGAGTAGTAGGCCACCGGGCCCCACGCGCCGTCCGCGTGCCTCTGCATGAGCGTGGCTCCTAGCCCCGTGCTACACGCGTCCGTATGCAGCTGGGTTTCGGCCGCCGGGTCGTAGATGCGAAGTACTGGCGGCGAAACAAGTTCGGATTTTAATACCTTGAACGCTTTGATACAATTTTGACAAAAATTAAATGCCGCTTCCTTTCGCAACAAGTTCGTCAGCGGTTTCGCTTTTAACGAAAAATCGGAAATGAATCTACGGAAATAGTTGGCTAATCCTAAAAATTGTTGAATTTCTTGTACGCTCGTCGGTTGTCGGAAATCTCGCACTGCCTTTATATGCCGGGGACTTAACGTAATTTCGTTTTCCGAAATAATATACCCCAAGAACTCGATAGTTTTCCTCAAAAATACGCATTTGTCGAAATTTAACCGAAAATTATATTTTTTTAATTCGATTAGAACCTCTTCTAACACTCGCAAATTTTCCGCCTCAGTTTTCGTAGGGATTAATATATCATCCATATACAGCACTATTAAATCGCGTCGTATTCATGGCTCGAGGATTTGCGCGAGCCGTTTCTGAAATTCGGCCGGCGCCTCGCAATAACCGAAAGGGAGATAACGATACTCGTATTGTCCGTCGGGTGTCGCGAACGCGAAAAACTTAGTATGGTCCTCGTGGACCCGAATCTGGTGAAACCCGTCCTTAAGGTCCAGCAGAGTGAAAACGCTCCGGCCCGCCAGTCTTGATACGCATTCTTCGATCACAGGAAAAGGAAAATTTTGCTTTTCCACACGCGCGTTTAATGGTCGAAGATCGACGCACAGTCGCATCGCTCCGTTTTTCCGTTTTACGAGGACTAACCGCGCACAGTAAGGCGACGTGCTCTTTTTTATGATTCCCCGATCAAGTAGGTCGTCGACGATTTTCCGAATCTCGGTCCGTTCGGTCAGTGCAAAACGGCGAAGCGCATAGGCGTACGTAGAATCGTCCCGCAATTTCACTTGCACCGCGTAGTCATCTTCCACGGGAGTGACTTTCGTGTTTTGAACGCGTGTTAATATTTTCTCTAATTTGGCTTGGTTGAGAGCGTTCAAGTTTGAGTCCGTTATTATTTTACTAGCTTCTTCGTCGTCCTCGATATATAATGGCAAACTCGCAAATAAATTCACGTGATCGCTTTCTGATCGGGCTGACGGTTTATAAATTAATGTAAAATTTTCAGCTCCTATGAATTGCCGGCCTAAAATAAAATCGCTTTCTGCCATATCGCTATTTAATACATGCAAATCTATATTGAAAATTTTCGACGGCGCTTTTTTAAATCCTAACCGGACGCGCACCTTTCCTTTTATTTTTAACCGCTCATTGCTCAAGTTTTTAACCGCGCTCACCGACGATTCCAGAGGCAAATTTTCGGGCTCGATATATCGCTCGAACACGGCGCGCTTCACAAAAGAAACCGGGCTCCCGGTATCGATTAACGCTCGCAGATTACAGATCTTCCCTTGGATTTCACTTACGGTTACGAACGGCTCGTCGATCTCTAGGCAGCGGTCTGCAGCATCTACCGTCGCCACCGTTTCGTCTTTTTGCTCCTCCGTCTCTCGGCTCTCGGTGACGCTAGCCGCGGTCCTCGGCGCGGCCCTGTTCGTCCGGTTACTCCGCTCCTTCAGTGCCGGGCAGTCAAACTGGCGGTGGCCCTTGCCCTTGCAGTATGTGGCCTGTGGCCACGAAGCAACTTCAGACCCCGCGCCGCGACTACCACTGATCGCTCTAACCTTCGCGCGGACACCGTCTATATTCAATTTACGCGGGCCGAACAACCGCCCGCGGCGCGTAGCGCGGACCGCCGTAGCGGGTAACATGGGCCGCCCAACCGCTTACACCGCGCACCGCCACAGACCGCTCGGGAGTGGGGT
The DNA here is from genome assembly GCF_019399895.1 of Cardiocondyla obscurior. Lineage (NCBI taxonomy): Eukaryota > Metazoa > Arthropoda > Insecta > Hymenoptera > Formicidae > Cardiocondyla > Cardiocondyla obscurior. Next base: position 4,965,570 of record NC_091879.1, on the reverse strand, counting down.
GTCCCCCACTCCCGGGCCCACGAATATATAAACCGCCTCGAACGCAACGAGGCACCTTTTCCGCGCTGGGGAGTACCCCAGCATCCGATCCTCCAGGACTTGGGCGCTCCCAAGTCTTCCTCGACCGGGCTCACCCGGCCTTCGAAGCCGACTTCGCTCTACACGACTCGGGCGCTCCCGAGCCTTCCTTCGACCGGGCGCTCCCGGCCGTCCTCGACACCGACATCTCCGAGACTCGGGCGCTCCCGAGCCTTCCTTCGACCAGGTGCTCACGGCCGTTCTCGACACCGGCATCCCCGAGACTCGGACGCTCCCGAGCCTTCCTTCGACCGGGCGCTTCCGGCCGTCCTCGACACCGACATCTCCGAGACTCGGGCGCTCCCGAGCCTTCCTTCGACCGGGCGCTTACGGCCGTCCTCGACCCCGACATCTCCGAGACTCGGGTGCTCCCGAGCCTTCCTTCGACCGGGCGCTCCCGGCCGTCCTCGACACTGACATCTCCGAGACTCGGGCGTTCCCGAGCCTTCCTTCGACCGGGCGTTCCCGGCCGTCCTCGACACCGACATCTTCGAGACTCGGGCGCTCCCGAGCCTTCCTTCGACCGGGCGCTCCCCGGCTCTCTCTCTCACCGACACGGCCCTAGCACTCCGTCTCGTAGGTAGATTACGTTGCGGCGCCGCCGACTCGCGAACGCGAAGCCTGTACGATTGATACGGACCGAACGGCCTAGCTTGTAATCCGCACCGCCGACTCGCGACCGCGGAGCCTGTACGACCGATACGGCCCGAACGGCCTAGCTTGTAATCCGCGCCGCCGACTCGCGAACACGAAGACTGTCCGACCGATACGGCCCGAGCGGCCCATCCTGTAACTCGCGTCGCCAACTCGCAACCGCGGAGCCTGTACGACCGACACGGCCCGTTACATGGGATACGTCCCGAAGAGACCCGAACTAGCTTTCACACTGAATCCAGCTTCCGGCGGATGTCCGCTTTTGTTCAATTCATCTTTAGATTATTATATTGTTTGTTCCTTGGTTTCATTCATTCTTAGACTAAGTGTATTATTTGTCTCTACTTTATTTCTTTTCTTAATAAATCTTTTATTTTACGATAACCAAGTCTCGGTTCTTTACACTCGCACTCTGGCTTCCGACGAGCTCTCCGAACGCGAAATTACCGTGTTACATGGCGCCCGAACAGGGACCTGACCGTATCAAGACTTGAGTTGTCGCGAATGAAGAGCTGGATTTACAAACTGTCCAAAAACGATTTAGCCGAGGAATTGGCGCGAATTCACATTGACAATAGCGGACCTTGCAGTCAATTACGACACCGACTTCAAAGGTTTGTGGAAGCCAACCCCGACTATAAGCCCCCGATGGCCCTTAACAAAACCGATCCACCGAAACCACAGTGCAAATCACAGTCAGCCATCCTCATGGAAGTACCAGACGACGAGCTACACGCCTCAAAACAACTAGACGCGTTCGCGGCTGGCACGCCGCAGCACCACCCGCTCCCAGCATTCAGCCACGTGGAGGAACTATTACCATTGCACGCCCCGGCACCAGAGGCTCGGATGGAGGGTGCCGCCATCAGTCGGGCCGAAACGAGTCCCCCTCGTAAGAACGAATCCGTCAGCCTGAACGATCACGCGAAGGTTATTAATCAAATTCGAAAGTGGGGCGTCCACTTCGATGGAAAAGACCCGTTCGCATTTCTCGAGCGTATCCAGGAACTACAGCGAGCATACGGCTACCCGGGGGACCTCTTGCTGCTAGGGCTACCTGAGATGTTAAAAGGAAACGCTTTGCTCTGGTTCCGAAATAATCAGGACCAATGGAAACGTTGGACCGATTTCCAGGACAGCTTCCGGAACTATTACTTGCCCCACCGATACCGGGTCCAGCTCACACGAGAAATACACGGCCGAGTACAACGGACGGGAGAACCGTTTAAGCAATACGCCACCGCACTGCTAACCATGGCCCGTCGGGCTGGGAACCTGTCCACCGACGAAGTCCTGGATCGAGTTTACGAGAACATGAGGCCCGAATACAAATTATACATCCGGATCCGAGACGTGAGCAACCTGGAGGACCTCACTAACCGAGCAGCCGAGTTTGAAGACATTAAACGCCAGGAGAGGGAGCATGCCGAGAAACAGCAAGCCAGTCGGCCACCGGCAGTGGCCGCCGCCGTCGCCTATAGTCGGGAAGAATGCTGTTGGCGCTGCAAGCAAAGAGGCCACACCCGAACCGAATGCCGGCGCCCCGCCGTCAAGTTTTGCTCCCGTTGCGGCAAGGACGGCGTCCTAACGAGGGATTGCCACCCGTTTGCGGGAAACGCACAGCGGGCCGGGGGCGTCGACAGCGCCGACCGGCCCAGCACCAGCCAGAATTAAGGTTTCGGCCCCGGCCGCACCTGCCAATCCTGCTCGGGAACAGCGAGATTGAGGCGTTGCTCGACTCAGGATTCGAGCTGTCATGCGTCAACGCCGAGGTAGCAAAATTGGCCGAGGATCTGGGCTATCATCGCCAGGCGGACCGACAGCAGGTCAGATTGGCAGACGGGGAAACCACGGAAACCGCCGGCAGTTTGCTACTTCCGGTTCGGCATGATGGGAAGATTTTTCGGCACCAGTTTACGATCATGCCGCACGCCCGCACCCCCATGATCATAGGGGTAGACTTTTGGGAACGGATGGGGCTAACCCTACGGATCCCACCCGGCAGTACTGAGCTAGAACAAGTATGCAGCTTGGACGATGTCGGATTGGCTACGCAATCGCCGGAAGAGGAAGACCGCCTTAAGCAGTTTCTTGAGATAGAACTCAGTAAATTTCAAGACGTACACGGGCCCACCGATAAAATTTCTCATCGGTTACGCCTGAAAACCGATCAGCCAATTAAGCAAAGATACCGCCCACGCAACCCAGCCATGCAAGAGGTTATAAATCAGGAAGTCAACCGGATGGAACAAAGCGGAATCATCGAGCCTTCCCGCGGAGCATGGAACTCGCCAATTGTACTTGTTAAAAAGAAAGATGGTCGGTATCGGTTCTGCATCGACTATCGAAAAGTCAACGAGGTCACTGAGAAGGATGCGTACTCATTACCACAAGTTAACGCCACGCTCGACAAATTGCGAGGAGCGCGATACCTAACCACGCTGGACCTGAAGGACGGCTATTGGCAGGTGCCGTTGGAGCCAGAGAGCCGGCCAATCACCGCGTTCACGGTCCCCGGCCGAGGCCTGATGCAGTTTAAAGTCATGCCGTTCGGACTGCATTCAGCTCCGGCCACGTTTCAACGGCTCCTGGACGCGGTGATCGGACCCGAACTCGAACCATGGGCATTGGTCTATCTCGACGATATTATCCTCAGTCATACGTTCGACGAGCATCTAGCCCACTTGAGAACGGTTTTCAAGCGCCTGCGTGACGCAAGGCTGCGTCTAAACTCTGAGAAGTGTTACTTCTGCCGACTACAGTTAAAATACCTGGGGCACATAATTGACCGCAGAGGCATACGTACCGACCCGGAGAAAACGTCAGCCGTAACAAACTGGCCACCACCAACAACCCTCCGTCATGTACGACAGTTTTTGGGCATGGCCTCATGGTACCGCCGGTTTATCGAGAATTTCTCCAGCATCGCTGCGCCGTTATCACGACTTACCAGGAAACATGCACGTTGGAGTTGGGGGCCCGACGAGGAAGAAGCATTCGCCAACCTGAAGACCGCACTAACAACCGCGCCAGTACTGGCCTGTCCGGATTTTACCCGCCGCTTTGTGCTTCAAACGGACGCCAGCACCAGCGGCCTGGGAGCAGTGTTGACGCAACACTTGGCGGAAGGAGAGCGGGTTGTCGCGTATGCCAGCCGCACACTTAACAAAGCTGAAAAGAATTACAGTGCCACGGAATTATATGAATAGAGTGTTTGGCGGTTATCTGGGGCATACGAAAGATGAGAGGATACCTAGAGGGCTATTCTTTCACCGTGATCACCGACCACCAAGCATTAAAATGGCTGCAGCGCCTAGAGGAGCCCATCGGACGACTGGGGCAATGGCTGTTCGAGCTCCAACAGTTTGACTTCGACGTTCGCTACCGAAGAGGAGCGGCAAACCAAGTGGCCGACGCGCTCTCCCGACAGCCGGCCGTGGCCAGCACCGAAGCACCAGTTCCGGACAACTGGTACCGATGCATTCTCAACGGAGTCCGAGAAAACCCAACGGACTTCCCCGACTACAAAGAACATCAGAGATGCTTATTTCGACACATCTTGCACGAATTAGACTTTAAGGAAGTCGACCCAGCCACGCAATGGAAACGATGCGTACCATAATCAGAGCGGCAACACACAATCGCCCGGCATCATGAGGATGTTAACGCCGGACACTTCGACACGGCCAAAACCATTGCCCGCATGGCCAGACTATTCTATTGGCCGGGTATGTTCCGCGATATTACGCGATTCGTGAGACGTTGTAAGAATTGCCTCGTCTACAAGGTCTCGCCCACCAAACCGGCCGGGAAATTGCACACGACGCCCGTTACAGCACCATGGAAGCAAGTGACTATGGACCTGGTGGGGCCCCTACCTCGGTCACGGAAGGGCAACACGTGGCTTCTGGTCATGCAGGACCGTTTCTCCAAGTGGATAGAGCTCCAACCTCTGCACAGAGCAACAGCAGGAGCCGTTACAGCCGCGGTCATCGAAAAGATACTATACCGGCACGGATGCCCTGACCAAGCAATCACCGACAACGGCACTCAATTTCGTTCACGTCAACTAGGACGACTACTGCAAGCCTGGCATATACAACACCGGACCACGCCCATTTACACACCACAGTGTAACCCGGTCGAGCGAACTAACCGCACCATAAAAACAATGATTGCGCAATATACGAAAACAAACCATCGACGCTGGGACGAACAGCTAGGTCCCATCCAGTTTGCTTTTAATACCGCGCAGCATGATGCCACCGGCTACACGCCCGCCTTTCTAAATCATGAACGGGAACTAGCACTTACACATCCTGACGACCGACGCCATGCCACTCCTAGCACACCTCATCGCACAGCAAGCGCTAAACGAGACTTTCAATTGGTACGAATCAAGCTGGCACGCGCCTTCCAGCGGCAGGAAGCAGCATACAATTTGCGACGACGGGAGTGGAAACCGCAATTGGGCGAGTCCGTATGGAAGAGAGAGCATCCATTATCGCGAAAAGCCGAAGGATTTAATGCGAAATTAGCGCCAAAATATTCGGGCCCGTTCTCAGTAAAAAGGTTCATATCACCAGTAATAGTTGACCTCCGCGACAGCCGAGGGCGTTGGTATCGCCGCATACATATGTGGACGTTGACGGTGTCCAGCCGGCGCTACAAGTCGCGCAGAATAATGGAGTCACAATTTAAAACATAAAGGCAGACACTTGACAAATTCACAAACAAAATTCAAATATATTTAACAAACAAATAAAAAAAATAACAAGCGATAATAAACATAATAAAAAGCAGAGCACAAATTATAAAAAGAAGCAATCCTCTCATTTGAGGAAATAAAAGCGGATCGGTATAGACCGCGTTAGACTTATCTGTATTCCGCAGCGGCGGAAGAATGCTGTCGGCAGCAAGCGCAAGGAACTCGCAGTTCGCAGCTTGCGGTTCGCAATTCGCGTTTCGCCGTTCGCAATTTGTGTTCGCAACAGAGCCTGGCCAGGCTTGAGAACGCAGAGTGTTTCGCACACATGCACTCGATGCACAAACTGGAACGCGGTAGAACGAATGGAATATAAAATATAAAATATAAAGTGTCGTAGAAAACGACAGCTCAGCGATGTGCTCGCTATGAAATTCGGAGGGACTCTGAGGGCTCGGCTGATGCAACGAGCCTTCAGAGCTATTGTATAAGGAAAGTAAATCGGGAGAGTCCCGGAAGTCCGCCGGGTAAAGTCCCGAGACAAAGTCCGTTTCAAAGTTCGTTCATGGAGTAAACAATTATTAAAAGAAGGGCCGCGGTATTAGAATTTGCTTTCTTCTTCGTATGGTCGGTAACGTGTGAGGTGGCGTCATCCGACGTGTAGCGTCGAAGGGATCCGCCACAACCACTCCCCCTCCAGTTTCCTGATCATCCAGAGAAGGGAACGATACTCTTCGTGGTCTTGAAGATGATGGTTTAGGGTCTTCAGGTGTTGAGAAGTTAAGATTTTCAGAAGAGCTGGTATGAGTCCGGGATGCCGTTGCTTGTCCACTGATATGTGACTCTATGAAAGCTGGTTTCAAGGAGTCTGTAGAAACGACTTTCTTCAGTCCATCAATTTTGATGACGTATGTTTTGTCGTTGAGTCGTTTGATGATCTTGTGAGGTCCCGTGTATGGTGGTTGAAGAGGTCTTCTGATTGTGTCGACGCGCTTGAAAACGTGGGTACACGTTGAAAGCTCAGGATACTGGAACGGCTTGATTGTTGAATGATGAGATGTTGGAACTGGTTTAATTGTTTGAATCAAGCGTTGGTAGCTAGTTAAGAATTCGGTAGGATTCGCTTGTGAGGAGCGTGTCACAAAGAATTCTCTAGGTAAGCGAAGAGTAGTGCCATAAAGCATTTCTGCAGGGGAGGCTTCCAGGTCCTCCTTATGTGCAGTTCTGAGGCCGAGTAATACTGAAGGAAGCAGATTTGGCCATGGAGTGTGTGGATCGCACATTAAAGCTGTTTTGAGTGTGCGATGAAGGCGTTCAACAATTCCGTTAGCCTGTGGATGATATGGTGTTGTATGAATCCGATGAGTTCCCATGGATGAGGCCAGACAGGAGAAAAGGGCAGATTCAAATTGACTTCCTTGATCCGAAGTAATTGTGAGAGGTGTTCCGTAAACACAGATCCATGAGTTGAAGAAAGCGTCAGCGACTGTGCGGGCAGAGATGTTCTTCAAAGGAACGACGACAGGCCATCTGGTGAAGCGATCGATGATTGTCAAGCAATATTGATAATCCTGACAGAGCGGCATTTTGATGATGTCCAAATGAATGTGCTCGAAGCGGTTGTCAGGGCACGTAAACTTGTCGAGAGCCGTACGGTTATGTTTAAAGACTTTGGCACGTTGGCACGATTCACAGGTCCGTGTCCAATGAGCAATGTCTGAATTGATGTTGGGCCAGCAGAATTTTGACTTGATGGTCTTCAGAGTTGTTCTGTTGCTGGGATGAGACAAACCGTGGATGACATCAAAAGCGGTGCGTCGAAGATCCAGAGGTAGGTATGGTCGTACTAGTCCGTCGGAAGTGTTGCAGAAGATGTTGAATCCATCGATGAAGAGATTCTGAAGGTTGAGCGAAGAGTTAAGGAGAACTTCTTGAAGCTGGTTGTCCCTCGATTGAGCCTCGTGAATTGTGCGAGTGTCAAGCTGAGTTGGCATGTCGATGGTGCACGTTCGAGAAAGAGAGTCTGCCACACTGTTATCCTGTCCTTTAAGATGCACTATGTGCGCATTAAATTGCAGGATGTAGTCAAGTTGGGGAGCTTGTCGTGGTGAGGCTTTGTCCGAACGCTGTTGATTAGCGTAAATCAATGGTTTATGGTCTGTCCTGATGGTGAAGCTACGTCCTTCCAAGAATCGTCGAAAGAATTTGATGGAGGCGAAGATTGCCAGTAATTCTCTGTCGTATGTGCTGTATCTTTTCTCCGTGTCGCTCAGTTTGCGGGAGAAAAATCCAATTGGTTTGGAAACACCGTCGATTTCTTGTTCGAGTGAAGCACCGATTGCTGTGTCCAAAGCATCCGTCGTAAGAGTCAGAGATGCTGTGTTGTTGAGAAAGGAAGGCTTGCAAGCATGGACTATGGCATCCTTGCAGTCTTCAAAAGCTTGATCGGTTTCTGGAGTCCAAACGATGTCCTTTTTGCTTTTCCTCGGAACGTTCTTAAGGAGATCGTGTAGTGGAGCTTGTGTAGAAGCTGCGTGAGGAATGCATCTCCTGTAATAGTTGAGCATCCCGAGGAATCGTCGCAGTTGAGTAAAAGTCTGTGGTTTTGGAAAATCACGAATAGCCTGAACCTTGCGTGGTGGAGGTTCGTATCCTTGTTCGGAGATTGTAAATCCCAGGAAATTTACAGATGTTTCTCCGAAGCAGCACTTCTCCAGATTGATGGACAAGTTGTTTTCTCGAAGTAATCCGAACAGCTGCTTCAAGTGCTCGAGATGTTCTTCATGAGAGGAGGAGAGAATGAGTAGGTCATCCAAAAAGCTCCTGACGAATGGTAGTTCTCGTAGAAGATTGTTCATAACCCTCTGGAATGTCTGAGAAGCGTTGCGAAGTCCCATGGGCATGCCAAGAAACTCGAAAAGGCCGAAGGGAGTTGTAACGGCTGTCTTCTCGATGTCTTTCGATGCTACCGGCACTTGATAATATGCTTTTTGCAGGTCTATTGTGCTGAAGACTTTGTTTCCCTCACAGTCTTGCAATAGATCCTCGATGATAGGCAGCGGGTAACGGTCCGGAATTGTTTGGGCGTTTAGGCGCCTGTAATCACCCGTGACTCTCCAACCACCCAGGGGCTTGGAGACAAGGTGAAGTGGGCTGGCCCATTGGCTTGATGATGGACGAATGACGCTTTTATCCAGTAGGTTATTGAATTCCTTCTTTGCTGCGTTGAGCCGTCACCGATGAGGCGACGAGGTCGCTCGTAAGTCGGAGGTCCTTGTGTAATGATGTGATGGCGAACAGCAATTGGATTGTCCGTAAAAGTCAATGCCGTTGATGAAGCGAGGTCCGCATATTCCTGAAGTAACTTGTCGTAACTGTCCCTGAAAGGTCCCTCCGGAATAGGGCGTTTCTCAACGTGTGAGATATTATAATCTCGCACCGTTTTACAAAAACCAACAGTAGACACGCTTGTCTTTGAATCGATTAGTTTCTTATTTTTAAGGTCTATAAGAAGACCATAACGCGCGAGGAAGTCTGCTCCCAAAATAGCTGTGGTGATATCAGCAATAATGAAATTCCATTTAAAGTCCCGTCTGAGAGAAAGATTGACGGTGAGACTCTGTTGACCGTAAGTCTTTATCCGTGTTAAATTAGCCGCAAAGAGCGTGAGTTTGGGATTCGGTTTGACGTTAACCTCGCCGCGTGGTATTAACGAGATGGAAGAGCCGGAGTCAATTAAAAATTCAATTCCCGAAGCTCGATCAAAAACGATTAGGCGTTTTTCCGAGTTGGGAAGGCCAACGGTAGCCGCCTGAACGTGCGTTGGCGCAATTAGTTTCCCGACGCGGTTGAAGGGAAAGCCTTCTGTACAAATTTGCATGGCTGAATGCAACGTAAAGCTATGGGTCCCCATCGCTGATGATAGCGACAAATATCAGAAGGAGCCTCGCGGAAGCGCGGACGTGACCGAGATTGAGACAATGAGTGTTCGCGGGTGCGACGGTTGCGATTGAAAGTCGTTAATGCCTTCATTTGATTGAGAAGGTCGCAATTGAGTCCGATAAGCTGCGACATGGACGTTTGCAGAGCCAGAAGGGTGGCTTGGATCGAAGGATCCATGGAGCAGGCAGGAAGGACGGGATTAGTCTCAGCCTGAACTTTATTTGAGGCTACGGCTAGGACCGTAGGATTTGTATTGTCCTCAAGGAGCTCATCTGCCGCGGCCGCAAGCTCATCCAGCGATAAAGTTTTGAAAAATTGTAAAAGACGCTGCGCACTAGAAGGCAGCAGGTCCATCCACTTAACGCGAAGGACATCTTCCGAAGCGCGATTGTCCGCGAGAGATCGCATGCGACGGAGTAACTGCGAGGGTTTTCGATCACCCAGCTCTAGTTGGGTGAGCAGCTTCCTCATTTGACGGTCCGCTGAGTCCATGAACCGATCAAGGATGGCCTTCTTAAGGCCCGCATATTTGCGTTCTCGCGGCGGAGACTTAATGATATCTGCCACTTCCTGAAGGGAGTCGGAGTCCAGTTTGGAAACCACCATGTGGTATTTAAAGTCGTCATTTGTGACGCGGTTGATCTGGAAAGCAGATTCAACCTGGAAAAACCGAAGCTCCGGGTTCTCCTTCCAGAAAGGTGGCAGCTTGCAATTTTTGACAGCATCGGTGGATTCATCGGCAGCAGCCAGGTGGCTACCGGATACCGATTGCATTGCCATATTTTTAGTAGGTAATGGCGTGGCGGTACTTTCCTGTGACCTGTTCCGATCGTTTGTGCTATTTGGCGAAACTTGAGGAGTCAATACCGGCGGATTAGACATCCTCTTTCTCTTCTTCTTAGGTTTCTGATTAACTATCGAGCTATCGACAGTATCAGTTATCAGGCGCGACGGAACCGAACCCGTATCTGTAACTGCCTGAGTCAGCGAAGGCTGACGCAACAAGACAAAAAGTCAAGATGACAAAGAAACCGTGCGTCAAGTCACAGGAAGTGATAACGCCGTACCAAAAGTCACCGGATATAAAATGATAGTAATGAAACGCGATCAACAAAGAAAATATCGTGTTGCTAATGATGCAACTCGCAAAGGACCCAGAAAATAATAATAAAAAATCAAAAATCAAATAATGGCCCGAAAACTAAGGATCCATAATCCGTGGACCTGCACAATTAGGCACTTTATTCAAGTTGTAAGGCGGCACTGATTTGTAATTAAAAATTTTTTTTTTTTTTAATGTTCGTGATCGCGGGTTGTCAAATTATTTCACGAGAATATAAAATAAAAGAAAGGTCCTTTGTGACACAAAAAAAAAAATCTCGCAATGAAAGTACCGATTTCAAAGAATGTCTCGACACCAAGTCCCGAGTTCGTTAAATTGACGAAAGCACAAAAAAATAAAAGGAGTGATTGCCTTTATGTCAAGGAAATGGCCAAGTAATGCCAGAGTTTTTTTTTTTGCAAAGCTGCGTACCCTGATTGTGATCGCCTGATCAGAGGGATCAAAATCAAAAAGTGCAGAAAAGTGACGTTTATATCACGTCGGGGTCACCAATGTGGACGTTGACGGTGTCCAGCCGGCGCTACAAGTCGCGCAGAATAATGGAGTCACAATTTAAAACATAAAGGCAGACACTTGACAAATTCACAAACAAAATTCAAATATATTTAACAAACAAATAAAAAAAATAACAAGCGATAATAAACATAATAAAAAGCAGAGCACAAATTATAAAAAGAAGCAATCCTCTCATTTGAGGAAATAAAAGCGGATCGGTATAGACCGCGTTAGACTTATCTGTATTCCGCAGCGGCGGAAGAATGCTGTCGGCAGCAAGCGCAAGGAACTCGCAGTTCGCAGCTTGCGGTTCGCAATTCGCGTTTCGCCGTTCGCAATTTGTGTTCGCAACAGAGCCTGGCCAGGCTTGAGAACGCAGAGTGTTTCGCACACATGCACTCGATGCACAAACTGGAACGCGGTAGAACGAATGGAATATAAAATATAAAATATAAAGTGTCGTAGAAAACGACAGCTCAGCGATGTGCTCGCTATGAAATTCGGAGGGACTCTGAGGGCTCGGCTGATGCAACGAGCCTTCAGAGCTATTGTATAAGGAAAGTAAATCGGGAGAGTCCCGGAAGTCCGCCGGGTAAAGTCCCGAGACAAAGTCCGTTTCAAAGTTCGTTCATGGAGTAAACAATTATTAGAAGAAGGGCCGCGGTATTAGAATTTGCTTTCTTCTTCGTATGGTCGGTAACGTGTGAGGTGGCGTCATCCGACGTGTAGCGTCGAAGGGATCCGCCACACATATACAGGATCTGAAACCAGACCCCCTTCCAGCAGAGATCGACCAATCCCGAGCCAATCAACCTCTCCACATGGGATATATAAGGCACGCTCGACTGACCCAGATACCATTCGAGCAGTCGACCATGGAGAAGAAGAAGCGCTTGCGAGACTTGTTCGGAAGTATGAGCAAGGAGAGTGAATCGCCGCCGGCCAGCCCACCGCCAGGGGTCTGGCCACCACCGATAGACCCCAGACGACGCTACCCGGCGCCCCGGGTCGGAACCCGGGTACAACGGGGAGACGGCAGCCAGCGAGCCTACACACGCTGGCTGGAGGAGCTTCCACCCGCTCCACCAAAGACAACGCGCAACCGGCAAAACCAGCCCACGGGGACTACGACCACCCGAAAGCCGCCACGGAAAGGCACCGCCGTGGCCTCAAAAGCTGCGGCAAGCGGCACTGTGGCCAGTGCACCACCAACAGCGACCGCAAGTGGGCCAGGCGGTTCAAGGGAGCAGGAACGGCAACCCTTCGGAAAAGAAGCCACAACCGCGGGCCGGATCAACGCCGCCACCCGGGACAAAAGCACGGCCAGAGGAACGACCATGACCAGTATCCCGGGCAGCTCGGGGCAAGGACAAGGTGGTCTGTCAACAGCACCACAGCCCCCCAAAACGACGAGGTACGGCTCGCAGGCACCACCGAAGCCGATCTTTCGGTCGATGAAAGTGGTACGTCCACCACGACCAGAGGTACCCACAGTGGCTGGAATAGAAAAGCAGCCGACAACCAGCGAGCATCCCGTCCAGGCTTTCGCACAGAAGCCCACTAGGGCCACGGAGACGCCTTCGACCACCAGGGCAGTGGCAGCCAGGGGATCCATGCCATTACCAGCCACGGCACGGAACCCAGCAGCCGCCCCAGGCAACGCGCAAGCTAAGTACGAGCGACAGCAGAAGTTGCAGCCATCTCAGATGCCCGGCAAACGTCGGCAACTCCACTCGTGCTGCCTCTACCGCCTTTCGCCGCCGTCAAGTTATCAAGACCACCAGTAACGCCTCCACCAGCTCCAGCCGCCTATGTAATCAACAAGGGCTGGACCGCGAGAGCCGGAGTACCACTTCAGGTGCCTATCCAACTACCAGATGGGGAGATAGTCCAGGTGCCTATGTCGGCCATACAGCAGAACCGGAAATACCGGGCCCGGTCAGCGACCGGCAGATGGGTGCTGCGGTTCGCGGCCGATGGACGACTAACGCTGTGCCGAAAGGTTCAGGAGCCAGCACCCTAAACAGGGGAGTGATGTGGCCTGTGGCCACGAAGCAACTTCAGACCCCGCGCCGCGACTACCACCGATCGCTCTAACCTTCGCGCGGACACAGTCTATATTCAATTTACGCGGGCCGAACAACCGCCCGCGGCGCGTAGCGCGGACCGCCGTAGCGGGTAACATGGGCCGCCCAACCGCTTACACCGCGCACCGCCACAGACCGCTCGGGAGTGGGGTGTCCCCCACTCCCGGGCCCACGGGTATATAAACTGCCTCGAACGCAAACGAGGCACCTTTTCCGCGCTGGGGAGCACCCCAGCATCCGATCCTCCAGGACTTGGGCGCTCCCAAGTCTTCCTCAACCGGGCTCACCCAGCCTTCGAAGCCTACTTCGCTCTACACGACTCGGGCGCTCCCGAGCCTTCCTTCGACCGGGCGCTCCCGGCCGTCCTCGACACCGACATCTCCGAGACTCGGGCGCTCCCGAGCCATCTTTCGACCGGGCGCTCACGGCTGTCCTCGACACTGACATCTCCGAGACTCGGGCGCTCCCGAGCCTTCCTTCGACCGGGCGCTCCCGGCCGTCCTCGACACCGACATCTCCGAGACTCGGGCGCTCCCGAGCCTTCCTTCGACCGGGCGCTCCCCGGCTCTCTCTCTCACCGACACGGCCCTAGCACTCCGTCTCGTAGGTAGATTACGTTGCGGCGCCGCCGACTCGCGAACGCGAAGCCTGTACAATCGATACGGACCGAACGGCCTAGCTTGTAATCCGCGCCGCCGACTCGCGAACGCGAAGACTGTCCGACCGATACGGCCCGAGCGGCCCACCCTGTAACCCGCGCTACCGACTCGCGACCGCGGAGCCTGTACGACCGATACGGCCCGAACGGCCTAGCTTGTAATTCGCGCCGCCGACTCGCGAACACGAAGACTGTCCGACCGATACGGCCCGAGCGGCCCATTCTGTAACTCGCGTCGCCAACTCGCAACCGCGGAGCCTGTACGACCGACACGGCCCGTTACATGGGATACGTCCCGAAGAGACCCGAACTAGCTTTCACACTGAATCCAGCTCCCGGCGGATGTCCGCTTTTGTTCAATTCATCTTTAGATTATTATATTGTTTGTTCCTTGGTTTCATTCATTCTTAGACTAAGTGTATTATTTGTCTCTACTTTATTTCTTTTCTTAATAAATCTTATTTTACGTTAACCAAGTCTCGGTTCTTTACACTCGCACTCTGGCTTCCGACGAGCTCTTCGAACGCGAAATTACCGTGTTACAAGTAAAAACAGCTCACATCTGCCCTGCACTGCAAGTGGTGTCCACGTTTACCGCAGTTTTGGCATGTCCGATCGTCCGTCTTGGCCGGGGCCGATCTGGTCACCGGCTGCCGCTCCGGCTCCAAATCACCGGCGACGAGAAAACGCATCCGGTCTACGAATGCCTCCACCGTTCCCTCCTGCAGCGACAACGCCGTGACCCTGAGTGAACTCGTTTGGATGCCGCCAATTAATAGTTGAATCACGTCCTTGGTCGGCAGGTTGAGCGACTTCATCAATACTTGCTTTTCTACGACATAGTTATCGAATGTTTCTTTATTTACTTGCCATTTTCTTGCCTCTACTTTCTTTATCCTCTCGTAGAACGGTATGTGCCGACGAAACATGGCCAGGAGCTCTCGTCTTAGTTCGATCCAGGATTTCATGATCGGTCCGTTTTTGAGGTCGTACCACTTTCGGGTCGTGCTCGTGAGCCGGCTCGACGCCGCCAACACCATCGATGCGTCAGATGCACCATGGATCCTTGCCACCGCGTCCACGCGGTCTACCCACTGTTGGGCGTTTTCCGCTTCGGTCCCTCCGAACTCCGGAATTTGCGTCGCGATCCACTTGATGGGCAGGCCTCCTTCTCTCTAAAGTAGAATCAGTGCATTTTCACTGAGAAATAGTTCATAGTCACTGATGGTCTCAGTTATAAGTATACCACTGAAAATTAGTGAAAACTCACTAAAAGAATCAGTAAGAACGACGACTGATTCAATAAGTGGTATTTAACTGTAGAAAACAGTGATTAAATAACAGCAGAAACAGTCATACGTACT
This sequence comes from Cardiocondyla obscurior, assembly GCF_019399895.1. NCBI lineage: Eukaryota > Metazoa > Arthropoda > Insecta > Hymenoptera > Formicidae > Cardiocondyla > Cardiocondyla obscurior. The sequence continues at coordinate 4,950,464 of NC_091879.1, read as the reverse complement.
GTTCAAATCTGTAATGAATGCTGTTTCCATTAGTGTTTTGTACTATTTACATCAGTACTATATACTGCTTAAATCAGTACATCAAGAGGCACGGCAGTGCCTCGCGCCAAGTATAGGCGCAGCGAGGCACTATCGTGCCTCTATTACGCGAGACGACGTTTTGAGAAATCCGTAGATTACCGGATCTCAATAACGGCTCAACCAATCGCTTTCTTAATAGGCATATTGCATTGATTATGGTCGACTTATATAATAAAAGTCTTTTTATTATTTCGCTGCGTGGTCTACAAATAAAGATATCGCGATTATAATTTTGGTTACAAGAGTAAAATTATTAAGATTCTCCGTCGTTATTTTTACGTCTCAAAAAATGTCCCTTTCGTTTTCGCGTCGCTAGATGGTGCGGATTGATTTATCGACAGTTTGATAATATTATCGACTCTGTTGATTGACGTGTGAGTTTGACGTGTGAGGTTAGTGATCCGCAGTGATCCGTTAATTAAGGTAAGTGTGACTAATATTATTTAAATGTTATTTATAGTATATATATTATATTATATCAAATATAATTTAAATGTTATTATTAATAATCTTATATTTCAGAGATGGCTCAAATTCTTAAAGAAGGTAAAAATTAATGGTTAAATAGCGAGGTAATTATCAAAAATTTGTTTGTCAAATCTGAAACAAAATATATTTTATGATTAGGTTTCTTGTCTGATGGCTGCGTTTCGAAAAGGTCATATTAAGGTATTGAAATGGATGGATGGTAAATCACGTAACGCAATTTCCAAGTGATCAAGAAATGACAAGATCTTGATAGCGTTACCAGTGCAGGATCGGTATCAACAACTTCGATTACAACCACTAGGACATCCACCAATATTAATTCCGATTGAAAATTGAAAGGTCAATTAGTTTTTGAAACTTCCTTGAAGCATCCTGCTGATAGAGAAGATTTTGAAGCGACTGGTAATGAAACTTATGTTCCTGGCAAAGGAAAAAAGTCTTATAATAATCAATACGATGGAGATACTTTAAACACATCATCGAAAACGAGTAATACCAGCCCCAAACAAAGTGGAAAGCGTGAAGAAGGATGGAAAGAAGTTGTACGAATGTAAGATACATGTTCTTGAAAAAAATTTTCCAAAATTCTTTTCTTTATGTTTTTGGTGAATTAATAATATTTATTATATTATAAATATTTATTATATTATAATATTTATTATATTATTAATAATATTAATATTTACGGCTATCTAATGTAATTGTGGTTTACAGGGGACAGTCTGATGATTCGGGAAGATTTATGAATTCACCGTTTCTAAAAAAGTGTCCGTTCCCACAAATGCTATCAGCCGAGTAATAGGCAGAGGTGGCAGTCATATAAATGCTATTCGTGGTGCTATGGGTGCGTACATCGAAGTAGAAAATTGGTAACATATATAGCATCATTTTTATAGGCAAATTCTCAAATAAAAAAATTTACTGAAAAAATTAAGCAATTCGAAGAAACGGATAAAACTGCAAAGGTAATGTTTTTTTTAAATAATTACAATTTATTGTTATATTAAGATTGTAAAGAAATGTGACAAATAAAAATACTTTATTCCAGAATTTCACTTTGTTATTAGAACAAGAACGAATTCAGTGGAAATCTTTGGAAAATAAACTTACGAAACAGATTGAAGAGAAAAAAAAAACGATGTAAAGCTGAAGAGTGAGTTTAATTAATGCAATTCTTTATGGAATAATTTTATAATTTGCTCAGGCAGGCCTGATAAATAATCGTGATTGTTGTGGAATTGTAACAGAGAATTTTAATTTATGTATAATTTATTTGATTATCTAATTATTGTGTAAATAATGTTTGCTTTCTCCGTTTCCTAAAGCTCTAGCTTTATTTTATGCATCGGTTGTAATCTCACAAAATTAGTGTTTTCCTTTTACATTTTTCTCCTACTATTATCATATTTGCACATGTGACTATATCGTGATAAGATAGAACAAAGCGAGAAAATGAACTTATTTCATACATGTGTTTTGCAAATAAAAATCTATTCAAAAGAGAGATTTTATAGTAAGAAAAATAAACTTATTAATATTAATAATAACTTTACGCAAAAAAGAAAAAAAACTGCATAAAAAGATATTCAACTGTACATTTTTTTAATTTATATTTTATGGAATAGATTTTATAAAAATAAAAGTTTCTTTATAAGTAAATCTATTAGCATTTTTCCAGTAGAGCTGATGATCAATACTTATGACAAATAATAATCTTAATTATATTATTATGATTTTATTTAAGCTTTCACATATTCTTTTTATATTGCTGATTGTAAAATAATGTTTTTAGGAATTGCTGGCCAAGACGAGATTATTGGAACAGCAACAAAAAACTATAGAAAAGATTAAAGCAGAAGAAAAGCGATCTCATTGGAAGGACAAGGAAAATATAGTACATTCAACACCTATTTCTTCTCCGCATAAAACATTAACGCCATTAAAAGATTGTAACGATTAAATCTTCAGTAATAGTTCAATAGTTGTCTATTTAAATTATTAATCTAAATTACTTGTGTTTAAAGCTTGTATTCCAACAATTTTCTAAAGAACTAGAAAAACGATTGCCGTCATATTAATATTAATTTTATCTGTATCGTTAAAAAATGCTTCGAAAGATTTATATATGTATATTTTCAATACTTAGGACAAATAATAATCTTAATTTTATTATTATGATTTTATTTAAGTTTTCACATATTCTTTTTATATTGCTGATTGGAAAATAATGTTTTTAGGAATTGCTGGCCAAGACGAGATTATTGGAACAGCAACAAAAAACTATAGAAAAGTTGAAAGCAGAAGAAAAGCGATCTTATTGGAAGGGCAAGGAAAATGTAGTACATTCAACACCTATTTCTTCTCCGCATAAAACATTAACGCCATTAAAAGATTGTAACGATTAAATCTTCAGTAATAGTTCAATAGTTGTCTATTTAAATTATTAATCTAAATTACTTGTGTTTAAAGCTTGTATTCCAACAATTTTCTAAAGAACTAGAAAAACGATTGCCGTCATATTAATATTAATTTTATCTGTATCGTTAAAAAATGCTTCGAAAGATTTATATATGTATATTTTCAATACTTAGGACAAATAATAATCTTAATTTTATTATTATGATTTTATTTAAGTTTTCACATATTCTTTTTATATTGCTGATTGGAAAATAATGTTTTTAGGAATTGCTGGCCAAGACGAGATTATTGGAACAGCAACAAAAAACTATAGAAAAGTTGAAAGCAGAAGAAAAGCGATCTTATTGGAAGGGCAAGGAAAATGTAGTACATTCAACACCTATTTCTTCTCCGCATAAAACATTAACGTCATTAAAAGATACTCAAATTTATATCTGTAAAGAATATTACTAAGAATGTTTATGTTTAATTTTTTTAAATATGTATTATTAGTATTTTTATGATTGATTTTTCTGATTATCGTTAATACATGTATATTGTTTTACACAGGTTACTAAGACAAAAAATAAAGAAATAGAGGAGGTAAAACAAATTTCCTCCAAAAAAATTGAAGAAGAAACTGAACAAATAATGAAGCATGCTTAGAAACTGATCAATAAAGCTGAAACTGATAAACAAGGTGCACTAATAGCATATCGTACCGAGAGTACAGAGCAGGTGAAAAAAACGATTATCGAATGCGATGCTAAAGTCTTTGTGAAAGTTTTTAAACATTCAAACACATTCATACTTTTACAATATTAATTTATGTAATTTATTCTGTAGATATATATATATATATATATATATATATATATATATATATATATATATATATATATATATATACAGGGTGTCCCAGATCAGTGGACGATGCCGTAAATAATAGGTAGATTTAATCGAATTAATACGAAAAGTCCTTTACCATTTTGAAAAATTCTCAATAGTTTTCGAGAAAAAAATTAAAATATATAAAATTTATAAGCGTAAGAGCGACAAGAAAGCTGCGCGTGAGTGAGCGCGACAGGCGAATGACTAGAAATGGCACCGTCGTCTGTCGCGCTCACTCAGCCCACGCTTCCTCGTCGCTCTTACGCGTACATAAATTATTTTTTTTCTTGAAAACTATTGAGAATTTTTCAAAATGGTACAGGACTTTTCGTTTTAATTCGATTAAATCTACCTATCATTTTCGGCATCGTCCACTGATCTGGGACACCCTGTATATACAGGGTGTCCGAAATATTATTAGCAATATTAAAACTGTGGGTAGGGAATCAGATTTAGAGACAAAAAGTCCTTTACAAATTTGTAAAATTCGTAACCATTATTGAAAAAAAAATTAATTTGTCTAACGCATGAGCGACAAGGAAGCTGCGCGTGAGTGAGCGCGACAGGCAAATGGTTAGAAATGGCGCCGTCGCCTGTCGCGCTCACTCACGCGTGGCTTCCTTGTCGCTCTTGCGCTAGACAAATTAATTTTTTTTTCAACAATGGTTACGAATTTTACAAATTTGTAAAGGACTTTTTGTCTCTAAATCTGATTCCCTACCCACAGTTTTAATATTGCTAATAATATTTCGGACACCCTGTATATACAGGGTGTCTCATACCTCATGACGCACCCTGAAGAAATAGGTAGATCCAATTATTAGGAACAAGAAAGTCCCATGCCATTTTTAAATTTGGGCGTTTATTTACGAGATATTAACAATTATATTCGACCGAGAATGAGACGATGCGACGACGCGCGAGCGAGCGGTACGACGATACGGGAGGCGTGGCAAGCGACGTTACGCAAGCGAAACGATGCGACGACGCGCGAGCGAGACGATGCGACGATATGCGAGCGAGACGATGCAACGATACGCGAGCGAGACGATGCGACGACGCGCGGGCGAGACGATGCGGCGATACGCGAGCGAGACGATGCGACGACGCGCGAGCGAGACAATGCGACGATATGCGAGCGAGACGATGCGACGATACGCGAGCGAGACGATGCGACGACGCGCGGGCGAGACGATGCGGCGATACGCGAGCGAGACGATGCGACGACGCGCGGGCGAGACGATGCGGCGATACGCGAGCGATATAACGCGACAACGTGCAAACGAATTAATAAGAAATTTTTGCGACATTATAACGCTATCGTTTCCACACCACCTTATGCGGTGAGGTAGATAGCTCAGTGCGTTTTTTTTAAAGTGGTGTCCCCAGGAGGCCTAATCCACTTGGTGGAAAGCTCAACGCAACAATTGCTCGAAGTGCCGTCCTTGTGCTTGTAAGCAAAGTTCGGCTCTTCGAACAATTTGTCGTGTTGCTCTTTCCGCCATATCAGGTGTGATTGTATTAAAGGCCGCTATAATTTCATCGCGAACCTCTTCTACTTGTACGCTCACGCATGTGCTCAACTTTTGCTTTAATATTGCCCCATACAAAATAGTCCAGCACGTTCATATCCGGGGAACGTGCTGGCCAGGCGATGAGGCCACCGCGACCCATCCAACGATCCGCAAAAATATTATCTAGTACTTCCCACGCGAGACGTGAAAAATGTGCCGGAGCACCGTCTTGTTGAAATATTAATTCGTGCCTGATTTGTAATGGAATATTTTCCAACAGTCCCGGCAGTTCGTCTCGTAAAAAGTCAGCGTATTGTCGTCCGTCGAGTCGTGGTGGCAGGAAATGTGGTCCGATCTAAAAAAAAAATTAAACAATATTACACATCTTGTTACTATTTTTATTTAATGAGTTTTTATGCAACAAAAATACTTACTACTCTGTTTCCAATTATACCGGCCCATACGTGAAGGCTCCACCGATATTGGAAGTTGCACTGGCGAATAGCATGTGGATTTTCATATGCCCACTTTACCATGTTCTTAGAATTAAATACGCCGTTAGGCGTAAAAATCGCCTCATCCGTCCACAGGATTTTGTCAGGAAATCTTGGATTTCGCCGACATTGTGCCAGGAAGCCTACATGTGTTTCATAAATAATTAAATTTTTAGAAAAAGCGTTTTAATTTAAAGAAATACAGAACAAAGAAATACCTTCACAAAAATAAATCCGTTGTATTACATCACGCGGGAAAAGTTGTTGCACCCGTTGGTAATGAAACGGATGCAACCCTTCCTCCCGAATAATGCGATGCACTAATGCGCGCGATACTCCCAGCGCTCGAGATACGCGGCGCACGCTGTTGCCCGGGTTTTCCTCGAAGGCGCGCAAAACGTCTTCCTCGACGTCTACCCGGCGTACCGGGTATTCAAAATTTCGGGGCCGCACATCGACACACCCGGTTGCTCTTGCACGTTGCACGCACCTCAAAATTGTCTTATCCGTGGGATAGATACGATACGGATATCTTTCGCGGTAAACGCGTGCTGCGGCCCGCGCGTTTTCTTCCGCCACACCATAACAAATAATCATATCAGTATATTCACTGTTAGTAAATCTAGCCATTTTTCGTATCTTCTTACCGAGCCACTCGCGCAAAACAATTTGCAACGAATGTTTAACTTCTCGCCAACGTTCAGTAGCTTTGAGAAAAAACATTTGATAGACGGTTTCAAACTTTGGGCATTAATTGCTGCTTCAATTGGCTGAGCAGACCAAGCAAGCAAGTAAACGCATTTACGAACAAACCGAAAGAAGCACGCACGTGCTTCTGTGTACATTCTTCGAATGCCAACTAACTTCGTGACAATCGAGCGGTTACGCGCGCGGTGTAATTGCAAAGTCGAATATCTCGCGATCTATTCGTCGGATCGCGTTTTGTTATTAACATTTTCTTTTTAGTTTTTAACGCGCTTTCAGAATACGTCGCGGGAACTACTGGTACTCTAATATTTTTTTTCGTGTGACAATCGAGCGGTTACGCCCGCGGCGTAACAGCAAAGTCGAATAATTGGGCTTCTAATGGAGACATTTAAAAAAAAATTACGGAGTACTTCTCGTTATGAGTAGTTCTATCGATGTGATCGATCAAAACTATTTTTGGAAAAAAAATTTTTTTTTTATTAAAAAAAAAAAGTTGAAAAATGAAAAAAAGTTTTTTATATTAAAGTACTCCTATTTACGTCCAAATGAAAGTATTTAACCCCTCAGAACTATTTTTGGACGAAAAAAGTAAAAAAAAAGTGTGAAGTTAGCCCCCCGTTTTTCAAATTGCGATATCTCGGTCAATTCGCCGGAACTCTTTTTGCAATTTTAAAGTACTCCTATTCATATGAAAAGGGACCTGGAACTCTAATTGGAACTATCGAAATCGAAAGTACGGGGGCTAACTTCACACACCCGGCCACGTCTAAGATTTTGAACCGTCGCAGGCCGGAAAAATATTATTATTTTTCGCTTAAAATCTTAAACAACTTGGCATGGTGCGTTAGCTGATATGTGGTATATCGGGTAGTTATTTTCGCATATAAATCTTATTGCTGCGAATATAATTCTTTATTTCATCGCAGGTTAGAGTAATATACAGGGTGTTCCGCCTCAAATGTCTCCCACCGCGGATTTAGAAAGATATTGGAAATATAAGTAAAAAAGTCCTATGCTATTTTGTAAAATTCTAAACCGTTATTGAAAAAAAATAAAAATGTATAAAATGTATAGGCGTAAGAGCGACAAGGAAGCTGCGCGTGAGTGAGCGCGACAGGCGACGGCGCCATTTTTAACCATTCGCTTGTCGCGCTCACTTACGCGCAGCTTCCTTGTCGCTCTTACGCCTATACATTTTATACATTTTTATTTTTTTTCAATAACGGTTTAGAATTTTCCAAAATAGCATAGGACTTTTTTACTTATATTTTCAATATCTTTCTAAATCTGCGGTGGTGGACACTTAAGGTGGGACACCCTGTATTTATTATTTTTTCTATCTAGCGCGATATATTTCATGCGCGGTTTTGGTAATTATGCATAAAAGGATCATCCTCTTCGATTTCGATGACCTTGACATATGTTGTCAAGGTCACTTTTCTGAGTGACCTTGACCACTTTTTAAAGATCGGTCACTTTTCGTTAAAAGACATTAACTAAAAAAGTTTAAAAAATATAGCAGTTATTTACGGTATTTTGATGGGTATAATTGGCTATATGTATGTGGAAGTGGTGTATTTATGAATAAATTTAAGTCATTTAAAGCAATAAATTATTATATTTGTTGCTTTTTGATGGGTGGGTATAAATAACTGTAATTATATTTTGAAAGAAAGAAATAAATGTTTAATTATAATTTGTTATACGGAGTTTTCAGAAATTTGAAAAATATCGGCAATTGCATCAAAGAATGTGATAATTATAGTATCAAATTAAAATTTTCGGCAAAATAAAAATTCAGCTAAATACCCTTCGTAATGTTTTTGCGTGTTTCATAGCGTAGAATGTTAGCACGTGTCTCTAGCCTAGCACGCTCAATATTTTGTGTATGAGCACCGTTGTCAGGATTGACAAAGTTTATCTTATAGTTAACAGTATAATGTTTAAATTCAGAATCATCTAAACAATTATACGATCTCCAACTATCTGACATAATTGTGGTTCCTGGCTTAATTTACTTCTGAATAACATTTAATAAAGTCAATGATAAACGATCAGAAACAGATTAAATAAACAATCGTCCCGATGATCGTTCGGTTCCACCGAATATCCATTGCCCCGTTATTAATCGACCTTTAATAATCAAAGAACATTATATCAGGTTTAAACATTTGTTCCAACAATAAATCTGATCTCTGTATAATAAATATCTCTATTAAACTATGATTTCCAATTTTTACTTCATCTATCTCTACAATTACATTTTCTCTACCTAATTGTTCTGAATTTTTCTCAACCCATAAGGAACATATTTCTCGGCAAAAAGAAGCCCAATCCACTGCTGTATGAGCTGTTATATCAAGTTTAGATTGTATGAATTCCTGACGAGGTGGTCGCAGCATCAGATGATAAGTAATATATTGACATGCTTTTTGAAGAAAAAGATGAGTATTTTCGAACCACGTGTTTAAAAAAATACTTATTTTCATACTACATTGTTTTTTTATCCGTTTGCGTTTATTATTCACTACATAATATGCACGATTACACCGCAAAATATGTTGTTCACGCACAAGATACATATTGTTATTGCAAACTGGACATTTTCGTTTACGTGGAAGCATTTTATGATTAAATAAAAAAATCAAAAGTTAATTTTGATCGTTGCATAGTGTCAAGAACTCGTGCAGCTTCATCTTAACTAGTTGTTGCAACAATGAGTAACAAGAGAAGACTGACAGAATAAAGCACGAACACGCCGAGTAGATTGAATACTATCAAATGTAAATGATCAACAACATCAGAAGCTAATATGTACAAACGTGATTTACATTAGGTTCCTGCTTTAAAGTAATTCAAATAAACTAAAACAGGTAACTTCAGATAGCCAGTTATAATTTCTCAGTTACTGAAATAATTTCAAGTTGTGAACATCTTGTGATAGAATATTTGTGGACTACAATATTAATATGGTATACACCATAGAACAGATAAATAATAACCCATGGCTTGCAGGTCAAGTCATTGTTGGCAATGCAAAAAATTGGCCGAAATTTATTAGAAAAATGTTTTAGGATAAAAATTTCAAAGATCACAATCTAATAATTATCGTGAATTTTGCATATTTAAATGCAATATCAGAAGTATTTTTACACGACATTTTAAGTTTTACCTTAAGGGAATCCTATACCCGTCGCCGAACTTGCACGACGTCGATATGACAGGCCAAGCGCAAATTCCGTACCGGAACGTAACGACATCTGGAACTTTGTAATACGTGTGCACATAAGAATAACAGACCTTTGCCTGTTTTCTAGCTTTGCCTGCTTGTCTATCCTGTCCTGTCCATCTTGATGACCATGTGCAAAGAGAAATCATATTTTTTATAAATAAATTGTTACAGCGTAATAACAATTTATTTATAAAAAATATGATTTCTCTGTGCACATGGTATTATAAAAAAAATTTTAAAAAAATTAGAAAAAAAAATTAAGAGAACGCACATAACCGTACTCGAACCGGCGCTCGCACGGTCGTCAAGTTAGCAGGCCCGCTGTTAGTCGTTACGCTACAAAAATATTTTAATAGTTCAGGCGAAGTTACTGGTATTTGTATGGCAATAGTACCATTTGCACATTTACAAGAAATTTGTGTTATAATCAGCTAGATTACTGAAAGATTGAGTATTCTAGCTGTCTAATTCACATATTTAATGTAAATGTTAAAATGTTACTGTGTCAAGTATCAACCATGGTACTTTCCACTTATAAAAGTCATAACTTATTCATTTATGTATATAGCTGATACCAGAAGCAAAATATGTATAATATATACATTCTTATAAACGTATTAAAATATATGTATAATACGTTTTTCCTAAAACTCGAAAAACTCGAAAAACTCGAATAACTTGAAAACTATATATCTCGCGTTCTAAAAGAGATAGATTATTCTCGTTTGCGGCATTCGACGCGGGCTTTTAAGCCCTTCAAAATGCGTGGTGGAAGATATTTTTCCGACGCTTGTAGACCGAGATATTCGAGTTATTTGAGTTTTTCCTAAAACTCCAAAAACTATATAGTTTACTCTGATTGGTACCAGCTGGTATCAATGAACTATTGTTTTAAAACATAAGTATGATAAAAATAGATTTAATATTTAATTCTTTGTTATTTAATTTCTTTAAAAATTAAAAATTTGTCAGCATGTGACACCTTCCCCCTTAAGTCATACGTAGTACGTTATGTTACTACGTATGGCAAATATAACTATTTCTGAAATTTATTTAAGCACTTATTTAAAAATTCCTAATTTTAAACATGCAATTAATGTGTAAAAATTTTTTTAAAGAGGCCCACTTACCTCTTTTTTTTTTTAAGGTAATTACTAATAAATAAAATATTTTTATGAATAATTCTAAAATATAAAAGTATATAATTGTTTTAATAATAAAAGTATGATATAAAAATATATAGTATATAATATAACATGATTAAACGGACTCTCGCTTCCGACGGTGTAGCGTTTGGATGTGTGATTGAGGAGTGCTTGTTGTGAGAAGGTTTTTTGAGAATTTTAAAGTCTTGTGGGGGAAGTAAATTAGGTGAGAGGGGTTCGGGGAGTTGAGCTAGGGAGATTGGAGGGAAAGGTGGGTGAGGAAGAAAAAAGGAAAATTGAAGGAAAATAGGTAGTGAAAAGTTTGGAGGTTAGGAAGGCACTGGTGGAGTGACAAGGAAAGAGAGATAGAACAAAGAAGAAAGGAAGGAAGAAACAGTTTTAGATAAAAGAAAAGGGTGGTTGGAAGGAGTTTTTTTTGGGAGAAAAGAGAAATTAAGAAAAAAGGGGGGAAGGGTAAAAAAGTGAGAAAAGAAAAAAAAAGGAGGAAATTAAAATAATTTAGGGTGAGAAAATTGGAGGTTAAGAAGGAAGTGACAGTGTAAAATTAATAGAGAGATAGAACAAAGGAAAGTAAGGAGGAGAGAAGGGAGTGTAGACAAGAGATCAAAGAGTAACACGAGAAAGAAAAATAGAGAAAATGAGTAAAGAGGTAAAGGAGAAGAAAAAGAGGTTGATGAAGAAGAAGGAGAGGAGAAAATGAGATTGGAGAATGAAGAAGAAAAGTTAAAGAAAAAAAAAGCAAGGAAGACCAACAAAAGTAGAAAGCCTAATGAGGGAAAGAGCGAATAGCCTCCCGATTATGCATTATATGCAGAAAGGAGAGAAAAGAAAAGATAAACAAGAAAAAGGAATGGAGCAAGGGGAGGTAGAAGGATTGAGGAAGAATATCAAAATCGGGAAGTCACCAGTAAAAGGAAATAAGGGGGGGACGGATAGAAAAAGGGTGGAAGCAGGGGGTGAAGATAAGGAAGGGTTTGAAATTGTAATAAAGAAAATAAAAAAGGGTTTTGTGAGAATAGAGGCACAGATGGAGAAAATAAGAGAGTGTAAGGCGCAGATAAAAAAGGAGGATCTGAAAAAGCTGTGGAATAAAGAAAAGATAGTGATAAATAAGAGAATCGAAGAGTTGAAAAAGAAGATGAAAGAGAAAAGAGAAGGGGAGAGGCAAGAAGGAAGGCCTACAGAAGAAATAGGTTGGAGAGTAATGTGTCTGGAAGAGAGAACGAGAATGTTAGAAATAGGAAAAGAAAGACAAAAAAAAAAGTGGAGAAAAAATACTTTGATAATAAGAGGAATAAAAATTAAGGAGGAGAAGAAAGAGACATTGAGAGAACAGGTGGAGGAAATATTTGGTGTTATTGGAGTAAAGGCAAAGATAGTAGAAATAAATAAGATTTGAGGGGTGAATAAAAAAGAATATGGAATGGTGTGGGTAAAATAGTGTTGCACCAGGTAACGGTGCAAGGGGTCCGTCCTCCCGGAGCACTTTGTAAACCCACGAGGGGACAAATAAAGAGACTTCTTTTTTGGTATAACTGTTTATTCTCTTCCTTAACACCGTACAGGCGTCGGGCAGCGTAACCGCGTCGTAGTTGTAATTAAAATAACCCGCGAATGTTCGGCGGCCGCGGGTTTTATACGCGACTGTTGCTAAGACGGTAAAGCAACAGTCAGCGGATTTCTGACACATGGGATAATTACCGTTTTCGGTCATTGCCTACGTGAAAAGTGCAAGGCGTCGATCGATCAGCGGATTCCGCGATCGGAAGATCCGATCGACGCCGGTTGTTAACCCGGCCTGCGCCTTCGCGGGCGCGGTCTTGCTGTTGCCAGGGTCGGGTTACAACAATAGGAAAATTTTAAGGATAAAATAGATTTAATGAAAGGAAAAAAAAAACTGAAGGAGAGGTCAGAATGGTTGGGAGATGATTTAACGGAATATAAGAGAAAGGTGGAGTGGTTAATTAAAAGGGAGGCGGATAAACTGAGAAGGGAAGGAAAACAGGTAAAAATTGGGTATAAGAAGTTATGGGTAAACAAAGAATGCTGAATATAAGATGATTTAAAAGAGGAGCTGAGGAAATGGAAGAAGATAAAAAATGTGGAAGGAGGAAAGGGGGAGGTAAAAAAGAGATGGGTGGAGAAAGATAATACAAGTTTTTGAAAGAAAGCTGGGAAAGGAAAGGGTAGAGGGAAAATAAAAATGGAAGGAAGGAGGAGGAAAGTAGGAAAAAGAAAGAGAAGGAAGAGAAAAAAAAAGAGGAAGAAAGAAGGAGAAAGGAAAGAGATATAAAGATTGGATTTTGGAATGTAGCAGGGATAGAGAAGAAAGATAAAGATTTTTGAAACAGCGTTGGAGAGTGGAATGTAATTTTTATGTGTGAAACTTGGTTACAGAAAAAAGGGTGAGAAAGAATTAAGAGTAACCTTCCAAAGGGGTACGAATGGTGGTATAAGGGGGCGGAGAAGAAGAATAAAAAAGGAAGGGCGATGGGTGGAATTATTCTAGGATAAAAGGAAGATTTGAAAGGAGAAAAGGAGATACTGTTCGAGGAAAAAGAAAGAATGGTAGGGGTAAGAATAGAGAGTGGAAAAATAAAGTGAAAAATAGCAGGAGTATATGTAAATGGGAATTTGGAAGAAATTATGGATATGTTAACAGCATGGGTGGAGGAAAAAGAGGAAGGTATGAGATACCTGATAGGGAGGGATTTTAATGCAAGAACCGGGAAGGAAGGAGGTCCATGGGATGAAAACGTAAAGGAAGAAAGGGAGAGAGAAAAAGGAAGACAAAAGATAAAAAGTTGACAGGTGTTCCGGCAAGTTCTAGGATCTTAGAATAGAAATGAAAGTGTTAGGAAAAGTAGGTTATTTATTTTCAAGCGTTCTTTGAATTATGCACTTTATTAATTTTCATCAAATGTAAGACGCTGTACAAAATTCACGAGCGCGACCCGCGCGAGTTTATGAGCGAGCGCAAACCGCGTGAGTTTAGAAGCGAGCGCACGAAGTCGCGACTTGAACGATATACTTAAAGAAGAATAGCACGAAGTGTCGTCGGGCAAGACTCATTAGCTACTGACTGTAGTTAGCAAGCCGATAGCAAGTGCTAAGCACAAACTTTTTGTTTAAGCGGGGATGCAATCCCGGGGTTCCCGGCGATCTGAGAATCCGCAGGATCATCTTGCGTTGCTAGCCTGAGATTATTGTCTCTGGTTTCACGATTGTTCGTGACATTAGTTAAAGAAAGGCATTGCGTATTTGCAGATCGTCATAAGACGCAAGGCGTGCTTTATCTTTGCCTAATGAAACAAAGAAATGGCTAGCAAGATGATCTCTTCAAGGTGCGTAATTGGCGACGCGACGGCGCCGTGAAAGCTAGGATTACGTTTCCGTTATTATTATTTTAAACTTATACAACAGGGGAGGGAAGAAAGCTGGTTAAATATTTGGAAGAGGCGGGGTGGGGAATAATAAATGGATGTATAATGGGAGATGAGAATGGAGAGTGGACATACACGGGAGGAAAGCGGAATACGATAATTGATTATGTGATTAGTGAGACAGGGACGAAAAGAGAAATAATAGAAATGAAGGTGGGGGAAGAGACGGACTCGGATCATCAACCTCTGATAGTAACGGTGAAGGGGGAAGAGGAGGAATTGAGAGGGGAAAGAGAAAGAAAGGGAAAAGAATCAGATTAAAGTGGGGGCAGGAAGACAGGAAGATTTTCGAAGAAGAATTTGGTAAAAAAGAAAAGACAGGGGAGATGGAAAATAAAAGTTGGAAGAGTTTAAGAAACAGGGTGAAAGAAGTAAAAAAAGTGGTGAAAAAAAAGATGAAAAAAGGAAAGGGGAAGAGGAAAGAAATGGCGAAGGAGGGGGGATAGTGGGACGAGGAATGCAGAGCAGAGAAGATAAAGGTAAAGGAGGAACTAAAGAAATGGAGAAAAGAAAGAGGGAATGGAGAAAACTATAAAAAATTGAGAGGGGAATATAAGAAACTATGCGAGAAAAAGAAGTTGGAGGAAAGAGACAAATGGGAAAGAGAGATAGAAGAAGCGAAAACGAAAGGAGATGTGTGGAAAATAGTAAATAAAGGAAGAAAAAAGAAGAAAGAAATACAAGAAAAAATAAAAATAAAAGAATGGGATAATTATTTTAGAAAAATATTGGGAGAATAGAATGGAGAATAATAGGGGAGGTAGAAAGGGGAAAAATAAAAGATGAGGAAGAGAAGCTAGAAAAGAAAGAATTCGAAAACGTAATAAGGAAATTGAAGAAAGAGAAGGCGGCAGAGAGTGATGATTTGGAAAATGAGATTTGGAAATGGGGGGGATAAAAAGTTAGAATCTGTGGGAAATATGTAAAAAAGTGTGGAGAGGGAAAAGGATGCCGGAGGAATGGAGAGAGGGGATAGTAGTACCAGTGCTGAAGAAAGGAAGAGGAGATAAAGTGGAATATAAAGGGGTGACGCTGTTGCAGACGGCGTACAAGGTCTACGCGGCTATGTTAGTCGAGAGATTAAGAAAGGAGATAGAAGAAAAAAGAATTTTACCACAGAATCAAGCTGGAGTCAGGAAGTACATGGGAACAGTTGATCATATATTTATTCTGAATTATTTGATGGAAAGGAAGTTGGAAGAAAAGAAAGGAAAAATGGTAAAGCGTTTATCGACATAAAGGCGGCTTTTGACTCTGTGGACAGAAAAAAGTTAGTAGAGGGAATGAGAGAGAAAAGGGTAAGAGAAAGATTGGTAAAAAGTTGCGAGGAAATTTTGGAGGAGACAGTAAGCAGAGTCAGAATAAAAGAGAAAGAGGGGGAAAGATTTTGAACGGCAAAAGAGGTAAGACAGGGCTGTCCGCTTAGCCCGAGCTTGTTTACACTGTTACTGGCAGACCTGAATGAGAAATGGGAAAAAGGGAGATGGAGTAGAATAAAAATTAAAGGAAAAAAAGTGTACTCGCTGGCCTACGCGGACGATATAGCCTTGGTGGCGGAAAATGAAACAGGAATAAAGGGAATTTTGAAAAGCCTAGAGAAATATGTAGAGAAAAAAAAAACTGGAGGTAAATGTAGAAAAGGCCAAGATCTTAAGATGCGGAAAGGGGGTAGAAAAATGGAAAAAAGTAAGATGGAATTGGAAAAGAAAGGAAATAAAAGAAGTAAAAAGTTTCAAGTATCTGGGTTATACGATAGTGAAAAACGGGGATCAAACGTAGCATGTAAAGGAAAGAGTTAAAAAAGCGGCAAGCTTTAATATTTAATTTAATATATATATATATATATATATATATATATATATATATATATATATACATATATATATATATATACAGGTGTCTCAGCCCATGTGTAAAATCCTATACAGATAGGTAGGTTTAGGAGATAAATAAAAAGTTCTTTAAAATTTTGAAAATTTTCAATACTTATTGAAAAAAATTAATTTGTCTAGCGCAAGAGAACAAGGAAGCTATAGGTGAGTGAGCGCGATAGGCGACGGCGCCAATCGCCTGTCGCGCTCACTTGCCCGCAGCTTCCTTGTCACTCTTGCGCTAGACAAATTAATTTTTTTCTCAATAACAATTGAGAATTTTACAAAATGTTAAATAACTATTTTATTTATCTCCCTAAGACCTACCTACCTGTATAGGATTTTACACATGGGCTGAGACACCCTGTATATATATATATATAAATAATTAATTTTTAGAAACAAAAATTAATTTGGGAATTATGTGGCCTGAGGCCACGAATAAACTTCAGACCCCGCGCCGCGACCACCACCGTTCGCCCGAATTAATCGCGCGGTCCCGTCCACGATTAATATTAAGCACGGGCCGACCAGCCGCCCGCGGCGAGTAGCGCGGACCCTTCGCAACGAACGACATGGGCCGCCCACACCGCGCACCGCCACCCGACCGTTCGGGAGTGGGGGCCCCCACTCCCGGGCACACGGGTATATAAGCTGCCTCGAGCGCAGACGAGGCACCTTGTTCCGCGCTGGAAAGCACCCCAGCATCCGATCCTCCAGGTCTTGGGCGCTCCCAAGACTTCCTCGACCGGGCTCACCCGGCCTCCGAAACCGACTTCGCTCTTGACGACTCGGGCGCTCCCGAGCCTTCCTTCGACCGGGCGCTCCCGGTCACCCTCGACACCGACATCTCCGAGACTCGGGCGCTCCCGAGTCTTCCTTCGACCGGGCGCTCCCGGCCATCCTCGACACCGAAATCTCCGAGACTCGGGCGCTCCCGAGCCTTCCCCCGACCGGGCGCTCCCGGCCGTCCTCGTCACAAGACATCTCCGAGACTCGGGCGCTCCCGAGTCTTCCTTCGACCGGGCGCTCCCGGCCATCCTCGACACCGAAATCTCCGAGACTCGGGCGCTCCCGAGCCTTCCCCCGACCGGGCGCTCCCGGCCGTCCTCGTCACAAGACATCTCCGAGACTCGGGCGCTCCCGAGCCTTCCTTTGACCGGGCGCTCCCGGCCATCCTCGACACCGACCTCACCGAGACTCGGGCGCTCCCGACTCTCTCTCTCGCATATTCGCGCCAATACGGCCCCGGCGTTCCAACGCCCGATTGAATTAAGTCGCGGCGCCGCCGACTCGCGAACGCGAAACCTGTGCGTCCGACACGGCCCTCACGGCCTGGTTTGTAATCCGCGCCGCCGACTCGCGAACGCGAAACCTGTGCGTCCGACACGGCCCTCACGGCCTGGTTTGTAATCCGCGCCGCCGACTCGCGAACGCGAAGCCCGTGCGTCCGACACGGTCCGAGCGGCCCGTCCTGTAATCCGCGGAAACCTGAATATCCGACGCGGCCTCTTACCTAGGATAAGACCGGAAGCGACCCGCACTAACGATCTCTGGGAATCCAGCTCACGGCAGATAGCCGTTTTTCTTGACAATTAATTCTTAAGTTTATCTCTGTATATATTTTCCTTTTCGTAGTTTAAGTGTATTATTTCAACTAAATATTCTTTCGTTCCTTCGTTAATAAATTCTTTATTTTCCGATTAACCCAAGTCTCGGTTTTCTTTATACTCGTACCCTGGCTTCCGACGAGCTCTCCGGACCGGAAACTACCGTGTTACATGGCGCCCGAACAGGGACCTGACCAGACCGAGACTTGAGTTAACACGAATGAAGAGCTGGATTTACAAACTGTCCAAAAACGATCTAGCCGAAGAATTAGCGCGAATTCACATTGACAATAGCGGTCCTTGTAGTCAATTACGACACCGACTTCGGAGGTTTGTAGAAACCAACCCCGATTATAAGCCCTCAATGGCCCTTAATAGAACCGATCCACCGAAACCACAGTGCAAATCACACTCAGCCATCCTCATGGAGGTACCAGACGACGAGCTGCACGCCTCCAAACACCTAGATGCGTTCGCCGCTGGCACACCGCAGCACCAACCGCTCCCAGCATTCAGCCACGTGGAGGAACTATTACCATTTCACGCCCCGGCACCAGAAGCTCGGTTGGAGGGTGCCGCCATCAGTCGGGCCGAAACGAGTCCCCCTTGTGAGGACGAATCGGTCAGCCTGACCGATCACGCGAAAGTCATCAATCAAATTAGAAAGTGGGGCGTCCACTTCGATGGAAGAGACCCGTTTGCATTTCTCGAGCGCATCCAGGAACTACAGCGAGCATACGGCTACCCGGGGGACCTTTTGCTGCTAGGGCTACCCGAGATGCTAAAAGGAGATGCTTTGCTCTGGTTCCGAAATAACCAGGAACAGTGGAAACGTTGGGCCGATTTCCAGGAGAGCTTCCGGAACTATTATCTGCCCCACCGATATCGGGCCCAGCTCACGCGAGAAATACACGGCCGAATACAACGAGCGGGAGAACCGTTCAAACAATATGCTACCGCACTGCTAACTATGGCCCGTCGAGCGGGGAACCTTTCCACCGACGAAGTCCTGGATCGAGTCTACGAGAATATGAGGCCCGAATACAAATTATACATCCGAATTCAAGACGTGAGCAACTTGGAGGACCTCACTAACCGGGCAGCCGAATTTGAAGATATCAAACGCCAGGAGAGGGAACATACCGAGAAACAGCAAGCCAGTCGACCACCGGCAGTGGCTGCCGCCGTCGCCTATAGCCGAGAAGAGTGCTGTTGGCGCTGCAAGCAACGAGGCCACACCAGAGCCGAATGCCGACGCCCCGCCGTTAAGTTTTGCTCCCGTTGTGGCAAGGACAGCGTTCTAACAAGGGATTGCCACCCGTTGACGGGAAACGCACAACGGGCCGGGGGCGTCGACCACGCCGACCGGCCCAGCACCAGCCAGAGTTAAGGTTTCGGCCCCGGCCGCACCTGCCGATTACGCTCGGGAACAACGAGATTGAGGCATTACTCGACTCGGGATCCGAGCTGTCATGCGTCAACGCCGAGGTAGCAAGGTTGGCCGAAGACCTGGGCCACCGTCGGCGGGCGAATCGACAGCAGGTCAGACTGGCGGACGGAGAGACCACGGAGACCGCCGGGAGTCTGCAACTTCCAGTCTGCTATAAAGGGAGGACGTACCAGCACGAGTTTACAATCATGCCGCACGCTCGCACGCCCATGATCATAGGGATAGATCTCTGGGAACGGATCGGTTTAACTCTGCGGATCCCACCTGGCAGCACTCGACTGAAACAAGCCTGCGGTTTGAACAAGGCCGATTTGGCCACGCAAACACCAGAAGAGGAGGATCGTCTCAAACATTTTCTCGAGGTAGAACTTGGCAAGTTCCGAGATGTGCAGGGGCCGACCGATAAAATTACTCACCGGTTACGCCTGAAAACCAATCAACCAATTAAACAGAGATACCGCCCACGCAACCCGGCCATGCAGGAGGTAATAAATCAGGAAGTCAACCGAATGGAGCAAGAGGGAATTATCGAACCCTCCCGCGGGGCATGGAGTTCGCCAATTGTGCTCGTCAAGAAGAAGGACGGCCGGTATCGGTTCTGCATCGACTATCGTAAGGTCAACGAAGTGACCGAAAAGGACGCATACCCGCTGCCTCAGGTTAATGCCACGCTCGACAAGTTGCGGGGAGCACGATACCTAACTACGCTGGACCTGAAGGACGGCTATTGGCAGGTGCCACTGGAACCAGAAAGCCGACCGATCACTGCATTCACGGTTCCCGGCCGAGGCCTGATGCAGTTCAAAGTTATGCCGTTCGGACTGCACTCAGCGCCGGCCACGTTCCAGCGGCTCCTGGACGCAGTGATCGGTCCCGAATTTGAGCCGTGGGCATTGGTTTACCTCGACGACATTATCATCCTCAGCCGTACGTTTGATGAACATCTAAACCATTTAAGAACGGTTTTCGAGCGCCTGCGTGATGCGAAGCTACGCCTAAATCCAGAAAAATGTTATTTCTGCCGACCGCAGTTAAAATACCTGGGACACATAATCGACCGTCGGGGTATACGCACCGACCCGGAAAAAACGTCAGCCGTAACCAACTGGCCACCACCAACAACCCTCCGCCAAGTACGACAGTTCCTAGGCATGGCTTCATGGTACCGCCGGTTCATCGAAAATTTCTCCAGCATCGCGGCTCCGCTGTCACGTCTTACCAGGAAACACGCCCGTTGGAATTGGGGCCCCGACGAGGAGAAGGCGTTCGCCGGCCTGAAAACCGCACTAACGACGGCGCCAGTACTGGCCTGCCCGGACTTCACCCGCCGCTTTGTACTCCAAACGGACGCTAGCACCAGCGGCCTCGGCGCAGTATTAACACAGCACTTGACGGAGGGAGAACGGGTAGTGGCATACGCCAGCCGCACACTCAACAAGGCGGAGAAAAATTACAGCGCCACGGAGCTGGAATGTTTGGCAGTTGTCTGGGGTATACGGAAGATGCGTGGATACATCGAGGGTTATTCTTTCACGGTAGTCACCGACCACCAGGCATTGAAATGGCTGCAGCGCTTGGAGGAGCCTTCGGGACGACTGGGACGATGGCTGTTCGAGCTGCAGCAATTCGACTTCAACGTGCGTTATCGACGAGGGGCGGCAAATCAAGTAGCCGACGCACTCTCCCGACAACCGATCGTGGCCAGCACCGAGGCAGTAACCTCCGATAACTGGTACCAACGCATCCTCGCCGGAATTCGGGAAAACCCAGCCAACTTCCCCGACTACCGAGAACAAAAGGGGCGCCTGTTCCGTCACATTTTACATGAATTAGATTTCAAAGAAGTCGAACCATCGACACAGTGGAAACAATGCGTACCCAGGCCGGAGCGGCAGCAGACGATAGCTCGACATCATGAGGACGTTAACGCAGGACATTTTGGCACCGCCAAAACCATTGCCCGTATGGCCAGATTATTCTACTGGCCAGGCATGTTTCGCGATATCACCCGCTTCGTAAGACAATGTAAGAGCTGCCTCGCCTACAAGGTATCACCTACGAAGCCAGCCGGAAAGTTACACACAGCACCAGTAGCGGCGCCATGGCAGCAAGTAACCATGGACTTGGTCGGACCCTTGCCACGCTCACGGAAGGGCCATACGTGGCTGTTAGTTATGCAGGACCGATTCTCAAAATGGGTAGAATTCCAGGCATTACGCAAGGCAACCGCAGGGGCGGTGGTCACCGCCATAGCAGAAAGAATCCTGTACCGGCATGGGTGCCCCGACCAAATTATCTCAGACAACGGCACGCAGTTTAAGTCCCGCTTGCTAAAACGACTACTGGCATCCTGGCACATCCAGCATCGCACGACGCCTATCTACACCCCTCAATGCAACCCGGTCGAGCGAACTAACCGTACCATCAAGACGATGATCGCACAATACACGCAACGACATCACCGGCGCTGGGACGAACAATTAGGTCCCATACAATTCGCGTTTAACACCGCTCAACACGATGCAACCGGATATACGCCCGCCTTCCTAAACCATGGACGCGAATTGGCGTTTATGCATCCCGACGACCGCCGGCACGCCACACCGACAACGCCGCACCGAACTCAGCGCGCGCTGCACGAGGCCTTTCAAGTGGTCCGGATTAACTTAGCTCGAGCATTTCAACGCCAAGAAACCGCCTATAATCTACGGCGACGAGACTGGCGACCTAGAATCAACGACACCGTATGGAAAAAAGAGCACCCGCTGTCACGAAAGACCGACGGCTTTAATGCAAAACTGGCGCCAAAATATTCAGGCCCGTTTACAGTGGCCAAATTCCATTCGCCAGTGATAGTGGATCTCCGCGACGCCCGAGGGCGCTGGCAGCGGCGCATCCACATTCAAGACCTCAAGCCGGACTCCCCACCAGTAGAAACCGACCAATCCCCGACTGAGACGGCCCCGCAGCTAGGGTATATAAAACGCTCACGGCCACGGCCATCATCAGTCAGTCGACCGAAAGCAGCAATGGCTAATCGAGAGAAGTTGCACGAGCTTTTTGGAAGCCTGAGCGAAGGAAGCGAGTCGCCGCCAGCCAGCCCGCCGCCAGGGGCCTGGCCTCCGCCGGTCGACCCGAGCCGCCGCTATCCGGTGCCACGCGTGGGGACGAGCGTCCAGCGAGGAGACGGCAGTCAACGGGGTCACACCCGTTGGCTGGAAGAGCCACCACCCGCTCTTCCGAAGGCGCCCCGAAAAGGCCAAGGACGTCCGCGGGCTCTGCCAGATTCAGCCGCCGGGGCGACCAAGACCACCATCGCCCGCTCAAGAAAAGGGCCAGGACAGACGACGGCGACAGGCCCGCAGGGATCAGCCGGGAAGGCGCAGCCCGCCGGAACGAGCGCCACATCCACCTCGGGAAACCGCAGAACCGACGGCGGCCCAATCAAGACGACGGCGCCCGAGGCCCACCAAGGCAAGACGAAAGATCCGGGTACAAGCCGGCCACAAGCGCAGCCGCCAGGACCATCGGCAGCGCGAAAAGATCCAGCCAAACCACCTGTGAGGCATAGGCAAAACTCGCCACCACGCCAAGGACCAACGATTCGGGCCATGGAAATCCTCCAACCGGCCCGACGTGAACCAAGGAACATCGCCGGAATCGAGGTCAGCATTCCAGACCGAGACCAGTCGGGGCTGACAACCATGCCAAGAGGACCGCTAGCTCACGGCAGGACGACCAGGCTAAAGGCGCCGCGCATTAGGCCAGCCACCGCAGCCGCAGCGACCGAACCGGCAACAACCAGGGCTCGGGGAGGAACAGTGAGCCTCGCGGCAGCAGCCAGGATGTCAACTACCCCCAACACACCCACGGTTCTGCCACTGCCGCCATTTGCACTGGAACTAAGGCAGACCACGACACCGCCAGTGGCTCCACCACCAATGCCACCAGTGGCCCCGCCGACGACGACGCCTGCGGCTACACCGCCGACACCGCTGGCAGCTCCATCGCCAACGCTAATTGCGGTTACATCGCCAGCACCACCCGCCTACGTCCGCGAGAAAGGATGGACATCGAGGCCAGGCATCCCGCTCGCTGTGCCAGTCCAGCTCCCAAACGGCGAAATTACGTCAGTGCCAATGTCCGCCATCCGCCACAACCGGAAGTGGCGGGCCCGGACCGCAACCGGCAGGTGGCTACTGCGTTTCGCCCCCGATGGCAGGCTCACGATGTGCCGAAAGATCCAGGGGGAGGCCTCTGAGTAAAAGAGGGGGTGATGTGGCCTGAGGCCACGAATAAACTTCAGACCCCGCGCCGCGACCACCACCGTTCGCCCGAATTAATCGCGCGGTCCCGTCCACGATTAATATTAAGCACGGGCCGACCAGCCGCCCGCGGCGAGTAGCGCGGACCCTTCGCAACGAACGACATGGGCCGCCCAACCGCCCACACCGCGCACCGCCACCCGACCGTTCGGGAGTGGGGGCCCCCACTCCCGGGCACACGGGTATATAAGCTGCCTCGAGCGCAGACGAGGCACCTTGTTCCGCGCTGGGGAGCACCCCAGCATTCGATCCTCCAGGTCTTGGGCGCTTCCAAGACTTCCTCGACCGGGCTCACCCGGCCTCCGAAACCGACTTCGCTCTTGACGACTCGGGCGCTCCCGAGCCTTCCTTCGACCGGGCGCTCCCGGTCACCCTCGACACCGACATCTCCGAGACTCGGGCGCTCCCGAGCCTTCCTTCGACCGGGCGCTCCCGGCCATCCTCGACACCGACATCTCCGAGACTCGGGCGCTCCCGAGCCTTCCTTCGACCGGGCGCTCCCGGCCGTCCTCGACACCGACATCTCCAAGACTCGGGCGCTCCCGAGCCTTCCTTTGACCAGGCGCTCCCGGCCATCCTCGACACCGACATCTCCGAGACTCGGGCGCTCCCGAGCCTTCCCCCGACCGGGCGCTCCCGGCCGTCCTCGTCACAAGACATCTCCGAGACTCGGGCGCTCCCGAGCCTTCCTTTGACCGGGCGCTCCCGGCCATCCTCGACACCGACCTCTCCGAGACTCGGGCGCTCCCGACTCTCTTTCTCGCATATTCGCGCCAATACGGCCCCGGCGTTCCAACGCCCGATTGAATTAAGTCGCGGCGCCGCCGACTCGCGAACGCGAAACCTGTGCGTCCGACACGGCCCTCACGGCCTGGTTTGTAATCCGCGCCGCCAACTCGCGAACGCGAAACCTGTGCGTCCGACACGGCCCTCACGGCCTGGTTTGTAATCCGCGCCGCCGACTCGCGAACGCGAAGCCCGTGCGTCCGACACGGTCCGAGCGGCCCGTCCTGTAATCCGCGGAAACCTGAATATCCGACGCGGCCTCTTACCTAGGATAAGACCGGAAGCGACCCGCACTAACGATCTCTGGGAATCCAGCTCACGGCAGATAGCCGTTTTTCTTGACAATTAATTCTTAAGTTTATCTCTGTATATATTTTCCTTTTCGTAGTTTAAGTGTATTATTTCAATTAAATATTCTTTCGTTCCTTCGTTAATAAATTCTTTATTTTCCGATTAACCCAAGTCTCGGTTTTCTTTATACTCGTACCCTGGCTTCCGACGAGCTCTCCGGACCGGAAACTACCGTGTTACAATTATTTATTAATTAAAATTTTTTTTTTTTTTTTAATTAACAATGTAAATATTAAATTTTTTAATACATAACAAATTAATCCAACTAAAGTAAAAAAAATACAATTATTTGAATAAAAAAAAATTTCAAAAAATTAACATTACGGGACGCGAACGCATAATCTTCGAACTGTGAGTCTGAAGCACTCATCGTACGACCAACCGAACACTGTTGAAAGACTTGACGTAGCATCTGTACATAGCGCGCTCGGAAAACTTTAAACCTCGATTTTTCAAAAACTATTGCGTATCTACACCTAATCGTCGACGCGTAATCTTATATTTTTCTTCTCTACTACTATGCCAAAGCTCATTAAAAAACTGCTTTGGCACTTGGGAACCACTCCTTGATAGTAGAGCTATCTAAAAAAGAAAAAAAATATCATAGTAAACGTTTAGATATCACGATAGAAGATAATTGTTTATTATGGGGCAATCGTATAATTGTGCCAAAAAAATTTCGATCAATAATATTGAATGAATTGCATCTATCCGACTTAGGGGTTGTTAAAATTAAAATGTTTGCGAGATCATATTTTTGGTTGCCAGGAATTGATAAGGATATAGAGCTTATGGTCAAGGGATGCAAAATTTGCTTAGAAGAATTACCAACACCGGATCATGGTCCGCTAACTCGATGGCCCTGGCCTGAGAGGGCATGGAATCGAATTCATTGTGATTTCTTAGGGCCATTCCATAATCGTATGTATTTAGTTATAGTTGACGCTCATTCTAAATGGCCGGAGGTTATTGATTTTCATCAAAACACGAGAACGTATAGAGTTATTCAAGAACTCAAAATATTATTTGCTAGGTACGGATATCCGACGCATGTAATTACCGATAACGGACGACAATTTACGAGCACAGAATTACGCGATTACTTTAATTCAACGGGTATTAGATATAGTTTCTCACCGCCTTATCATCCAGCCACCAACGGTGCAGCCGAAAACTTCGTTAAAACTTTCAAAAATAAAGTATCCAAAATTATAAAAGGGGGAGAGGCGTTGGAAGACGCAATTAACATATTGTTACGCCCGGTATACGGAGCGGCATGAAGCTGCCGGCTCGCTCCGAGGTTTCGGTTCCCCGTTGCCAGGGGAACGAAGATTTGTTATGATGGTTAAAATGACAGTTCTGCCCGTGTCTCGTATAAGTGCAGATGTTGTAACGCTTACATGATTATTATTAAACCGCTCCTGTTTATTTTCGTAAAACGTCTTCCTTTCTTTCGCGGAGTTCAGGCGCCGCGAGTGTGAGTGTGTGAGAGTGAGAGGCGTGAACGCAGAGACGTTTCGTTGACCCGTTCCCGGCGTAACAATATTTTTGATGGATTACCGTAGCATTCCGCATTGTACTACCAGTAAGAGTCCGGCATGGTTATTTTATCGTCGGGAAATAAGAACAAGGTTCGACATGCTGAGACCTAATACCAAAGAGTTCGTCGAAAAGAAACAGCTATCGCAAATTGTCGAAAGTTCCGGGAATCAAACGGAAATGTTTGATCTAAGCAATCGCGTAATGGTTGATAATCATGGCACGCGTCAAGGCAAGCGGGTTGCGGGCACAGTCACGAAAAGATTGTCGCCTTCAACATTCAAGGTTGAAATAGAACCCGGGGTGATATGGAAGCGTCACTTAGATCAAATGATCAAGTTAAATGACCCGGAGCCATTACGGCGTTCGTCCAGGCTAGCGGTTAAAAAATGCGTTACATTATAAGATAATAATTAATCATATTATTGTTTAGCAGCATGCATTTGTAATCAAGCTTTAATTTGTACTCGACAGCTATTAGTTCAGCTGGAATCAGCTACATTTAAAAAAGGGAGGAATTGTGATGCATCATATATAGACGCGATGCATCGTATTTAGTATCTGTGCTGAATGGCACAACAACGATAAGAATGCTCCGAGAGCCCATGGATCTTGATTCTTCTCGGGGAGTTAGTCGCTCTTAGGTAGCGTCTCCGACCCGGTCATCTCTGTATCTCGAAGTTAATAAATATATCTCTTTGTTTTATTACACATGACTTCCTTGAGTACCGTATTATTATTTACATTGTTACACTCATTAGAGAACATTACATTGTTAATTGTTGTTCCTGACGTTGCTTATCTGAATCTTCTTGTTGTTCATTCTTGATGTGATTGATCTCTTCCTTGATCTCTTCCTGTTTTTCGTCTTCTCGTTTTCTTGTAATTTTCTTCTCCTCTTCATAACTTTTCCTTTGCGCCAAGTGTATCAACAGATTCGTAACAGAGTCCCAAAATGCTCCAATTAAATGCAATGACCATCCGTATATTGTGTGCAACGCATAGCCATGAATCACGGTATCGATAATTAATTTAATCGTTCTAATGCAAAAATATATGCCAATTATTTTTGCATTAGCATTTCCGACTGATAAAAATGTTTCCCAATTTTTCTTCCAGGTACTGTCCATAATTTTCTTCATGGTTTTTTCATCCATCAAATTCGATAACGAAATTCCTTGCGTTGATATATGCTCCCCACAAACTCCTCGTGCTATGGTATTTAAGATGATTGATTTTTCTGCAGGGAACATAATATGATCTTTGAGATTTTCCAAATTTTTGGTGATATATATACCGCTTGCTGCCAAAAATCCTGAATTGTTATAATGCCAAATTGGTTTTGTCATCGGTTTAATTGTTTCTGGCGTTTTACTATATTCAGGGTTTGGCGTTATTCTGTACCATCCGTCATGCAAGTAAAACATTGTTGGTAAAATTCTGCTGCATGGAACTTGCATTCCTGTTTTTAAAAGAATATGAATACGCGGTGACATAAAATATGTTTCATTTTCTCTCGATACCGATAACTGTTGATAACACTCTTGCATATGTTGAATGATTACTTCTACTGGTGCGCATTTTGTTATGTGTACGACTTCTTCCGATAACGTTGCCATGTATCCTGTTCTTTTCATTATCTGGTATGCAAATTTATCTTGTGCTTGTGTGGCGAGGCTGAGCGAATTCTTTAATACTTGACGTCCTAATTCACATCGTTGTTTAATAATGTCCGTATACAAATAATTATGTTGTATTCTTATGTGTCGTTCTACTTAAATAAACTTTAAATTTACGTATGCAAAAATATCTATGTTTTCTACCGCAATTGATTTTTTACGTGTTAACAATTCTCTTTTATTTGTTTCGAAAATGAATAATTTTGGGTGTTCCGTTTTGATTAGTGTGTGTCCACGGAGATATTCTTCGCTTAATTATGTAAGTGCAAAAGTGACATCATGAGTTGTCAAGGAATAAACAATTTGCAATTTTTTATTTATTTTACTAACCATCTTTCTTGCTTTTCCTTTATATAAAACATCATAATTATTAAATTTACAATAATCATGAGGTACTGTTTCTTAATACGAAAATTTTCCTTCTGTTGCGAGAAGGAATGAAATATGTACAACGCGCACTTGACGAAATAAACAGAAAAGATGTATTTACAGAATATTTACAAAATATGTACAAATGAGCCGATACTCGCCTGCACGGCGAAATGCGATTTACTCCCGCTTAATTTCGCTATAACGCCCGCTTCTCTTGCCGAGGCACTCGGATTTTTTTATCGTACGTTAGCTCGGAGCTCTCTGAAAAATGACTGACGCCTGGATCTCCAGGTTCCGCGAAATCGCTCGCCGACTCAAAGATCCCACCGACCGCCTCCCGAAATCGGCTCGCAGTTCGAACGATCCATGTTGTCAAATAACGTTGGTCTTGAAACGCTCGCAGGTGCTCGAAACAAAAAAACCGCAGAAAAACTAACAATATACAGCGAAGCAAGCCGGCTGATCGCGGCCGGGCCTAGCAACGCCGATCCGCGACGCTCGCTCGCGAATACCTTCGATATCTGTTGTGTCGTGGAGGAATTTGGAGGAGGTTCGTAATCCATAATAACCGAGAATAAATTGGTTATTTATTATTTTCTTGTTCTTTATGGTTACTACGTGATTATACATTAACGAGGTTTACACAAAGACTAACTGCCCGTTTTTGCAGTCAGCGGTTTCGTAGTTGATATCGGTTCTGGACCTTGCCCGATTTACTATTGCGTGATAAAAAAACGGTTCTTGACGATTAGGATACTACCGTAGTGCAAAATGTTAGCAAGTATCTAACAACTCTTCTCCTGCTAGTGAAAACTATACTAAATTAATGACGCAACGTTAACTACTTAACATATCTATTTAAAATGTAGCCTAGTGCCAAATAATTTCTCCGTAACGTTCTGGGGGAGCTAGCTCTGGGTCGCTCGGATCTTTGTGGTGAAAAACAAGGCTTCGACGGTGAAGTCCTTGAAGGGGATACTTTAATTGAGGACCTTTTTGGGTCTTCTTTTTTCTCCTTCTGGTCCGTACAATCCGCGATGCGTATTTAAAGTTAATATTTCGCGGTCTTGCGGGTGAACTTCCATTTGTAAGTAGGCTTGTTTCAGGTCGATTTTTGTAAATTTATTCCCCCCTGCTATTGTATAAAGAAGTTCGTCTATTGTAGGTAAGGAATGCTGGTCCACGAGTAAATGTTTATTTAGAGTGACACTAAAGTCGCCGCAAAGGCGGACCGATCCGTCGTTTTTCAAAACAGGGACAACGGGTGTGGCCTACGCGGAAGTGTTTATTTTCTTAAGGATTCCTGCGTTAATGAGTTTTTCGATCTTCTGATCCACTAAAGGAATTAGTTTAAAAGGTATTTTTCTAGCGCGTACGAAAACGGGTTGAATGTCGTCTTTTGTAGTAAAGCGAGCTTGAATTTTTTTGATTTTATTGGAGTTTGGGTCCAGTTTGTTTTTATATTCTTGTAGGATCAGTCCGATTTCTTTAGGAATGGCCGAAGTTAAAGTATTAATTGAATTAGATAATTGAATTTTCAATTGCCTAATTCATTTGCGACTCATCAGGGGGTTTCTATTTGTATCTGTAATGTATTGTCACGATATTTTCTCTCCTTCTTGCGGAGGAGAGTGGCGAGCAAAATGAGACGGCCGTGCACGGACGGAAAATCCGTGCACCGTCGTGTCACGAGGGAAGGGAGGGAGGAGGGGTCGCGGCTCCTCAGCCGTATCCCGGCGCGGGACGGCGTGTCTTACGAATCCAATATTTTTGGGCGCCAGGCACGGGCTCAGCCGTACCAATTATTTTCGCGAATTAATTATCGTTTCTCCGACAAATAACTAGAAACTCGAACTGCCGCCACGCGCGGGGGCTAGCTCATCCGAACGGAGAGGGGCGGGGTATAGCGGGCGGAATTCCCGGACAGATGAAAACAACGACACAAAATAATCGGTACGCGAACGAAAAGATAAACAATAGATAGTTCGTTTATTGCGCTTAACGGAACAGAACCAATATGGCAAATAACAAAAGAAAAGTAACAAAAATAAATTTAATCGCAGGAGTGCTCGATCTTTACAGGATCGTCTAGATCGTACTTTCGACTCAGAACCAATGTTAAATCGTGAACGAATATCTCGCTCAGAGTTCGTGTTTCCGCATTTTTCGCGTCGGCCCTGACTATTGTGGTGCCGGCCACGCGCTTCTCGTGTACGCGGCGTGTTTTCGCGGGACACCGCGACACAAAAGAATTTACGCGTAAGATTGCCCGTCGTAAACGAGATCGCGTGATTTCTTTCCCGACCTCGGCCGCTGCCGAAAGCTTTCCGTGCAGACGCGACGTACGATAGTCTCACCAACCATAAAATTAATCAACGCAAATAAACTGTACCGGTGTTTCCCGCGGGGTCCAGCCACCGACTTTCAGACGCCCGTCGGCTGCCACTCTCTAACGTTAAGTCCTTGCCTCGCGACAAGGATCCACCAATTAATCTATCGGGCCCGCGTGCCCGTTCTACGTGGCCGAGTATCGTCTGAATCCGCGCCGGTCTCCCCGGTGAGCGGAGGGTTTTACAAGGTAATATTTCCGCAATGCGGGTGGAAGATCTCACCGACGAAATGCTGCTCGGGCCTCGCACGATCCTCGCTTTGGCGTTCGCTCTCTCTCTCTCTCGCTTTTTCTCTCCCCGTGGTCTGGCCGCTCGCTCTCACTCTTTTGCTCTCCCGCTCAGTCTCTTTCGTCCTGGCTATTGCTCGTCATCCGCCTAAGTCGCGCGCCTACACGGAAGAGAACGAGGACCGCGCGAATTTTCGGCACGAGGCCCGACGTATCTCCACTCTCGCGTCTGGCGGATTTTTCCGCGCTACGTTGCCGATTTCCCGCGGAAGCCGCTACCCTCACAGAGCCCTATCGGTACTAGCCGGTTGGCGCGGGTTTCGGATAGTCCGTTGTTGCATCAATTCCCCCACAAGTTGCTTTCGGCGCCAAAATGTGTAGGCGACAGGTCTCCTCCAAGGCTCTCGGGATGGGTGGCCTCCCATCCCGGGCCCGTATCCGGTCACCCTCTTTTCCGGAAGTTTGCGCCTTCGCATATGGTCCGCTCCTCTCCCGGCAAGAACGGTCGGTAATTCCGACAACATACGATAGCAACAAAAACCACCAACGCGATCGTTAATTACCGCCTCGAGAAAATAATGATATTTCTTCCGGAGATTTCCGGGACCCCCTTTTTACTCTCCTCGCTATCGCAATTCGTCCAGCGCCGCTGCGCCTTTGTGATGGCCGCGGGGAGCTGCGACGAAGCAGCGAAAGCCGCCACGTCACAGTACATATGTAAAACACGTGCAATATCACCGTAATGTACCGAAGCCTTGACGTAGCCGATTACCGGAATTGTGGTTTTGCAAAACGTGACTAATTGTAAATCCGATTTTTCGATTGTTTTCCCGGAACAAAATTGTTTCACGAATGCTTTACTTATGACCGTGACAGCGACTCTGCTATCAATTTCGAAACGTGCTTTTTTCTTTTCTAGGCGTACCGTACAATAATATTTTTCTCGAAATTGACTGTGCTCCGCTTGTGCTAGTAGTACTTCGGCCAGTTTTTTGTTTGGGGCACGACTTTTCCTTTTACAGACTTTTTGCAAGTGGCCCTTGATCCCGCACGCACGACAAGTTATATTTTTATCTAAGACGCAATTAGTAGCTAAATGTTGATCGCCGCATTTGAAACAAATAATATTTGAGCCGGATGTGATAGCGGATGATGATCTCATGCCGCCACGATTCTTATCTGCAGGCGAACTTCTCGAGAAGGCCTTTGTTTTTGATGGGCTGATTCCTTTCTTCCAACTCGGTTTCTGGTTGACCGTTACCAAATTTACAGGGCCAGATTGAAGTTGAGCGACGTCCCTTTCGGTTAGCTGTATAGCAGCTGCCATTTCCACCGCCTTCTCAAAAGTGAGGTGGTCCTTGGTTTCCAGTAATCTTGATTGTACTCGCTTGCTTAGAAGTCCGAAAACTAACTGGTTTTTCAGGGCCGTCTGCAGTAATTGGCCGAATTTGCAGTTGATACTCAATTTAGGGAGGGCGGCAACGAATTGCTGCACCGTTTCGCCCTTATTTTGTTTCCGCTGAAGAAAACGGTAATTTTCAGCGATTTCCAAGGGTGACGGTGCGTAGTATTCCTCCAATTTCTCCGTCAAGTAAGTATACGATTTTGAGTACAGGTCTGCAGGTGCCACCTTATCGCAAATGTAATCGAAGGACACTGAGCCAATAAAATGTAATAAGTAGGCTACCTTTTAAGTCTCCGGTACCTTGAAAACCGTAACGGCGCCTTCGAAACGTTGTAACCAATGCTTCCAATTGGTGATCTGCGGGTCGAAAAGCTTGATCTCGAAGTTGCTGTGGACCACTGTCTTAGCCAGGATGAAATAAATCATCGATTTTTCTAGTCACCTCGTAAAGTTGTTGTTGTAATCGTACTCGTAACTGTAACAGGTCTTGTACTCAATTTTTACGCACAACACGCACGTATTTGCATTCCATCCTCGTCGCCATTCAGTTGTGTCGTGGAGAAATTTGGAAAAGGTTCGTAATCCGTAATAATCGAGAATAAATTAACTATTTATTATTATCTCGTTCTACATGGTTACTACGTGATTATACATTAGCGAGATTCACACAAAGACTGACTGTCTGATTTACAGTCAGCAGTTTTGCAGTTGATATCTGTCCTGGACCTTGTCCTACTTACTATTGCATTAATAAAAAAACGGCGCTTGGCGCTTAGGGTACTACCGTAATGCAAAATGTTAGCAGGTATCTAACATCTGTACATTCTCCTTCTAAATATTGACAATCCGTTCCCGAATTTAAATATATTTGATTAGTTTTAATATTTGTTACTGCTCTATGTGAAATTAACGTTATTTTAATTATTCCTTGCACAACTACATTTTGCCATGTTCCATAAAGATCTGAATATTATGTTCCATAATATTTTCCATCTATAGTAATTATTCCCGCAAAAATTATTGGTCGTGGAAGGGTATTTTAAAATCAATAATTAAATTTAGCTAATTAGTAACTGTTCCACCGTCGATATTCAATCGATAAAATCATATAGCTCAATCAGCTCGGTCCCCAATGGTAACAGAAAAATCAATAATTTCATATAGCTAACCCAGCTCGGTCTCGCCCGGTGACAATCACTTATTGTCGTTCTTAAGATATAATTAGTATTTAATTTTGTTGCATTTCAAAATTTGTTTCCCACGGATTAATAATTTAATTAAGTTAATTAATGAAATTTACATACTATATTTTCCATATTTATTTGTTGCGAAAGAGTTAACCACCCTTAAAACGATATATTTTTACACTTTTTTAGCTGTAGCAGAATAAATTATTTATCGATTACAATGAAACAAAACTCAATTTAAAGAGCTCAAAAAACTTAAGTTTACGTGTTTTTTCTTCTTTTTCATAAACCTAAATTAAGAGATAAATTCTTTTTTAAAGTATATGTATAATTTTATCTCGTCGTTTGCCGGAGAAAACCGACAAATAAAAAACAATTTCTGTGTTTCAATGTGAAACACCGGAGAGAGATTACTCAGCAATGAGCACGGCGCGGCACACAAAATGGAAAGACAGAAAAATTGAGAGAGTAATTGAAATCACTGAACACAAGAGTCTATATTTCACAAAATCAAACATAAAAAATTTTAGCACGAAGCTTTAATAGTGATCAAATATCGCGTCCACGAAACCCGTGGTTATGGGTGAACGGAAATTTTCAATTCCCGGCTACATCCGTCGGAAATCTTCTTCCGGATGTTAGACAATACATCCGATCGACGGAGATTTTCTTGCAGGCGACAAATATCGTTTAACGCGAGTCAGTAATCACACGCAATCACGAATCGCATTAAAGTAGAACAAAAATTGATATAACCAAGAAACTCAATGAGTGAGTAAATACAAGAACAAATAATCCCGAGAACTCTAATCGATATACAATGATGCGAATGTGAGCTTGGTTCAACCGAAACTGGCGGCCGGTTCACCGAATAAATACGTCGATCATCCAAAAAGGCGAGAAAATACCCATAATAATTAGTGAAAAGTCAGTTGAAACTGGCCAAAACCAGATACAATGAGCAAAACATATACGATAAACAACGGTGTACCTATTCGGAAGAACGATATAAACTTGACGAGACTAATACTCGACGAAACGGTCGAAAATTAAAAACGTTAATTTTATGTTGATCAAACAAAAGGAAAGTAATATGTTTTTATGTTTTATGTCTTTTGTTTAATTTTTTTTTAATTTTTTATTTTTAATTTTTTTAAATTTTTTATTTATTTATTTTGTTTATCTAATAACTTTTTTCATGCATATCTTATATCTATTTTTTTAACCTACTTGCAATATTTTTTGCAAAAATGATATTTAAGAAAGAATTATTTTATGCACAAAAAATTTGTAAACCAGGCACACCTTATAATTACTGTATTGTTACATAAGTTGAGCTTTTGATAAGCTGCAATATAATGTTCAATCTCGTATTAATAAATCGTATTAATAAAAATAAAAAAAAATTTAGTTTAAAATTAGAAAATTTAATAAAAAATGCCATTCAAGAATCTTCTTATATAAAAATTTATAATTTATTAAGTTTTGAAAATTTAAGTTTTATTTTAAATAGAGTTTTAATTGAAGAAAAATATAATGATTACATTAACGATTTTACGAATTTAAATTTAAACTCATCTATAGAATATATTGAAGAATACAATGAGACGTATAAACAAAAAATTGTTAATAATTGGAATTCAGAAAAGAAACATAAATTAATGTTTGCAACAGTACAAGCTAGTGTTATCCACGTCTTCTATAATTTCTTTCTTTCTAAAATGTTCTATAATAACAAGATAATAAGTATTGACTCTGATTCAATGTCACGAGAGTCAAGTAGTTTGGTTATAAAATCGTTTTGGTAAAATCGAATTCGCTTTTAATTATGTCTAAACCTGGAAAATTCGGGAAAAACTAGTCATGGATGACTCAACCAGCCTTTGCGATAAGCAGTGCACACAGCACAAACAATTAGCCTTCGGAGACAATTCAATAAAAATCTATCAACTATATCGCGAAGTTACTATACCCACAAACTATACAACACCAGCCCTCGCTACCGAACAAACATGAGACCGAATCTTTGTCATCCGAAAACATTAAGACTTAAAGGACCAATTTTTCATTCGGAAATCGAGAATAACTTTTATTGAACATTGTGGACGCTTTGTACGTGTGCGCAGCAGGAACGGACGTAGTTAAGGGCTATAATAGATTATATGAGGAGTCTGTGTAAGTTCTTATATTCTATAAAAATATTAACAGTATGTACAATTATTCTTTAATTTCTATATTGTGCCTTACGGCGTCAGGGCTTTTGCCCTGTACAAAAGTGTTACGTCTTCCGTTCTTGTAAGGTAATGTACGGTGTGGTCAGTGTGACCTTCATCGGGCCTCACTTTTTGTCCCCTGGGTACTGCACCGGATATTCACTCTCAGAGGAGGCAGATGTCATCGCCCACACGTCCGTTTGTACGCCTTTTTCGCTTACTTGTGGCGCGTGTTGGAAACGGTGCTTTAGTGTCTCTGTCGTCTGCGTTTCGACACTCTCTCCGAGATCTGTTATCAGTACTGGTGGCGGCTTCGGCCAATTCGGAGTTATGTCTCTCCTGATTCTCTAGTCAAACAGCCGTTGTAGAAAGAACCGTGATGGCCGTGTTAGTCTCGGTGGTTCAAACTCAATAAGGTATAGTACCCAGGGGCGAAGTACAAAGTCGGTTATGTGTTTCAACTTAGGCCCCGGACTGATAGCGTGTGGCGATGCTATGCTCTTTAATATTTCTGGCGTTCCCGGCGAGAATATCGTTTCTGCGATTATCTTCAGACAGTTGTTGTCAAGGTCCTTTTCTTTGGTCTCCATGGCGGATTTTGCTTCTGATCTCTTTTCGGTCTTCTCCGGGCTCTCTTGTATCCACTTTGGCGTGAGTGGTTGCTTTCTCCGGCTTCTAAGAAGAAGTAAGAACTTTGCGAGATGGCGTCTGTGGTAGCTTCTCCAAAAATTACTTTTCTCAGTTACTTCCGCTACTGTGCGTCAGACTAGGAGCACTAGTAGAGTTTTGACAAAATGCGAAACTTTCTTTTTGTATCGTATCCGCGGATTCTTCCGATATTTATATTGGTCCTTGTTTTATTTTAAATGCGGGTTATGTTTTTATCTTCGGCGTCTAGCGGCTGCTCGTCTTATCACCGACGCGGTTGTGCTGTCGTGGCATACACTGGTGTCTGCCCAGTTGCGTTTAGGCGCCTGTCGAATTGCCGTACTTCAGGCCCTCATCTGCGTCGCGTTTTTCTTTTGTGTCGGCCTCTCGATCGCCACAGGACCCTCATGGTTGTCCTTAAGTCTCCGCTTGAAATTTGACAATCGGTTTCCTTTGTTTTTTGGTTGCACGCTGTTCTCCTGCTATTTTTGTCGTTCTTTCGATCTCGTCTGACAGCGTGTACGCTGGTTTGATCCTGTTTATGCTCACTATTGTTTGTCGTTCTCCGATTCTTACTGTGATTGTCTTGTCCGTCCTTTTAATTACTTTGTACGGTCCGTCGTATTTTTGTTGCAGGCTACTTATTGGGATGTTTTTCCGTATATAAACCTGCTCTACTTTTTTTAGGTTTTTTAGTACAAACGTGCATGCTTCTCCGTGCTTTTTTACTATTGGTTTTAGTCTATCTATGGTTTTTCTTAGTCTGTTTACGAAGTCTCTTGTGGTTTCTCCGTTCTCTCTTTCTACTTTAAAGAACTGCCCTTGTAGTTGGTTATTTTCTTTGTGTACTATTTTAGCTGGGGTCGCCTCAGTCTAGTGAAGTTAGCCCCCCCCAACATTAAAAAAAAATTTTTTTTTTATTTTATACGATTGCATATCGTTTGCACGTGTAAGCACACAACGACTTTTTGTTTGCACATCTTTTAAAAAATAATTAAAAATAAAACAAATTTGGGGAGCTAACTTTACAGTAGCCCCCCAACTTTGAAAAAAATAACTTTTCAAAATTTATATCGATAGGTTTCCATTTGCACATTTCCAAACATATAGATTTTTCTTTTTTACATGTCTGGAAAAATTAATAAAAAAAAAAATTTTTTTTTATTAAAAATTTACACGAACGTTTCAAATACAAAAAATCAGTGTTGTAACCCGACACGTAAACACAGGTGATTGATACCGCGTGCACCAATTTTTAAAACAAAGACTCAGCGGATTGCCAAACCGTTGGAATCCGCTGACAAGGAGAGGTTCCCAAGTGCCAACGCAGTTTTTGAATGAGCTTTGGCATGGTAGTAGAGAAGGAAAATATAAGATTACGCGTCGACGATTAGGTGTAGATACGCAATAGTTTTTGAGAAATCAAAGTTTAAAGTTTTCCGAGCGCGTTATGTACAGATGTTACGACGAGTCTTTCAATAGTGTTCGGTTGGTCGTACGGTGAGCGCCTCAGACTCACAGTTCAAAGATCGTGCGTTCGCGTCCCGTAATGTTACTTTTTGAAATTTTTTTTTAATTTAAATAATTGTATTTTTTTTTAACTTTAGATAATTAATTTTTTATGTCTTAAATAATTTAATATTTACATTGTTAATTAAAAAAAAAAAAAAAAAATTTTTTAATTAATAAATTTTCCCTTAATTTATTTTTGTTTCTAAAAATTATTAAATAAAATTTAACCGAAGGTTACATCTTGCTACGACTTTAAACTTAAAATGATAGCTGTTAATAATTGTAATATATCCTAACAGAGGTAAGTAATATGAGTAATAAAACATAATGATAAGCGCGTAAGAATAAATGTTAGAGGTAAGCGATATGTATGACAATGACATATAAAGACATAAGAACCAAGTAACGAACAGACGGGTTCTTTACGTGCTGCTGTACAGACGGTTTTTCTATTCGTTTAAGAATTTTTTCAATAAAAATTTTCTACGATGGAAGCTGATTGTGAGCCAAGTTGTTCTCAAGTGCCAGAAAGTTCTTTATTTATAGATGAAGAGTTTAATATGAGCCATTCATTGTCAGCTTGCAAAGAACAACAGCAAGAATTATCTGATGCATTATTTTATTGCAAAAATCTTTTAATCGAAGCAAATTGTATAACCAACACAGTGAGCGCCACAATTAGCAAGCGATCCACACTTATTGGGAAATAATTATTTAATCGTTTTATGGATATGTGTAATACTATGTTTTTTTCTGAAGAAGAAGTGTTAGAAATCCCAGAGAAATATATACAAGAACAGAGAAAAAGAATGGAAAAATTATCTTTAGACAGCGACACTGATCAATTGGAAGAAAATAAGCAGGATAAAATTGCATTTGGATTAAAAATTAAAGCTGTACAACTTGCGGAACTACACCCAGAATGGTCGATTAAATCGCTACGTTCGAAATCAACTCGATTGTTGAAAGATAAGTCACAATTAGCCAGATGGAAAATTGATATTGAGAAAGGTGGTACACGATATGATAAGCTTCAAGCTATTAATAATAACGTGTATGATCGATTTATTGAAGCAAGAGATCAAAGAGGACTTGTGACAACACGGATGCTAAAACAATGGGCGATGGCTGTTGCATTTCAATTTTTAGATGGTAATTTCGAATTCAATGCATCTGATAGTTGGGTAAAACATTTTAAGAAAACCCATAATATATCGCAACGACGAGTGACAAAATATGTCAGTCAAAAAGATAGGAGAACGTTTGAAGAATTAATAGAAACAGCAGCAAAATATCAACAGCAAACAAGCAGTATAATTTTAAATTTTAATCCGGATTACGTAATAAATACCGATCAAACTGGATGCGAATATAAGATCACCAGTCATCGCACTTTATCGCATAAAAATGAAAAAATAACTGAAATTGCTGTTGGGCAACTAAACAAGCTCTCACATTCTTATACAGCACAATACGCTATCACATTATCAGGAAAATTATTACCAAAGATTTTCATCTGCCTACAAGAAGTTTCCGGAAAATTTGGTCCACAAATACAAGAACAAATTGATCAGTGGAAAATTAAATATCCAAACGTTTTTGTTACTTGTACAAAATCAGGAAAATTACAAAGTGACACATATGAACTATTTTTGGATAACATTATTCAGCCATATGTTAAAAATGAACCATTTTTATATATAATTGATTCATGGAGTGGACAAACATCTTCCACCTTACATCAGAGCAAATTTACGGATAAAGATGGACTGCCAACGTGTACTTTATCCATAATACCGCCAAAATGTACACCGTTTTGTCAGCCGTGTGACGTCTATTTTTATCGACAAATTAAAAATTATATTAGACGCATACAGAATGCTCCGTATCTTTTACAGCATAACATAGAAATTACTTCTCGAGAGGATATGATTAAAATCCATTCAATTATTCACCATCAATTACAGTCTCCAATATACGAAAAAATGTTAAGGTAAATGAACAAGTTCTTTGACAATACATTTT
Organism: Cardiocondyla obscurior; assembly: GCF_019399895.1. Classification (NCBI taxonomy): domain Eukaryota; kingdom Metazoa; phylum Arthropoda; class Insecta; order Hymenoptera; family Formicidae; genus Cardiocondyla; species Cardiocondyla obscurior. The sequence goes on along the minus strand of NC_091879.1, from coordinate 4,910,459 downwards.
TATCTGTAATAAAAATCTAAAAATATATTTTATAAAACTATAATTATATTTCTGCATTAGATATGCTTGGTATGCTGCCAAACTCCATGACACGAAAGTGTTTTTCAGTAATGTCAACGCTGTTGCATTCCCTGAGGAATTAAAGAAGAAAAGATGTGTTGATTGTGAAGATGATGAAATAAACGAACTAGCATTTATTCAATGTTCTCATTGTCGTCAATTTTTATGTTTTAATTGTTTTTATAATGAATACCACACAAATGATTGTAACAATTAATCTAGCCTAAATAAATTTATAAGTTTTATTATACGAATTAATATATCTATTTGTATGATTTATATGATACTCCACATTATTTGTTGTCTTCATATGTCATTGTCACACATATCGCTTACCTCTAACATTTATTCTTACGCGCTTATCATTATGTTTTATTACTCATATTACTTACCTCTGTTAGGATATATTACAATTATTAACAGCTATCATTTTAAGTTTAAAGTCGTAGCAAGATGTAACCTTCGGTTAAATTTTATTTAATAATTTTTAGAAACAAAAATGAATTAAGGGAAAATTTATTAATTAAAAAATTTTTTTTTTTTTTTTTTTAATTAACAATGTAAATATTAAATTATTTAAGACATAAAAAATTAATTATCTAAAGTTAAAAAAAAATACAATTATTTAAATAAAAAAAAAAAATTTCAAAAAAGTAACATTACGGGACGCGAACGCACGATCTTTGAACTGTGAGTCTGAGGCGCTCACCGTACGACCAACCGAACACTATTGAAAGACTCGTCGTAACATCTGTACATAACGCGCTCGGAAAACTTTAAACTTTGATTTCTCAAAAACTATTGCGTATCTACACCTAATCGTCGACGCGTAATCTTATATTTTCCTTCTCTACTACCATGCCAAAGCTCATTCAAAAACTGCGTTGGCACTTGGGAACCTCTCCTTGTGAGCCTACGATGCTGTCTCGTCAGCACTTGCATCACCGCGAGATATCAGCAGGAGGCAGTACGGCACTTGGCCACTTCCTTCTGCAATTACGCTGACGAGATATAAGAAAATAATATAAAATGCACGAGCCCCGAAGCTTGTGCAAGTCAGTGAGTTACGAGCCGTAAATCTATTCACGACAATTACATTGTACGCGATACAAGGAAAAAAAATAAAAAACACGTCGACTTTTATAATAAAAACGGAGGCTTTTATTTAAAACATCTATCGCCATCGCGACGGTCCTGGAGGACGGACCCCGTGCACCGCTCCGGTGCAACAAATTGGTGGCAACGGTGGAATCCGCCCCCGGAAGCGTGGTAGCTCCATCGACTAGGCCTGGCGGTGATGTTGGTAGTATATGCCTGAAACAAAAAAAAACATGGAACGTTAAAAGTGAGAACGCAGTTAACAGTCAAGACAACCAAGCAGCTCACGTTGCAGAGACCCGCCGAAGCAATTTACATAGCGAAGCATAAACAGAAAGCAGATACCGGTCGGCAACTAACGACCCAGCATGCGTTACATACCGCTTATGTAAGTCAAATTATTTCTTTTTCGAGCTGTTGCACCGCGGCCGGTGCTCGGGATCCATTTTTCGGGACCATCGGAAGGGTGGAAGGGCGCGGTAGATTTAATGATACACTCAGTTAATATTTAATAAAGATATTTTATGTTTCTTTTATACACTTGCTTCTTATTTGATTCTACCACGATTTACACTGCGTTGAACTATTGGCGTCCTCGTCTCTGCGAAGTATCGGTTGTCGGCACGCGTCCGAAGTCACGTTACGTGCAACGGTCACTGCACATTTTTATCTTTAGGAGTAACTGCCCGCAGCTAGTGGCCCGCGGATATTTAAAGGGTCTCTTATTTTTACGTTGACAGCAGGTTGCATGACCGTAACTCGGTTACCGGACCGATGTAATCTGAGCCGTTTCGGCAATAAGATCTCGCAACCTTTTCTTCTCGATTATCTGTTCTTACTTAATTATTTCATTTTTTTTGTTAAATGTAGGCTGCTGGCGCAGTTTTACTGGAATTGTGTTGCGAGGTTCTATTCCGTTATATTTTTAAGTGTTGTAATGGGGCTCGGGTTACAACATCCCTTCCCCCTAAGGAGAAGAAAAAATTGAGTGTGTTATAACAACTCAAACTTTTCTTCCTTACATGTATCTATGATTATAACTACTTATATGTGTATTATCGTCGGGCGCGGTATCTTTGGGGTAAATTTATTGTTTGTCTGTGGTTTTGCTAAATGTTTGTCTCTTACTTCTTTATTTTGTTTCGGTATTCTAATTCTAATTCTAGTTGGTAGGATATCTTTATTTATTTCTGTATTTTTTCTTGTCTTACATATTTTCATTATTGCTAATGTTCTTAATGTTATCGCTATTGCTACGCATATCGTGGCGCTTGTGCCTGTCGTGTACATAATTACTTGTTTCGCGAACGGCGACTCTTCGCCAATTTGTTTGTTTATTTCGTTGAATTCTTTTTTTAATTTATTTAACTCGTTCGGGTCTTTTATTACTGTGTCTCGTTTAATGTCTTGTAAGTCTTGTATGGGCGGATCATTCTGTTTGACTGTTATGTGTGATTATGTGTGATAAGTTATACTGTGGAATGTGTCTTTCTATCTGGCTTTCTCCTGTCGTACTTTTTGTTGTAATCGTCATGTCTGTCGTAGTTAATTTGCATGCTGCTCTTAATATTATTATTCCCAATCTTTTTATTTCTACCTTTTTACTGCTTTTTTGTTTACATTTTATTTCTATCGTTTGTTCTTCTGCTGTGGAGTATATCCATGATTGCATGTTATTTAATGCAATCCAAAATGTTGCTCGCGATGCAACTTCTCGCGTAACACACGTGTCCGGTTGTTTCGTCGGTTCCGTTATCGCTTTTACTTCGCACGGTGCGCTTGCCGTGTTATGGTATACCGGCTGACTACTGTTACACACATATTTTTTCTTATCGCTGACGCATCGTTTTATGTCTTCGTTATTTAATGCTATGTAATTATTGTTTTCTTTATCTATCGCTACGTAATCGTATTCTGTTTTTATTATTTTAAATATGTTTTTGTTTGATTGGTCCAATACAGGGAATGGCGTTACTCTTTTTAGTTAAAAATTCGTGCCATCGACTGTTGGGAATTTTATTACCGTAACTATTTTTTGTTCGTTGCTATAAGTGCTTATTTCCGCGTATTTCTTTATCGCGTTCAAATTTTTCGCGTCTATCTTAAAGGGAAAGTATGTCCCTTCTGTTAAATGCATTGTTGCCTCTTTAAGTTCTTTAATTATATTATTAATTGGTAGTAATCGTATATTTAGCATTCCTGTTTTCGTTTGCGTTATGAATTCTATCGTATCTTACATGTTGCTTAATAACTCTGTTATTAATGTTCGTAGCATATAAAAATGCTCTACCATTTCTATTTGCCCTGTTACGGCGTCTATTTGTTTACTCAAAAGTTGCGTTGCGTTAACTAATAATTTTTCGTGATATTGTGTCATTTTTTCAATTTTCTGTATGTGACCAATCGAACCGTTAATTACTTTTATTTTGGTTTTTTGCAATGTGTTGTAGGATTAACTGTCTTTTGTTTAGCATGTCTATTTGTTCGCTTATTAGTTTTTCGTCGTCTGCGTCTATTGTCCCGAATAGTTTTTTGTTTGTTGTCCCTATTGCATCTACTAATTTTAGTTTTGGCTGTTGTGTCTCGTGTGTTGTAAGTGTTTTTAGTGTGGTTGTTAGTTTGTCGTTCTGTGTTTGTACTGTTGCTACTAGATTTTTACATCTATTCTTAAAAAATTCTAGACAATGTTTTTCGCAAGCTTTTTTTGCTTCTATTACTCTTTTTGTAACATTTTATATTGTTCCTTTAATTTTTTTATTTTTATAATAATTACCAGCTTCCACAAAACTTAAGATAGCAACAGGTGTCCCACGCTCTCGTAGTGAAATCCGGGCTTGTTTGAAAACGGCGTAATTATATATGGTGGGTTTGTATTTTGCCTTTTTTCGCGGATGCCTTGCATTACGGTAATCCGGAATCTGTAAGGCGATTTGTTTTAAGAATCGTTTTCTCGCGGTGTTCGCATTTATTAACTATTTCGCGCGTGATGTGTTTTGTGTATGTGTTTGTGGTGAGAACAAGATTGTATTTTGATACAAGGTAAGCCGCTTTATTTTTTATCTTTGCTGTGTCCACGTCTCGTGTAGCAGTTATTAAAATTTTTAATATGCACTTTTTTTTGCCTCGGTTTTTTCTGCTCGTCCTGTTAGTTGTCGCTTGCCTTACATTCGTGACAATCTTAATTTATTATAATCGTTAATTAGTCCTTCAATTATGTCGTGAGTGTTTTTGTAGGCCTGCACTTAGGTTCGGACCTGCGCTCGGTCCTGCGCTTCAGCGTCTCTGCGCTGTTTCCCCTTACGCGCATGGCATAGACCACGCGAGCAAGGATCTCTCCTCCAACGCCTCAGATATTTCTCAAGCGGTCTCTTAGCCACTCTGGTTCTCACAAGTTTGAGAGAGGCAACGTGCGTGCGGTAGAAAACGTATTAATCGGCGAGCGGTATAATCCCAACAAGTTAATTAAACAAGTTAATTAAAGTGTTAGTAACAATTCAAACTCTATTTAATTGCCCGCTCATTACCGACTATCAGCATCTCGGTGGACGATCCACCTGGGGCAAGAGGATCGTCCCCACATTTTTTCTTTATGTGGCGACCCCTCGCGCTCACCGCTCACGCATTAGCGCCTACAAAATGGCAGCCCGGCACACGGCGCTTCGCGGCGCCACCACTAGGTGGCCACAAGGGTCACCCACGAGTAAAATTAGTGTGACCTCTGGATATAAGGACGCGCTCCATTGGGGATCAATATTATTAATCCCGCTGAGGAGTAGCACTCTACGTAGTCGCTCCCGAAGCATTTTGGAAAAATAATCGTGCCCCGTTTGCTCATTGGAAGCTCTATCTTCCTCTCCAGAAAAAGTCGTCCAGCCGCCTCGCAAGAAGACAAGAAGGAGCAGAAAGAAGAGGGCCCCGATCATACCCGCCTTGGTATCTAGCACACCTGACAGTACAACAGACATTCCACTCTGACCGATACCGCTGCTGTTGTCACCGCCTGCTTCACTCTGTGAAGTATTCCTGTACGTCGGCAAGTGCGGAACGAAGAACGTATTTTAAACTTGTTCAATTTTCGTCCGGAAACCAGTATACGACGTGCGGCACGTGAATTAAATCTATCGCGATATAAAATACATCGCACCTTGCGGGTCAATGAGTTGCATCTGTATCATTATCAGAGGGTGCAACAAATATTGCCAAAAGATTTCGAACAACGATTGGCGTTTTGTTAAGGTATTATTACTCATTTTTTATACTTTTAATGTAATTTAAAAGCATTATAATAATCACAACAATTTATGCAGGATTCCTCGCACAATATCGGCGGAACGTTTTATTCCCCGATACAATATTATGGACAGACGAGCCCACATTTACACCAAACGGTGTATTAAACTCTAGGAATCGTTTATACTGGTCGAACGAAAATCCACACGTCGTTCGGCAAACCGCATTTCAGTACCGCTGGTCAATTAACGTATGGGCAGGCGTCGTTGGAGATAAAATAGTAAGAATAAAAAAAGGAAAAGATTATTTTTTTATAATTAAAATATTTTTATTTTCTAGATTGGTCCGTATTTTTTCCCTCCACGATTAACTGCAAATATCTACAAACGTTTTATTGAAACGGATTTGCCGATTTTATTAAAAAACGTACCTCTTGCAATAAGACAACAAATCGTGTATCAACACGACGGAGCACCCGCGCACTCGGCACGAATAGTGCGCGAGGTATTAAACGCACATTTTCCCGATCGGTGGATGGGTCGCGGTGGTCCGATTGCCTGGCCGCTTCGATCACCAGATTTAAATGTGTTAGATTTTTTTATATGGGGCTACATAAAAAATGAAGTAGAAAATTATCGAGAAGCCGCTGTAGAAGAGGTTCGTGAAGCCATCGTTGCGGCTTTTCAAAATATCCCTGCAGATATGGTACAACGTGCAACACGAGATGTAGTTCGAAGGGCCGGATTCTGTGTATAACACAGAGGAGGGCATTTCGAACAATTGTTACATTAATAACAATATGTTTTAAAAGTGGACTAGGCCTACCGGGGATACCACTATAAAAAAAACGCACCATGCTATCTACCGTAAGGTGGTGAGGAAATGATAGCGCATCATTTCCCTAACATTAACGTCCTCGGCTCTTAAAATCATTTAAAACTTTAAATTATTTATAAAAATGAATGATATTTACGAACGACCGGGCTTGACAGATTACTTTTCGGTACGTTATTGTATGATCGCGTTTGTTTGTTTCTTTGCCGCGTGCAGTCATTTCCCGCTCACCGCTCGCCGCTCGCCGCTCCACGCGCGCTGGAGCGACAAGGAAGCTGCGAGTGACTGAGCGCGACAGGCGAATAGTTAAAAAAGCACCGTCGTCTGTCGCCCTCATTCACCCGCATTTTCCTTGTCGCTCATGCGTTATACAAATTAATTTTTTTTTTCAATAATGGTTACGAATTTTACAAATTCGTAAAGGACTTTTCGTCTCCAAATCTAATTTCCTACCCACAGTTTTTATATTCGAAGTTTTATTTCAGACACCTTGTATATATTTTTAGTTGTTTTTGTGTTACTTATGTGTTTTGTGTTTTTTTTAAATTCTTCTGTGGATGGTCTTTTTAATGCGGTGGAGTCTTCTCGTCGATGAGTGGCGTGTATCACCTGCCGGCGGGGTTTTATGGCCTTCCGGTGTTTTGATTGCCAGTTGAGTGCTGTGCCACCTGTTCGGACATTGGTTTTTCGTTTCACCTAAGTGCCAAATCTGCGTATATATATAGTATAGTCGTAGAGAAGAGTCCAGACGGCGAGCATCGTTCCATCTTTGAAATGACCACTGGTGAGTTTTTTGTTTTTTTTTTGTTTTTTTTTTTAATAAGGTCTTTTTAATGTTTAATAAATGTCTTTATTCTATTTGCATGTACAAAAGTACATGCAAATGTACAAAAGCATAAAATTGCTTCTTCTTCCGCCTTTTATTCTATAATTAACTTCTCCGCACTTTTTCATTATTGTGTTTGGACCTACCCATTGTGCTTCTAATTTCTTCGATCTTCCTCTTATTACTGTTTTATCGTGCATCAGGACTCGGTCACCTATCTTGAATTTTTTTAGTTGATCTTTTTATCGAAGTTTTCTTTTGATTTTTCTTTCTCTTTTTTTAGATGCTTTCTTGCAAGTAGATTAGATGCGCGTAATCTTTTTCGCAATTCTTGCGCGTAGTTGTCGTATGTATATGTGTTTCTTGGTGCCGTTGCCAGTGCCGTAGGCAAGGTAGCTTGGTGCCCGTACACCAATTCAAATGGTGTATATTTCGTCGTTGTGTATGGTGTCGTATTATACGCAAACATTGCGTATGGTACCCACTCATCCCAGTCTGTTTGGTCGCTGTTTATGTAATGTCGGAGATATTCGGCTAGAGTTCGATGTGATCTCTCTAGCGCTCCGTTGCTTTTTGGGTGGGTGCCGTTGTTTTAATTTTTTCTATTTTTAGCAGTCGGTATACATTTTTGAACATTTTGCTAACAAAATTTGTTTCTTGGTCTGTCAGTATTTTTTCCGGTATGAAGTGTTCGAAAATTATCTTTATTGCGAATGTTTTCGATATTGTACTTGCCTCTTGGTTAGGAATCGGTACCGCTTTACTGAATTTAGTTAATGCGTCTTGGAACGTCAGAATATATTTATTCCTACGTTCGTAACTGTTAGTGGTCCTACTATATCGAGTGCGCATTTTTTAAATACTTTTTTCGGCGTATCTGTTATGATCATTGGCATATTCGTTTTTTTACTTAGATTATTTTTCTGGCATTGTTCGCATTTACTGATATATGCTTCGACTTCTTTATTCATTCCTACCCAATTGTGATAGAGTTTGATTCTATCTAGTGTTCTTCTTACTCCTTGATGTTCTCCTAGTGGGCAGTCATGGTATTTCTTTAATATCTTTGTTCTTTCTTTCTCCGTATATTCCTTTTTTTCTTTTGATATCTTGTTTATTGTTGTTTCTTCCACCGGATTTCTACTTAGCATGTCGGTGTTTGTATTTTTCTTCCCTTCTTTATGAATTATTTGGTATCGAGTCTTAGTCTCCAGCGTATTAATCTTGATCCTGGATTGTTTACACTAAATAACCAAGTTAATGGTTTACGGTTGGTTATTATCTTAAATTCTGTTCCGTATATGTATGCTCGAAAGTGTTTTACCACCCATACTATTGCTAATTCTTTTTCCGTCGTGCTGTAGTTCCGTTCTGCTTTATTTAAAATTCTGCTGGTGTATGCGATCAGTCGGTCTTCTCCTATCGTGCCTTGTGACAGAATCGCTCCTATAGCATAATCTGATGCGTAGGTCGTTACCAAGAACTGTCTTGTGAAGTCCAGGTAATTTAATATCGGTACTGTCGTTAATTTTTTTTTAAGTATTTTAAATGCGTTCTGTTGTTCGATTTCCCGTTCAAATTTCTTTCCCTTTTCAGTTCATTTCGTTAGTGGCTTTGCTATTTTAGAGAATTTTTCGATGAATTTTCGGTAGTATCTCGCCAGCCCGATAAATGCTTGTATGTCTTTTACTTTCATTGGTGTCGGGAAGTTTTTCACTGCTTTTATTTTTGCTAGGTCTGGTTTTATTCCTTTATCTGTAATAATGTGTCCTAAGTGTTATATCTTTGATTCTATAAAAACTTTATTACAAAAACTCATTAACAAAAGTACTTATAATTATAATAGTAAAATAAACTTACCCCAGCTGCGGGTTTATAAACGAAACGTAGGATTTCTTAGCAAGCTCTAACGTGTCTAGTGCGTGTACGTCTTCTAATCGCTCTTTTGTCTTACGACGCCGCGCGGATCGGTAACTTAGAGTATCGATATTACAGATTCCGAATTATCATATAACACTAAGAATAATACTTTTTTTACGAAAGAATTCACACTTGTCCGGTTGAAGTTTCACAAGGGGAGGTCGCGCTCAACGGAACACCGATTTTCTTCAAACTTGCAAGGTTTGAAAACTGATGTTCCTAGTAATACGTGGTAAAACCATACGAAGCACTACTCAAAAATAAGAGAGAAAAGTTAGTTTTAACATTTCCTATGTCTTGAAGTACAGAAAAGTTAAACCTATTTTCGAAGCAGCGTGGTAGTCCAGAGCGGGCGGCTCAGGTCTAGTAAGCGCGGAATCACTGGTTCGATTCACGTTACGTATTTTTTTTTTTTTTAATTTTTACATTTTGGTATAAAATTTAACAATTATATATCTTTCTTTATTATTACAATATTAGATAAAAAGGAGAAATAAAAATAATGCAAGAATATATTTTTTTACAAAGTTATTTATTTTATTAATTATTTACAAGGTGTCCCAAAGTCATGTAGACAAACTTTGGAACTAGATAGATCTCATCATTTTAAGACGAAAAGTTCTTTACCATTTTTTATTTAGAATAATATTAAGCGAGATAATAATTATTGAAAAATGGTCTTTTGGGCAGATTTTACTGCCCCTCGCATCGCGCGGAGACACTTATCCGTCGGTAGTCCTCAATCCTTGCGTTCTCGATCATCGATAATTTTCTTTGTATTATTACGCGTCGTCACCTTTTTTTTATTCCTGATTTAGACCAGTTTATCTAGGCGGGCCGATCGTAACCGCCTGTCTTGCCCCGCGCGCCTTTACTTTCTTATCGATGATCGAGAACGCAAGAATTGGGGACTACCGATGAATAGAGCGTCTCCGCGCGGTGTGGGGAGCAGTAAGTTCCGCCCAAAAGACATAATTTTCAATAATTATTATTTTGCTTAATATTACTCGAAATAAAAAATGATAAAGGACTTTTTGTCTTAAAATGACGAGATCTACCTAGTTCCAAAGTTTGTCTACATGACTTTGAGACACCCTGTATACATAAAAACAATATTGTTATGTTGCACCGGAGCGGTGCACGGGGTCCGTCCTCCGAATATTACACGTACTGGGTGTAAGGTGGCGAAAGATAAATATACTTTATACGTTAATTGTGATTAAATACTGTGTGTTGTCTTTATTTTTCTTCGCAAACTTTGTGTATCGGTGATAGAGTTACGAGTCGCTAGCTCGTACTCTCGTACTGACTTGCACGAGCTTCGGAACTCGTGCATTTTATATTATTATTTTTGGTCTTGTCAGCGAAATCGCAGAAAGCTGACAAGACTGCTTCGTAGGCTCAGCAGATTCCAACGGTTTGGCAATCTGCTGAGTCTTGTATAAAAAATGTAGCGCACGCGGTGGTCAATGACAAGCGTGCCGTAACGGGTTACAACATCCCTCCCTCCTAGGGGGAAAAAAAGTGAGTTGATATTATTTAACTTAATCTTTTTCTTTTTACAATTATATATTTTAATCTATACATCGTCGTTCTCCGTCGCAGCGGAGTATCTGACTTTCGGTTTTAATGCCCGCGGTGGAAGAGCGGGTGTTTTATTTTTGTTATATTTTTTGATTATTATAATAGCTGTAGTTGCGATAATGCTTAATGTAATTACAAATATTCCGTCACTAGTGGTGTACACTATTATTTTATGTATAGGTATTTCGTTTGCCTCATCTATTTCGTCATCTAACTCGTCGAGACTGTTAGTTAACCGTTGTAGTTCTCCCGGGTTAGAGATAATCGTTTCGCTTTTTATCTCGTGTTTTAATTTGAGATTGCTTAACATAATATTTTTTTGGTCGAGTGTTAGGTCGTAAGCGGGTAAGTGAGTCATGATATGCGATTCATGCACTGTTTTGGTTCGTATTGTCATGTCAGCTATTATCACCTGACATTCACCGAAAATTGAAAGTTTCCCGATTTTACTTATTTTAATGGTATTCCTCGGGTGGTTTAAACAGAATATCTGGATCTCTTGTTCTTCAGTTGTCGAGAATACCCATGATTGGGCTTCGTGTAGGGAGATCCATATGGTCACTCTTGACAGGAGGTGTCAGATTTTGCACTGCGTCGGCTGTTGATCCGGTCTCGTGAGCGCTTGTATTTCGCACGGGGCATTTGCCTTTGCGTGGTACTGTTTGTCGCTGCGTTTGCATTTTTCTAAATCGGTCGCGGTTAATTTTAGATAATTATTGTTATCTTTGTCAAAGGCGATTATCTCATCGTCGTTATTTACGACATTAAATATGTTATTGCCACTATACACGAGGATTGCCGTGACTCGCATTATTTCAAAGATTTCATATCCCACTACCGGGAATTTTATAATTGTTATTATCGCATTCTCTTTATCATATGCGCTGATTTCAACGTATTCGTAAATATTATACCAACTTTGTTCGTTGATACGAAATGGGAAGTGATTTCCCCTTCTTAATTTTCCTGCAGCTTCTTTTAATTCCGCTAATATTTTTTCTAACGGAAATAACCGCAGATTCAGCATATCTGACTTTGAATGTGTCAGGAAATCCATGATGTCATGTACATCCTTTAATGTGTCAGTGATTAACGTTCTCACTATGGACACGAAATCTAAGGCGTACAGTCGGCGTGTTATCTGGTCGAGTTTCCAGCTCATTGCCGTTGTCGCGTTTGTTAGATTCTTAATATGTTGGTTCATCTTATTTTCTGCCTCTCTGATGTGACCTATTGTTGTGTTCAGAATTTTTATCTGATTTTTGGCGATATGTTGTAGAGTTTGTTGTTGCGAGTGTAGTATTTCTAGTTGTTCCACGATTTGCTTTTCATCGTTTACGTCCATTAGATCGAATAGTGCTTTTCCTGCTTTTCCGACGAAATCAATTAATCCTCTTTTCTGTGTTGAGAATCCATATATGACTTGTAGCCGATTTATTGCAGCTGTTAATTTATCGTTTTCAGCGAGCGCCGTGTATAATAGCTCGTTGCACTTTCCACCTATGTTTTCTTTGTGTGCCTCATGAAAGTAATCGTAGAGTTTTTCCGTCTTTTCTGTATAATTTTGTATTTTTTTATATTGTTCTTCGATAGTTGAGACATCGGTTATAATTACGAACTTTCATAAAGACGTTGCCATTTGTAGAAATTCCTGGCTCTCATAATACAATCCGGGTGTATGCGTAAAACGGGTGATTGAGTATGGTGGTTTACGTGTATCCGTGTTTTCGCCTATGTTTCTGGCTTGCGTTACCGCGAACGCAAGTCTGAAAAATGAGTAGCCTTTTCAATTTGTGTGTTAGTTCTTTGGATTTTGTATTTCTATGTGGAAGTGTCTGTCAGTGTTGTGGTGTCCAACGTCTACAGTGGGAACGAGCTTTTTGATGAGGTGAGTGCATATTCCGATTAAAATTTCACTTATCTAAATTTTTTATTTTTTACACGGCTCAAGTTCCTCTTTCGTTTACTGCTGCCTTCTAACTTCAAAGCTCTTTAGTCTGTTTCGTGTTGTCTTTTCGAGCGTACCTGCGTTTTAATAAGTACGAAAAAAAAAATTTATTTATTTATTGTGCTTTTCTTTTTTTTTTTTTTTTATAATTATGTGATGTAATGTATATGGTGGTTGGTGATTAATTTTTCCTTTTGCTTTCAGTGTGTGAAAACGTGTCCTCAGGGTGCTACCGGTGCGATGAGCTGCAATCTGCCCCCTTATGTTTGAGACACAGTATGGCTCGGGCATGCCTCCATTTTTGCCCTCGGTGTCGAAGTACATATAGCTAGCCCGCGTTACTGCGAGCTTTGCTCCGCGGCAACGTTGTCGCCAAGTTCCACCGCAACAACGGTGCCGGAGGAGTTGCTGGGCCCTTCAACATCAGCCGAGGGGGAATCTGTGGGGCTGCCACCCCCTCTGTACTTTCCATCCATGGGCTCTTTTCCCCCGATGGTCTGCAGGGGGCTTTCTATCGGGGAGACATTAGTGGAAGAGATACCCTAATTTTCGCATCTGCCTTCCTTCTCTCCGGCAGGTCCTTCATCCAGCCCCCTGCCATCACCGGGGGCAACATCAAGATCTTCTTCGCCGGTGGAGCCCATGACGCCGGAGATGGATCCTCCGTCCTTGGATCCTCCATACCGGTCGCCACCCTCCGAATCGTCTCCGCTACCATATTCACTGGTGGCTTATCGTTCGGGGGTGTCCGCGGCTCAGGATCCGGGACCCTCGACGGCGTCGAAGGAGGTGTAAGGCCTACGGGAGATTATCACCCGGGTGGAGGACTGGGATCTCCGTGTGCGGCTTACGAATGACGACTCCTCGCTCTATAGGCGTCCTGCAGTCTGGTGAGTAATTTTTTTTATTCTTACTTGCTGCTTTGGGCTTCGAACTCCGTCCCTTTAGGCTGCTAATCCGTCGTCCAGTCCCTTCAGCTAATGCTTCTTAGTGTCAATTTTCTGTTTTGTTCTCTGGCATAATTCTTCTTTTGCATGCTTTCTTACTGCCTGTTTTACCGACTCACCTTACTATTTTTCTTTCTTTTTGATGTTTAATAAATAATTTTAATCGATTTGCGTGAACACGAGTTGTTTTCCTTTCCTTTTTTTACTGTATAGTTTACCTCGCCGTGTCTGTCTATAATTATATAGAGTCCTACCCATTGTTCGTCGAGTTTCTTTGATCGCCCTCGCCGTACTGTTTTGTCGTGTAATAGTACGGAGTCTCCGACTTTAAATGATCTAGGGTTTGCTCGCGTGTCGAAATTTATTTTTGCCTTTATTTTTTCTTTATTAACGTGTTCTCGCGTTAAGAAATTTAAAGCCCGTAGTCGTTCCCAGAGCTCTTGTACATAATCTCCGTACGAATGCGTTTGTTTCGGTGTGCCTGACATTGCTGTAGGCAGCAAAGCTTGATGGCCATATATTAATTCGAATGGTGTGAAACCCGTGGCTGTGTGTGGCGTAGTATTATACGTAAACATAGCATACGGTAACCATTCATCCCAGTTTGTTTGTTCTTCATTTAAATAATGCCTTAGATATTCGGCGAGCGTTCTGTGCGATCTTTCTAACGCACCATTTGTTTCGGGGTGGTAGGCGGTCGTCTGTATTTTTTCAATCCTTAATAATTTGCAAGTTTGTTTAAACATTTCGCTCGTGAAATTTGTCCCCTGATCCGTGAGTAATTTCTCCGGTATCCCGTGCTCGAATACGATCTTCGTTATAAACGTTTTTGCCACTGTCAGCGCTTCTTGGTTTGTAATTGGAATCGCCTTACTAAATTTCGTCAAGGCGTCCTGGATCGTTAATATATATTTATTCCCTTCATTTGACACGGGAAGTGGCCCTACAATATCAAGAGCGCATTTTTCGAAAGGTCGCTTTGGTGTATCCGTAATTGTTAGTGGCATTTTTGTTTGCCTGCTTAGTTTATTTTTCTGGCATGTTTCGCACTTTTTAATATATCTTCAACGTCTTTTGTCATTCCATGCCAATTGTGTTTTAATCGTAGACGATTTATTGTCCTTGATATTCCCTGGTGTCCTCCCAGTGGAGAATCGTGATACTCTTTTAGAATTTTCTCTTTTTCTTCCGCTGTATATTCTCGGGTTTCAGCGGTTATATTTATGCTGACGGTTTTTTCGTGCGGCGGGTTTCTACTGAATGCGTCCGCATTTGTATTTTTCTTTCCTGCTTTGTGTATAATTTCATATGTGTATTCTTCTAATTTTAATCGCCATCGGATTAATCGTGAACCTGGATCATTCACGTTAAAAAGCCATGTTAATGGTTTGTGATCTGTAATAATCGTAAATTTGGTCCCGTAAATGTACGGTCTAAAATGTTTGACGGCTCATACTATGGCCAGTAATTCTTTTTCGGTTGCAATAAAGGTTTCCGGATAAGAGCCGCGTTGAGAGACAGCGTTGTGTCGACGCTTCGCAAACATTGCAGTTCGCATCATCAGGGCAGAAGCCCGATATTGAGCTTGCTTGTGGTTTGGTGGTCCTTATATACCTCTTATTTTTTTCTTCCCTCGTTGTGATTGGGGGAGAGGAGCAGTGTTTGTTGTCATTCAGCTGGAATTTATTTTAACGAGGAAACATGGGGAAAATTTCAAGCAAACTTCAAGATTATGAGCGAGTATTTAAATACAAATAAAAGGTTTGTGCGCGAGTCGGTACGCGAAGCGTGAACACGCTCGGCACGCGAGTATGCGGATTCCGCCCTGAATAGAGCGTCACGCGGTACGAGGATGAATTGAACACTGTCTCTGAATCTTTCTTAAAATTGTAACGTCTTTATTTCTGTTTTACAAAACTATATACACGCAACGGAAATCTTATCCCACCCTTGGAGGCTGCAAAAGACGTTCCGTCGAAAATCTTGAGAGGCGTCCGGGCGGGAGGCCTCCGCGAACGGAGATCTTGCACGCGTCGGCGTACGGGATGCAGCCGGGTGATCGCGGTCGCGCTCCTCGCTGCCGAGGATGGAGAAAAAGCAATAAATTGCCCTTGCTATATGATCGGGGTTTTGACGACGACTTGAGCGAGTCTCGCGAGTAAATTCAAGCTCCGGAGACGAAGCGTTTAGAGCTAAGTCACGACGAGACTTTCGCGCGCTGAGAGCTCCTCAAGTGCGTGAGCGACTGACTTCTCGTCGGGCTAGATCAGCCAGGCCGCTTATGAGTCCCCTTCGCGATCGAGCGACGATCTTCACGCGTTGAATGCATGATTCGTTTATGCTCGATCACGAAGGGAACACCTGACGTTTTCGTGTCGGGCGACCGAAACAATTTCGGTCGCTCGAACGAACCCTCAAGCGGGCGTGCGCGTACAGGGTTCAAGCCTGATTCTATCACTTTCGACAATATACTTATCAATTTCACCACCGCATACAGAGCGCGATCGATATTGGTGGCTTATAAGAAAACCGAAGAAGAGCAGCTCGCTGATAATTTGGTCGAAAATCCAGGAAAAAAAAGCGTGGATGAAGAAGATACGGGATCTCATCAACCGAAGAAACGAAAAAACTACACAATCGGAGTGGTAATGCAAAAAACCACATACGTGGGGCTGGAAAATATTGCAAAATGTGTCGACGCTCACTTAGAACTTTTACGCTCACAGGCGACGAGCGTCAACGAGTGCGCACGTAATTTGACTAAGAAAATAGAATTAAATCTTTCAAAGTTACAATTAGATTACAAATTTGTAAAATTAACATTAAGAGCGAATTATGACAATATTGCGCGCACTGTACGCAGTCAGTTACGAGATTTAGCTTTTCTCGATCTGTACTTCGACATTGTATATTTAAAATTAACTTAGCTGCGCTTTACTGAAATTTTTCATATAATTTCAAAAAATCGTACTATGTAACACAGTAAAATTTCACATGTTATATTTTTTGTCAAAAAGAAAATTTTAATATACTTGTATCTCTAATAACGTTTACATTATTTGGACGAGCCTACAAATTCTTCTTCTATTCTATTTTCCACAACTATTCTATTTCCAAGCAGATAGCCAATCAAAATGCGTAGACTCCTCTCCAAAAAATGCTCAAAAGTGCTTTCAGTGAGATTACGTGGTGACGCACGGGAGTCAACCAAACACATTTTGCATCTGGCACGAGAAAAGCAACTTACTAAGAAGACAAATATTACGTCCTGTAAACTCCAAATTTTTTTTTTCCGACACATGGTTGATAGAATAGATAAAGAGAAGTGTTAGTCTTCGACTCCGCGTCTCTTTTTTTCGACACGTATTAGAAAATTTAGTTAAGGGGAAGGTAGATCGTAGTCCATTGTAATACAAAAGAAAAACTTTAGAACCTTCTAGAAAGACAATTCATAACACTAACATATTCCGGTACAGGTTATTGCGTGAAAGCATAAAAAACATGCAACAAATTGTAAACGGGCGCCTACGAAAACCAGACAAAAAGAATTTATCTGGACATGACAAAAAAATCAAAACCTAAAGGTTCATAAATATCTCAACTCTGATTAGAACATCCATCATAGGAAAAAAAAAAAAACTTTTCTCTTAAAATATAATTGCACATAGATTCTGAGTCTTAGAAAACCAAGGGCGCGAGAGGCCCGTGATTACCGGAGTATGTGGTGCAAACAAAAGCAATGAAGTCAGGTAACACAATGCATCATACAGATGGTAAAAGTTTTCCCACCATTTCTCTAAAAATGATAATAAAATTCTGGAAGGCTCGAAAGGGATAACTCTTTGAGATGGGGTATCTTGTAGACATCTTATTCCTAAAAACCAATGGATCTCGGGAACTTCTCACCAAAATCTAGAAACTAAGGGCGGAAACTTAGAAGTTTAAGAAAATAGAGAAGGGATGAAGTGCGAATGCCCAAAAATTGTAAGACAGGAAAAGTGGAGGAATAAGCTCAGCAAATGAAAGATTTGAATTTCAGAAAAGTGAAAATTCGAGAATAGTCCTCCCCTTTTCCGAGCTTATAAAAACTTGTGTTTTGGCGGAGCACGCTCTCTTGCATACCAGATACCAGCGTATACGTTTCCTTAAAACTATCGCGAGTGCCAGTCAGTGCAAGATCGCAGAACAAACTCTAGAAGAAGCATCGAGAAGATCTCCGAAAAGTAAATTTCAACGATTAATTATGTATTCCCGCGAAAATCGATTCCACTAAATGTTTTTATTTAAATCAAGTGTTCTTTAATAATTTCAATCAAACAGAGAAGGGAATGTCCGAATCGGAGTTGCGGAGTTTTAATTCTGTCCGTTGGATTTCGTTGTGAATCAAATGTGTGAAAAAAACTGCTTCCGAATATCGGCTAAGATACGCCGTCGAATAACCAGCAATTTACTGTGGTTCACGCTGCGAAATGTTGCTGGAAGTTTGGCGACTGTCCACGGCTAAGAAAACGGCAAGCGATCCTCGCCAAAGATGAACTACGGGGATTCATTGATGGACGGGTTAAAGGCTTAGGAAATCGTCGGTGACGAGTCTCCTTCGACCCTTTCTTTGTTAAATTCTTAAATCCTGTTTTAATTAAAATTAAAATTAAATTATAAATTTTAGTGGAATCAAATAACAAGAAAATCTTAAAGAAGAGCCGGGCGCGACGAAACAAGCAGATCCGGAATCTAAAACAATTAGTACGTCGGTTTTTCGTCCAATATTTACTCGCGACGGCGCCAAGCGAAGAGGTATTTGTAACTCCTCCGCACAACGAGGAGAGACCGTGGTCCCCACGTCCGGGCGCTCCGCCACCGTCGTCCATCCATGGAGACCCGGAACCTTTATTCGGCTACGTCCCGCCCGAGGAAACTCCTAACGACCACCTCATATCATCAGCTAACATTTTAAACTTTTCGAATTAGTCCACGGAGCCGGGATCGGAACAATTCCGCCCCACGACTCTATCTTATACTCCCGATTCGTCCCTCATATCCGAATCACGGTTTCCCGGAGCTGAGTTTCGCGCCTGTTCCTCTCCTCTATCATTGCCTCCTTTTCCTTTGGAACCCTAGGAAGCCGACTCTCTGGGCGAAGATAAATCCATCTCGCTCCCAGAAGTAGACTTCCCCGATCAACCTTCATCTCCCGTCCCGAGTATCAAGGTTCTCGAGGAGCATCCGGAACCAAGAGAAGTTAGAGACCCTTTTCTGGAGTTTTTTCGCAGGGTCTGTACTCTGTGGACAGATCCTGTTCTGGAAAGGGCCTACTCCATATTGGCCCTGACCATATCGAATCCGAAGAGATTAGAAGACAGGCGGCTCGTTCTGCTCCTGATTCTCATTTCTTTATATATTACCCCGGGGTGGAATTTTCTTTCCTGGCCCCGATGCAGCTAGTCGATCTTGACTTTCCAAGGACCACGGCAAGAGTAGTGGAGATCGAAGAAATTACGTTAGATTAATTCACAGTTATACACAGAATAGACATTTTATACACAAACACACATTTTCTTGTAAATACACTCTGTTTTTTTATTACATTTTTTTGTAAATTGAGGCAATTATTAAGACTTTTTCTTTCTCTTTGTGTTTGTCGACGTAAAGCGAAGCACCGCGTCGAGCTCAGTTGCTGAGCTGTTTTCACGAACAAAAAAAAGGGTGCCTTTTCGCCTAACCGCACACATAAAATCAGTGGTCCTTCGAGCCGGATTCGACGCGTGTGCGTGTTCCTTTTTGTTTCTCGTAAGCAATAAAGTCGGTCGTCATGTCCGACGCCGTAAAGCAGCTACTGCTTTCACAAGGGCAACTGCAGCGGTCCATCGTTCGAGCTGTGGACAATCTCAAAAAGCTGGGTCGCGCCAACGTCACGCCTGCCATTCTTCGCTCTGGCATCAGCACCATCAAGGAGAATTGGGCGCTGTTCTTTCGCGGGCATGCTGACCTGCTGAAGTTAGTGAGTGAAAAGGCTCAACAGACCACTCCCTACTTCAAGGACGGTCATTACGATGTGGTAAAGGACGCCTATCAGTTTGCGCTGGACTACATGAACGAATCGTTGAAGTCGCTCGAACCGCCGGCCGTGAGTTTGAATCAAACCAGCAGTGAGGCTGGGTTCTCGCGGTCAAATTTCTCGTTGTCGCATTTGCCTCCGATTTCTCTGCCTCCGTTCGATGGCACTTTAACTGCGTGGGAGCACTTTCGGGATCGTTTCAATGCGCTAATCATTCAAAATCGCGATCTAAAAGACTTTGCGCGCATGCATTATCTCGTCTCGTGTCTCACGGGCAGCGCGTTAGAATGCGTTCGCGATCTGGCTGTCACCGCCGATAATTTCGAGAATGCGTGGCAAGCTTTAAATCTGCGGTTCGAGAATAAACGACGGCTTGTTCGATCGCATTTGTCCACGCTACTTAATCTTCCTACTGTTTCGAAGGAATCTGCCGAAGAATTACAAACGTTAATCGACAAAGTAAATTCAACGCTCACGTTGCTCAAAAATTTAAAGTGTCGTCCGAAAGACTTGTGGAACGATATTTTAGTGTACATCGTTTCTCAACGCCTCGAGGCACCTTCGCGAAAATCGTGGAGTATACGGATAAGTGATTCCGATGATCTCCCTTCGTTCTCGGAATTACTTGAATTTTTACAGCATCGTCGTCGCGCGCTGGACGATTTAATTGTTCCGGCAGCTCGCATTTCATCGGCGAAAGCGTTGCCGCATAAAATAAGTGCTTCCACGGCGTCTCCGACTTCCGCCTCTAGTTCCGGCAACTCCGCTGCGTCCTTTGCGCTTCCCGCAAGTGCACACCACGCGTCGTCAAGCGCCGGATCCAGCTCTTGCTGCCCGATCTGTCAGGCCAAGCATTATTTCAACGCATGTCCGTCGTTTGTAAAAGGGAGCCTGAGCCAGCGCCGCAATTTCGTGCAAGCGCATAAGCGTTGTTTCAATTGTCTTGGCGGAAATCACAATAGTCGCGACTGTCCCAGCAAATATACGTGTCGTCATTGTCACCAAAAACATCACACGCTGCTTCACAATAATGCGTCCGCAGGCTCAAGTTCATCTTCTTCGCAGGTTTTGTCCGTGAGCGACACGGTGAAATCCGATGATTCTCACGCGGAAATCACGTCGCTTGTTGCGTCCCGCGCTCCGCCCCGCGGAGCAACTCCGGTCTTGCTTGCCACCGTGTGGATCTCGGTGATCGGTCTGGACGCGAATTGCGAGTTCGTGCGCTGATCGATCAAGGATCGGAGATGACGTTCGTCTCGGAATCGGTGTCCAATATACTGCACTTGAAGCGCGTTCGGTGTCCGGTCACGGTCTCCGCTGTCGGTGGCCAGTCCGCCGGCACCTATCAGTTCGCGAGCAGTCTATCAATTTCTCCCGTCGGAATGCAATTATTGTCAATTCAAGTTCTCGCGCTAATCTTACCGAAATTGACGTCCTATTCTCCCCGTGGCGCTACGGATCTGTCCTCTTTGTCGCACCTTCACGGACTTATGTTTGCCGACGACAATCCGATCGGCGGAGAACCGATAAATGTAATTCTCCTGCGCCGATATTTACAATGGAGTCATTCTAAGTGGGCTTAAAAGGGGAGCGCCAGGGCAACTCATCGCTCAAAACTCAATTTTCGGCTGGATTTTGTCGGGTCCCATCGAATCTCGTGACAGCGATGCACGCTGCGCATCGCACCACGTTCGTATTGCCGCTCATCACGCATTCGCTCAGGATAACGACGCGATCGATCTTGCCGACGCGCTCGAACGCTTCTGGAAATGTGAAGAGCCACCGGAGCATCAGACATCGTCTATCGAAGACGAGCAATGCGAATCACATTTTATTAAAACGTATTCGCGCAACTCAGACGGTCGGTTCGTCGTTCGTATTCCTTTTAAGACACCTCCGCCGCTCGATATCGGTAATTCAAGAGCCAGGGCGCTCAATTGCATTAATTCGCTCCTACGTCGTTTTCGCTCAAATCCGGAGCAATCGGCAGAATATCGCGCGTTTATGAGCAAATATACAGCGCTAGAACATATGCGTCTTGCTCCATCGTTGGATCCGCGGGCCGTGTTCATTCCGCATCACCCGGTGTTTCGCCCCGACAGCGTCACTTCACGAATTCGCGTCGTGTTCAACGCCTCAAGTCGCACGTCGAATGGATCCAGCCTTAACGATCATTTGTATGCCGGGCCAAAGTTACAAAGTGACCTGCCGACGGTCATTCTTCGATGGCGAATTTTCCGATTTGTTTGCACCGCGGACATCGCCAAAATGTATCGCCAAATTTTGATAAACGAAAATGACATCGATTTTCAACGAATTTAGTGGCAACCAGATTCGTCGGATGAGATCCGCGAATTTCAGTTATTAACTGTCACATACGGAACGGCATGGGCTCCGTTTCTCGCATTGCGAGTCCTCAAACAATTAGCTCAGGATGATGGTCGTGAATTTCCGCTCGCGCAACATATTTTAAATCACCACATTTACGTTGATGATGTGCTGTTCGGCGCGGACGATACCGTACAGCTCATGGAGAGGCGAAATCAGCTCGTCACACTATTACAACGCGGCTGTTTCACTCTGCGAAAATGGGCAAGCAATTCGTCTCTTCTCTTGTCTGACATCGATCCCGATGATCACGGTCTCGCCTGCAGTCCGATTCCCGTCGCGGACGAACGTTTGAAAGTGCTCGGGATTCACTGGATGCCGTTTGCCGACCAATTTCAGATTCGAGTCACGGTCTCCGACGCGATACCGATAACAAAGCGCTCGATTTTATCCGTGATCGCGAAACTGTACGATCCGATAGGCTGGGTGACGCCTACTATTATTTGCGCAAAAATTGTCATTCAGCAACTGTGGAAATTAAAAGTCTCTTGGGACAATCCTGTTCCCCCATTAATAATGTTGCGGTGGAAAAAGGTGTACAAAAGTTTTTCTTGCCTAAATTCTCTCCAAATTCCGCGGTGGATCGGGGTTAGCGCGGCGTCGAAATTCATTGAACTACACGGATTTGCAGAAGCGTCTAGCGAGGCCTACGCCGCCGTCGTTTACTCCCGCGTAATTTCGAGTTCGGGGGAAATCACCGTCTCATTACTCATGGGAAAATCTAAGGTGGCTCCGCTTAAATTATTGAGCATTCCGCGTCTCGAGCTTTGCGCCGCAGTCTTGCTCGCCAAATTGATTGAGTTCGTCAAGTCGCTTTTCGCCGATTACACCGTTAAATGCAATTGCTGGACGGACTCATCTATCGTTCTTGCGTGGTTGCGACATCCGCCGTCGCATTGGAAAACGTTTGTCGCAAATCGCGTCGCGGATATTCAGGAGCGGATTCCAGCGGTCGATTGGCGCCACGTTGTCACAAAAGACAATCCTGCCGATTGCGCGTCGCGTGGATTAACGGGAGGTGAGTTGTTAACGCATTCGTTATGGTGGCACGGGCCTCCCTGGTTGAGTCGTCCCTCCGCGCAATGGCCAAACTCTCTCGTGACCATCGCTGACGCGTCATTGGAGGCAAAGGCTATCACCGCACACGTGAATTCTGCCGAACCTTTCGACTTGTCCGATCGTTTCTCATCGTGGCCAAAGTTAATTCGCGTTACCGCGTACTTGTTTCGATTCATCGCTCTGTGCCGACGGCGGTTCGATGATCGACAACTTGACTCAGTTCCTGGCGCATTGACCGCATCCGAGTGTGCTCCGGTAAAAATATTTTGGCTGAAATTTATCCAGGCAGCTAATTTTTCTCGTGAATTACATGCACTTAATTCTAGTCGACCGGTCTCGTCAAAGAGTCCTTTGAGCCCGCTCAATGTATTTCTCGATCGCGACGGACTCATTCGTGTTGGAGGTCGGATACGGCGTGCCCCGCTCACATTTACTCTACGGCATCCAATTGTCTTATCTGCTCATCCGCTCGTGACTCTTTTAATATCGCATGCGCATCTTCGCTCCATGCACGGCGGTTTGCAACTCACTTTAAATACGCTACGACGCGAGTATTGGATACTTCGCGATCGTTCCTTAACTAAGGTCGTAGTTCATAAATGTGTGACATGCGTTCGCAAACGCGCCGCGGTTCCGTCTCAGCTAATGGGCGATTTACCGGCCTACCGCGTATCCGCACCTGCCCGTTGTTTTTCGCATTGTGGACTTGACTACGCCGGCCCATTTCTCGTTCGCTCGTCGGGAGGTCGCGGCATCAAGTCTACGAAATGCTACATCTCCGTTTTTGTCTGTATGGCGACTAGAGCGATTCATTTAGAGCTTGTTCCGGATTACTCTACTCCCGCGTTCCTTAATGCGTTCTCTCGATTCTGCTCTCGTCGCGGCTGTCCAACGCACGTCTATTCGGACAACGGGACAACGTTTGTCGGTGCCGAGCGCGAATTAATGAACGCCTATCACGCAATTATTCGGAATCCGCTGATTCACAATCGGTTCGCCAGCGAAAATATTTCCTGGCACTTTATTCCTCCCGCGGCTCCCCGCTTCGGCGGAATGTGGGAAGCCGGTGTTAAAAGTGTCAAGTACTACCTCCGTCGAGTCATCGGGACGCATACCCTCATCTTCGAAGAGTTCTCGACATTACTCTGTCGAATCGAGGCTTGCCTCAACTCTCGACCGATTGCCCCGTTAACGGATTCTTGCAATTCATATGATGTGCTTACGCCAGGCCATTTTTTGATCGGGTCCGCTCTCACAGCTCCTCCGGAGGAATCCACCCTCGACTGCTCGGAAAACCGCCTAAACCGGTGGCAGTTAATCCGACATATGACGGAGCGTTTGTGGGCGCTGTGGTACTCAGACTACGTTAATACGCTTCAACAACGCGTTAAGTGGCGACGGTCTCAGCCCGTTCTTAAGGTCGGACAATTAGTTGTTTTAAAGAATTCTGCTCTCCCCTCGTGCAAGTGGGAGCTCGGCCGGATCACAGAATGTTTTCCCGGGGCTGACGGATTAATTCGCGTCGTCACAGTTAAGACCGCTTCCTCCGAATTAAAGCGGCCACTCTCCAAAATATGCATTTTGCCGATTGACGTTGAATCGCCACCGCCGGCTCCCATCAATCCTCGCTTAGTTCCGTAGTCTGGCGCTCACACTGTATTATTTCGTTGTTTTCGCGTTCATGTTAAATATGTGTGAATTTATACTGCACTGCGTTTCCGCTTATACCTTTGTTAAAGTTCTTTTGTACACCGGTCAGCGGGCTGGAAAGAACTTGCGATTTTCTTTATTTTTTTTTGTACTTGCGATTTTCTTTATTTTTTTGTATTTGCGATTTTCTTTATTTTTTTTGTATTTGCGATTTTCTTTAATTCTCTTGTTTTTTATTTGCGATGGAGTTCGTCGTAGTTGCGACTGCTGGCTGCATGGCGGGCGGCATTCTACACTTGCGTTCACTTGCTTCGATTTTCAGTACTCCGCTCCCGCTTCTCAACGCTCTCTGTAATTTTGAAATTCATAATTTCAAGGCGGGCGGTATGTTTAATCGTCTGAAAGTCTCTTATTAATTTGACTAGAATTTCATCGTCGTTCACGATACGTCCGTGTTTTTCGTTCCATGCTTTATTTAGTCGGTCGCCGCATTACCGCTTATTGTTTACCTCGACAGGTGAACTACGTTAACGTCGGATTAATCCGGTTTTCACCGGTTATCTCGCCACCTGTTTTGTTTTCATCCTCACTGTTCCGACGATCAAGGGCTCGGTTCTGCCGAAACGCGACCTGTTTTCGCTCGAAATACTTCACTTGTAAGTCCGCAGTGCTCACGTTATCACCGTCGTACAACATTCTCGCTCGGCCGCGATCATTGGATCCTCCGCGATCATTCTGTTCATTTTTTTTTTTTTTTTAAATGCAATAAATATTTATTTTCGGTAAAACTTTTGTGACAATATAAGGTGTTTATTTCTCCTCAGAGGTACACCGGGACTTTCGCTTCCCCAATTTTCTGTTTACAATTTCATAAAATATATTTTCAAACTTCATTCTTATCTCTAAACTATTTCTACTTTTATAATCTTCTTTCTTCTCACAGCCGTTTCCTGAAAGTAAAAACTTATATCTACGCCTTTTTCCTATTCTATTGCCTACGCGTCGAGAGAGAGAGATCACACTTCCATTCATACTTTACATTGTTTTGCCTTAATTTTACCTTAAATTCTATCTTTGGACCCCCGCTTCCGACGCTTTTTCTTTCATACTTTCAGTCACTCCTATTTTTCTCCCTTGTTCTTTCCAAATTTTCCAACCAATCTATCCCCCTTCCTTCCCCTCCCAGAATTTCCTCCACCATTTCCTCCCAACTAATCTCGTTTCCCCAATCTATACACTCCTCCCATATATGTTCCCACGTTTCTTCCTTCTCCAAACATATTCTACATTTTCTTTTCTCCTCTTCCTCCCAATATTTATTTCCTCTCATTTCCTCCCCTAATCTAAATTTTGCCATTCTTTGCCATTTTTCTTCTTTCCATCCCAATTTCAAATATCCTGGTATCCCTTCCTCTTTCACTTTTTATAATACTTATTAAATCTTGACTCTCTTATTTTTTTCCATCTTTCCTCTCTTTGCCATTCTTTATCCTTTTTCACCAAATATTCCCCCCTTATTTCCCCTCTTTCTCTTAAATCTTCCACCTCTTTTCCCGACCACCCAAAATTTTCAAAAAATTCCTCTCTTTCTTTTTCCCATTTTCCCTTGCTTCTTCCCTCCCTTGCTCTTTCCTTCATTTCTTCCCAGCACCATTTTGCTAGAACACCTCCTTTCCCTTCTTCTAACCTTTTTTCATATTTCCATGCTCTCATCCCTGCTCTACCTTTCAATTTATCCCTCTGTAGTTCTTCTCTCACCATATATCCTGGTACATATCTTCTTACTCCCAGCAACCATCTCAGGTATTTTTCCTGTAATATCTCCACCTCTTCTCTTTCCTTCCATCCCCATATTTCTACGCCGTAATTAATAACCGACCATACCAGTTTATCAAATAGCCATATTCTTTTACTCCAATCTTTTCCAAATTTTCTTTTACCTATACTCCACACCTGCCCCATTATTCTTGCCGCTCTTCTTACTCTGTCCTTTACATGCTCTTTCTGCTCTCCATTTCTCATAATTGTGTATCCCAAATACTTGAAACTTTTTACTTCCTCTATTTCTTCCCCTTTCCATACCCATTTAGTTTTTTTCCATCTTCCTCCCCCCTTTCTACACCTCATTATCTTTGTTTTCTTTACATTCACTTCCAATCCCTTTTCCTTTACATATTCTTCCATACTTTTAATCATTCCTTTCATGCCTGCCTCATTTTCTGCCAGTAGCGCAATGTCATCCGCATACGCCAGCGAGTAAACTCTCCTGTCTTTTATTCTTATACCCCCCCATCCTCCTTTTTCTAATTCTTCATCTATGTCTGCCAACAAGAGCGTGAACAAGCTAGGACTAAGCGGACAACCCTGTCTTACTCCTTTTGTTGTCCAGAAACTTTTCCCCTCTTTATCCTTCACCTTTACTTTATTCACCGTTTCCTCTAATATTTCTTCACACCTTCTTATCAATCCCTCCCTTACCCCTCTTTTCTTCATTGTTTCCACCAATTTTCTCCTGTCTACAGAGTCAAAAGCCGCCTTCATATCTATAAACACAATTACCATTTTACCTTCCTTTTCTTCTATCTTCTTATTTAGCAAATAATTTAACACATATATTTGATCCACTGTCCCCATGTCTCTTCTAAAACCGGCTTGACTCTGCGGTAATATTTCTTTTTCTTCTATTTCCTTTCTTAATCTTTCTGCTAACACAGATGCATACACTTTGTACGCAGTCTGTGTCAGCGTTATCCCTCTATACTCTTCTACTTTTTCCCCTTTTCCTTTTTTAAGCACCGGAACTATCACACCTTCTCTCCATTCCTCCGGCATCCCCTCCCCTCTCCATACCCTTTTGCACGTTTCCCATAATTTCTCTTTTACTTCCCCCCCCTCCCCATTTCCATATTTCATTTTCTAACCCATCACTTCCTGCAGCTTTTCCTTTTTTCAACTTTCTTATTACATTTTCAAATTCCTCTCTATTTATATCTTCCTCATTGTCTTCTATTCTCTTTCCTCCTAATTCTTCTCTTACTCTCCATTCCACTCCTCCTAACATTTCCTTAAAATATCCGTCCCACTCTTCAATCTTTATTTTTCCTCCACTTCCTTCCTTTTTTTCTTCCTTTGTTTACTACTTTCCATACTTCTCCCTCTGTTCTAATCTTTTCTATTTCTTTCTCCCATCTCACCTTTTCTTGCAATTTTTCTTCTCACATAGTTTTTATATTCTCTTTTCTTCTTTTTGTAATTCTCCTCACTCCCTTCCCCCTTCCTCCAATTTATCATTTCTTCTTTTACTTCACCTTTTTTCTTTTTACAATCTTTATTCCACCATCTTTCTTTTGGTTTTTCCCCCTCCTCTTTTTTCATTTCCTTTTTAACTACTTTCTTTGTTTTCTCCAGTTCCTTACTAAAACTTCTCCAATTTTCCTCCGTATTGTTTTCTTTCTCTCTTTTTTCTTTATATTTTTCCCTGAACATTTTCCTCTCCTTCTCACCCCAAGCCAGTCTCGTGCTCTTTTTTATACCATATTTACATCTTCTCCTCTTTTCTCCTCTCTTTTTTAATCGTCACTATTAACGGTAAGTGGTCTGAGTCCACTTCTTCCCCCACCTTCATTTCTACTATTTCTCCTTTTGATTCCACATTACTGATCACATAATCTATTACTGTTTTTCCTCTTCCCCCTACATATGTCCATTCACCCTCTTCATCTCCTCTTGTACAACCATTAACTATTCCCCATCCTGCTTCTTCCAGAACTTTACAGAATTTTTTTCCTTTTCCTGTAATTTTTTTATCTTTTGTTCTCCTTTTTCTCTCTTCCTTGTCTTCTTCTTCTTTTTCCTCATCCCATAGCCCGCCCTCTTCTCCCGTCCTCACATTAAAGTCTCCTCCTATCAGATATCTCGTTCCTTCCTCTTTTTCATCCATCCAGTTTCTCATGTTCTCTGTTATGTCTTCTAAATCCTCATATACCCCTGCTATTTTCCACCATACCTTTCCACTTTTTATCTTTATTCCTATCATTCCTTTTCTATCTTTAAATTCTAATTCTTCCTCTCCTTCCAATTCCTCCCTCCATCCCATCACCATTCCCCCCCATTGCCCTCCCCTTCTTATTTTTCTTTTCTGCCCCCTTATTTATCCATTTATAGCCCTTTGGCAATTTACTTCTTAACCCCTTCCATTTTTTTTCTTCCAACCAAGTTTCACACATATATATCACCTCCCATTTTTCCATGTTCTTCCAAAAATCTTCATCCTTGTTTTCTATTCCTGCCACATTCCAAAAAACTATTCTCACGTTTCTGTCTTTTACCTCCGCCTTTTCCTTTCCTTTCTCCTTTTTCTCCCTTTCTTTTTCTTTTTGTCTTTTATCTTTCCTTTTTCTATTTTTTTCTTCATCCTTTTCTTTTTCTCCTTCCTCCTCTTTTCTCTCCACTTTTTCCAGCTCATTTCGTTCTCTTCTTCCGCCTCTTTTTAAAAACTTGCATTTAGTCTGTCTGCTATCACCTTCTTTCTTTTATTCCCTTCTTTTTCAAATTCTTTCGCACCATCCCATTTTCTCAATTCTTCCTTCAGGTCATCCCATATCCACATTTCTTTATTTACCCATATCTTTTTGTACCCTATTTTTACCTGTTTTCCTTCTCTTTTCAATTTATCCGCTTCTCTCTTTATGAGCCATTCCACTTTCCTTTCGTATTCTGTCAGATCGTCTCCTATCCATTCCGTCCTGTCCTTTAATTTTCCCTTACATCTTAATATTTCCAATTTTTCTTTGAAACTTTCCATCTTTACCCACACCATACCATAACCTCCTTTATTTACTCCTCCTATCTTATTTACATCCTCTATCTTTGCTTTCACTCCTGTTGCTTCTATTATTTCTCCCACTTGTTCTTTCAGCGCCTTTTTTCCTCACTTTTTATCTTTATACCTCTTATTATTAAATTGTTTTTCCTCCATTCTTTCTTTTCTCTTTCTTTTGCCATTTCCAGCATTCTCGTTCTTTCTTCTAGACTCAAAACCTTTCCCTGTATTTCTTCTGGTATTTCCAGTTTACCTCCCTCATATTTTTTTTCCTTTATTCTTTTTTCCATCTCGTCCATTCTTTTCTCTAAGTCTATCTTCTCTTTTTTCCATATTATCTTCAATTCTTCTATTTCTTTTCTTATTTGTACCTTTATTTCCCTTACTTCCTCCATCTGCGCTTGAATCCTTGCAAATCCACTTCTCATTTCCTTTATTACCTCTTCAAAACCTTCCTTGCTTATTCCCCCTTCACCTCCCTCTCCTGTTGCTTTCACCGGTGATCTGTACACTTTCACACTTTTCCTAAATCCTTCCAAGCCCTCTATTTCGCTTTTTTCTTCCTGCCTTTCCTTCCTTTTCTCTCCTTGCTTCCACGCTTCCAAAATTGGCATACTGTTAGCCCTTTCTCTTTTAACATCTCTACCTTTGCAGGCCTTCCCATTTTCTTTTTTATTTTCTCTTCTCCTTTTTCCTCTTTTCTTTCCTCATTTCCACTCTCCACATTTCCTTTTTCCTGTTCGCTCATTTTTCAATTTTCCTTATCTCTTTTCCCTTTGTCTTTTATACCTCTACCTCTCTCCTTTGCCCCCTTGCCTTCCTCTTTTCCTTTGTCTTACCCACGGTTTTCACCGCCAACCTAACCTCAAAATGAACTCCTCTTTTTACCTTCCCCGATTTTTCCTTTTATTCTTACCTTTGCTCTTTCCCTTCACTTGCCCTTCTTAAAAACCCTTCCCTTTTTCCCTCAAACCAACCCTTTACCTCTGAGAAACTATTTTACTCCCCCGAAACCTTTTTCTACATGCACTCGCTCAGACACACAACCGTTCGCGCTGCTGTCGGAAACGAAAGTCCCGGTAAAACTTTTGTGATAATTTTAAATTTTCTAACGTTTAAGTTTTTTTCTTTTTTTTTTATTTTTTAAATACTTTTTTACTTTTGCATTTTTGCAACTTTCTTTCGAAATAAAATTCCTTTTAAATTATTCAAATATAATCAAAGCGACGATACGACTTATGTTTTACAATTTCTTTTTTTCGTAAAATTTATTTTCTTACACCAATTAAAACTTTTAATGACTATAAAACCAGCTCGATATTTTTTTCTTGAGAAAGAATTGTTTCAAATCGATGAAAAGTTTCAAGTTCGATGATTTAATGATATAACGTATTAATAAAATAAAATATAATTAACTGAACAATATTCGAACGTCGATGGAAAACATTGCTTATTTTCGGATCTCTCAATTCCTCGACTATCGCCGGTCGTCGACGAGATCGCGAGATTTCTTTCCCGACCTCGGCCGCTGCCGAGGGCTCTCTGTGCGGACGCGATGTACGACAGCCTCGCAAACCATAAAATTAATCAGCGCAAATAAACCGTACCGGTGTTTCCCGCGGGGTCTAGCCACCGGCCTTCAGACGCCCGTCGGCTGCCACTCTCTAACGTTAAGTCCTTGCCTCGCGACAAGGATCCACCAAATAATCTATCGGGCCCGCGTGCCCGTTTTACGTGGCTGGGTATCGTCTAAATCCGCGTCGGTCTCCCCGGGAAGCGGAGGGCTGTACAAAATAATAATTCCGCAATGCGGGTGGAAGATCTCACCGAATAAATATTTATTTGTGTGCTCCGGTAAAAATATTTTGGCTGAGATTTATCCAGGCAGCTAATTTTGCTCGTGAATTACATGCACTTAATTCTAGTCGACCGGTCTCGTCAAAGAGTCCTTTGAGCCCGCTCAATGTATTTCTCGATCGCGACGGACTCATTCGTGTTGGAGGTCGGATACGGCGTGCCCCGTTCACATTTACTCTACGGCATCCGATTGTCTTATCTGCTCATCCGCTCGTGACTCTTTTAATATCGCATGCGCATCTTCGCTCCATGCACGGCGGTTTGCAACTCACTTTAAATACGATATCGTAGCTCAATTAACAAAATATTTAGAAAATATTTTTGGGCAAGATAAAAACGTTTATCAGTTGCAAGGAGAATTAGGTAGAATTTATCAGAAGAACGAGGAATGTTGTTATTACATACGCAAACAGAGTACGACTCTTGGGGAATAAAATTATGGACGTGCATAAGAGAATGATAGACGATTATAAACAATTAACAGAAATTAGAAATTCTTTAGAAAAAGACGTGTGTAAATGCTTTATTCGTGGATTGAAAGCAGAGATCGAACAAAGAGTTAAGAGATTTAAATGTGCATGAAACCGTTACTGACGCTTTAAATAGTGAAAGAAAACTGCGTGAAATTACTGATTTACGGCACGGTAAAAATTCTTCCACTTCTAAACCCTTGAATATGGATCGTCCTAGAGAAATTTGCCAGTTATGCCTCAAAGAAGGGCACGCTGCCTCAACCTGTAAGAAATTAGCTTCTCACACGGGTAATTATTTTAATATACCAAATGAAATTTTAATTTGCCAAATCTGCAAAAAACGCGGGCATAGTGCGGATAAATGCCGACTACGTGAAACAAATAATCGTCGATTTATAAATATAATACAGGAGAATAAATTAAATTGCCAATTATGCAATAAACCGGGGCATAATGCGAAAAATTGTCGATTTAATAATAGCAACCAGAATAGGGCAACGTTGATTTGCCAATGGTGCGAAAAATCTGGACACACCGCAAATAACTGCTGGAAAAAGCAGCAGAAGTCTAGAATTACTGGGCAAAAACCGCGATCAGTGTGTCAAATCTGCGACGGATTCGGCCATTCAGCAAAAGAATGCCGAAATAATGCGAGGCAGAATAACTCTAAGGAAGCAGAGTACTGCTGTTATTGTAAAAAGGATGGCCACGTGTTAGAAAATTGCGAGCTCAGAATTACTAACAATAAAAGGCGTGAAGCAATGAATGCGGGAAACGCCGGTGGCCCCTCCAAGGTGGGTGTGCAGCAGGGGTCCGGACGGATCTCACACCCTGTAGTATCTAGCGCGAAAAGCATTCTCGACAAACTTTTTAAGTAAAATCGAGACTTCCATAAAAAGATTCCACGAAAACCAAAACTCCCTCAAACAAAGATTTCCCAAAAAAGAACCCCTACCAAAAAAGAACTCCCTAAACCAAAACTCCTCCCAAAAAAAGACTTCTCTAAAAAAATAATTTCTAAGAAAGACTCCTACAAAAAGACTACAAAAAAAAAGACTCCTCCAATCCAAAATAGAACATAAAATGTGTACATTAATATCAAATACTCTCTATAAAACTAATGAGATCAAATAATTGCGCCAAGAACCTGAAGACAATAGAAAATTATGTTTAAGCAAAACCAAGACTTCTAAAAAAAAAGACCCTCAAAACCAAGACTCCACTGAAAAAAGACTCCCCAAAAATAGAACATAAAATGTGTACTTTAATATAAAATACTCTTTATAAAACTAATGAGATCAAATAATTGCGCCAAGAACCTAAAAAAGCTAGAAAATTTTAAAAGTTATAAACCCATGTACAATCGTACACACGTAGACCTAGGTTCGCCCCGATAATAAAACGTTAACATTACAAACCCATGTGGAACAGTGCAAACGTAGATCTAGGTTCGCCCCATTATGATATAACATGGTAATGTAAAGAAAGAAAAAAAAAAACTTGGCGTTGCGAAACCAAATCTTTAAAATCTCAAATTATAATTTTGTTTTTTACGATGTACTATGCATCAGATTTTTGTAACCACACCGGATGTATATTAAAAATTTAAAATACATCCGACAGTCCGCAGTCTGTACAAGTGGGACGGCAAAAAATTTGTTGCATTGCCCATTTTCAATATTTTTGTTATTATTATATCTCTCACCTTCTTTACATCTTTTTTTTTATGGACGTGAAAAATTTGTTGCATTGCTTAGTTTCAATATTTTTTATTTAAATTTTTTTTTAATTATTTTTTTTTTACTTTCTTTATTTAATATTTTTTTTTTACTTTCTTTCGATTTTAAAGATTTGGTTTCGCAACGCCAAGTTTTTTTTTTTCTTTCTTTACATTACCATGTTATATCATAATGGGGCGAACCTAGATCTACGTTTGTACTGTTCCACATGGGTTTGTAATGTTAACGTTTTATTATCGGGGCGAACCTAGGTCTACGTGTGTACGATTGTACATGGGTTTATAACTTTTAAAATTTTCTAGCTTTTTAGTTCTTGGCGCAATTATTTGATCTCATTAGTTTTATAAAGAGTATTTTATATTAAAGTACACATTTTATGTTCTATTTTTGGGGAGTCTTTTTCAGTGGAGTCTTGGTTTTTCTTTTTTAGAAGTCTTGGTTTTGCTTAAACATAATTTTCTATTTTCTTCAGGTTCTTGGCGCAATTATTTGATCTCATTAGTTTTATAGAGAGTATTTGATATTAATGTACACATTTTATGTTCTATTTTGGATTGGAGGAGTCTTTTTTATAGTCTTTTAGGAGTCTTTCTTAGGAATTATTTTTTTAGAGAAGTCTTTTTTTGGGAGGAGTTTTGGTTTAGGGAGTTCTTTTTTGGTAGAGGTTCTTTTTCTATTTTTGGGGTCTTTTTTCAGTGGAGTCTTGGTTTTGAGGGTCTTTTTTTTTTAGAAGTCTTGGTTTTGCTTAAACATAATTTTCTATTTTCTTCAGGTTCTTGGCGCAATTATTTGATCTCATTAGTTTTATAGAGAGTATTTGATATTAATGTACACATTTTATGTTCTATTTTGGATTGGAGGAGTCTTTTTTTGTAGTCTTTGTAGGAGTCTTTTTAGGAATTATTTTTTAGAAGTCTTTTTGGGAGGAGTTTTGGTTTAGGGAGTTCTTTTTGGTAGAGGTTCTTTTTGGGAAATCTTTGTTTGAGGGAGTTTTGGTCTTCGTGGAATCTTTTTATGGAAGTCTCGATTTTACTTAAAAGTTTGTCGAGAATGCTTTTCGCGCTTATACTTGGCGCTTTTTATACCTTTTTTAAAAAGGTAATTTTTGGGAGATTTCATTCATTTTGTAGTTTAACAGTCCAACCAATCGCTTTCTAAATAGGTTCCGTTAAAAGCTTGTATATTATTGACCGTGCCTCTTGATTGATTTTTTTCGAGAAATTGTTTGACATATATAATAGATTTATGGAAGTCTCGATTTTACTTAAAAATTTTGTCGAGAATGCTTTTCGCGCGCTTATACTTGGCGCTTTTTTATATTTTTTTTAAAAAAAAAGTAATTTTTGGGAGATTTCATTCATTTTGTAGTTTAACAGTCCAACCAATCGCTTTCTAAATAGGTTCCGTTAAAAGCTTGTATATTATTGACCGTGCCTCTTGATTGATTTTTTTCGAGAAATTGTTTGACATATATAATAGATAGAATGGGCCCCAACCAAAGCCCATTCTCGTGAGACGCACCAAATTAATTAATACTTTTCGTCTCTCCGTTGCAATGTTACATTTGACACCTCTAACGTTTTTATAAAAATATTGTTCTCTGGCGCTCAGCAGCCTTTTGTCGGCGCACAGCAGCCTTCTATCTGTGTACAGTAACCAATATTTTAATCATTTCGCAAAATTTCCTATTCAAAGATATTAATATTTTCTCATCCCATCATTGTTTAATCATTACGCAAGGTTGAAACGACCGTAATTCCTGGCCGCGAATATCGTACAAGCGGGAGTGCCCGGACGTGCTCGCCGGACGGACAGGATTCGCGAGTTGAATTGAGAGGTCCGAGAATGCACGAGACGTGGTTTATGTAACAATTAATTGATGCTTTATTCAATTAATAAAACAGAAATACATTAAGCCAATTATGACGAACGCGTGATTGAGACGTCGCCGGACGAACACGAATTTAACAATAGATTCACGATGACGCGGTAATTGGCGCGAGTATGCGCCTGATCGGTACGGTGGTAATCGATACGCGGATCTATGACGGGCGGGCCGTTACAGGTTTTCGGCAGCCGCCTAGATAACGCCCTAATCGGAGCGCGGGGTTAGCGGCGCGAATATTTCCCCGAGTCCGGGCCTGGGCGGGGCCTGATCTATGCACGCGGCGCGAGACGCGGTGATCGACCTAACGTTTAGATCGCGGCGCGAACGCGGTATTCGGACAGCGGGAAGGATGGAGCACCTGTTCGGTGTTGCAGTAGCCGAGAGTACTCGGCCGAGGCGGAGATCTCTCCACCCCGGTTTTGTGCAACGGTGCGAATGGATATTTTCGCCTAGGCAAGCTGACTGTCGATCCGGGATCGAGATCGCTCGAAGGAGGCGAAGTGCGCTTCACCCCACGAGCCGGTCGTACAAGTCTAAGTTTGCTTTCGACAGGAAGATTCCTTTGCGGTGCAAGCGTCAGGAGTTCCTGACCGAGACGGAGTTTGCTCCACCCCGTTGGTTCGCTTGCTCCAGGAGTCGGTTCGGTTCGGATGTTCGCTGCGAGGCGAACGGCACGAGAACGGTGCGCGACTTCCCCGAGTTCGGCTTTTTATCTCGCACAAGGCGACATCCGGGGGTATCCTTGTTCGTGGCGCCGGCCGCGGTATTCCGCGGTACCGTGCGCGTCGCGCTCGCTCGGATGAGTTCGGGGCCGCTCGGATACGCTCGTTCCGCGGGACTTGGCGCGTTCCGCGGTACTCGTTATAATTACGTATTTCGATGATCGGTTTTTTCGGGAGCCCCCCGCGCTCCCTTGCCTGGCCGAGAGGATGGTCGTCTCGTCCGTTCTTCACCGGGAACGATGCTCATTCCGGGGGCATCGTTACATCGCCCCCTTCCTCAGGTTGGTGCATGTATTGGATGCACATCACGGCCGCTGGGACTTTTCTTTACATGATCGTAGGCGTCCGGCGGCGTCAAACCGCAGATGCCATCGGCGGTTTCCCAGCCGTGGCTTATATTGCCGGGCCACATGTACTGCGAAGTGCGGGATCTCCAACACTATCCCCGGCTCCACCTCCACAGGTATTGATGGCGGCGGTATCGGTCCCATCACGCGCAGCGGTTCCAGGGTCGGCCTCGGTGGTGCGGCTGGCTCGGTCCGTCGCTTGGACGGCGGAGGCGGTGGCGGTGTCTCCATGAGCCAGGCCCTCTTCCTGGCGTTCATTGCGTCGGACCGCTGCACCAAGGTCCCGACGCGAGGAACTGTTGGCCGGCTGGTTGTGGTGTCCGGCCTCGCTGCTTCCTGCGGATCCTCCTGGCGTTTCTCCGGCGAGTCGCGAAACAAGCGGACCCATTCGTCCCCGATCGCCGGTGCCGTCGGATCGTATCCCTCGCACAAGATAGCGTTTATCTCCGCTAGGATGTCTCGCTCCATGGCTGGTTCGACTGGTAATGAGAGCGAGATCTGTCTCCGGAGCTTCCTCGGCTTTACTTTGTTGTCGTCCTCGCTCGTTGTTTATTTCCCGGTCGTCGTCTCCTGTTGCCTCATCCTCCGGCCTCATCTTCAGATCCTTGACGTGTACGTGTCGGTACCACTTCCCGCGCGGGCTCCGCAAGTCGACGATCACCGGCGAAATTACGCGACGTATTTCGAGCGGCCCAACGAATTTCGGCGCGAGTTTGGCGTTGAACGCCGCGGCTTTGTTAGATAACGGTCGGTCGCGCTTCCAAACAATATCGCCTATTGCCGGTCTCCATTCTCTCCGCCGGAGATTATAATACTTTTCTTGCCGCTGGAATGCGCGCGCGAGGTGTACGCGGACAAGTTCGTACGCTTCCTCGAGTTGTCGCTTCCGTTCGTTCGGTTTGACGGCTTGATTGCGCGGTTCGTCCGGTCGTCTCAATTCTCGTCCGTGTGTTAAAAACGCGGGCGTATACCCGGTGGCCTCGCTGGCGGCGGTATTAAACGCGAACTGGAGTTCGGGCAGATATTCGTCCCAAGTACGGTGTTTTTGCCGGACGTATTGGGCGATCATCGTTTTGATCGTCCGATTTGCTCGTTCGACCGGGTTGCACTGCGGCGCGTACGCGGGGGTCAGGCGGTGTTTTATTCCGAATTCTTTTAGCATTTCTGTTAATCGTTCGGCCTTAAATTGCGTCCCATTGTCGGATAGAATTTCCTCGGGACACCCATGTCGGAGAATAATTGTCTCCCTCAAATGCTTTTTGATTTCGTCCGCGGTCGCCTTACGCAGTGCGCGCATCTCCACCCATTTCGTGAACCGGTCCTGCATGTTGAGCAGCCACGTATGCCCATTTCGCGAGCGCGGGAGCGGTTCTACTAAATCTATGGCTATCTGTTGGCCGGGATGGTCGATGGCCGTACTGTGCATG
Source organism: Cardiocondyla obscurior (assembly GCF_019399895.1). Lineage (NCBI taxonomy): Eukaryota > Metazoa > Arthropoda > Insecta > Hymenoptera > Formicidae > Cardiocondyla > Cardiocondyla obscurior. The sequence goes on along the minus strand of NC_091879.1, from coordinate 4,872,585 downwards.
ATGCCGGTCGGTTTGCTTTGCTCGGTTTTGTAGGCTAAACAGGTGGGACAGTTCCGTACGTATTTCGCGATGTCGCGGAACATTCCGGGCCAGTAATATATCCGAGCGATCCGCGCAATGGTTTTCGCGATCCCGAGGTGGTCCGCGGTCGGCTCATCGTGATACTTTTGCATCAATCCCGGTCGTTCTTCCGTCGGTACGCACTCTTTCCATTGTGCGTCGGTCGGCGTTTCGGTGAAATCGAGTTGATGCAAAAGATGCCGATACAGCCGTCCTTCCGTGATCCGTAAATCCGGATTTTCGTGCGGTTGTTCGCATGCCCGTTGCCACATTTTCCGATGCCACGTGCATTTCGTTTGTCGGACGCTGTTTACGTGATATTGTCGCGAAAGCGCGTCGGCTACTCGGTTCAGCGCCCCTTTTCGGTATCGAATTTCGAAATTGTATTGTTGCAATTCGAATGCCCATCGGCCGAGACGGCCCGTGGGCGATTCGAGTTTTTGCAACCACCGTAGTGACTGATGGTCGGTTACTACGGTGAATTCGTATCCTTCTAGATATCCGCGCATTTTCCGGATTCCCCACAGGACCGCTAGACACTCAAGCTCGGTCGCGCTGTAATTTCGTTCTGCTTTACTGAGGGTGCGGCTCGCGTACGCGACGACGCGTTCCCCCTCGGCAAAATGTTGCGTTAACACTGCCCCGAGTCCGGCGTTGCTGGCGTCGGTCTGGAGCACGAATTTTCGCGTGAAGTCGGGGCAGGCTAATATCGGTGCCGTGGTCAGCGTCTTTTTCAGTGAGTTAAACGCGGCCTGTTCTTCCTCCCCCCAGTTCCATTTAACGTTTTTGCGTGTTAGCGCGGTTAACGGCGCGGCGACGGTTGCAAAATCCTGTACGAATCGCCGGTACCAGGATGCAACCCCCAAGAAACGTCGAACTTACCGGACGGTGCGCGGTTCCGGCCAGGTGGTCACTGTGGCGGTTTTCTCGGGGTCGGTACGAATTCCGTCGCGGTCTACGATATGTCCCAGATATTTGAGGGAATCCACGCAGAATCGACATTTGTCGGGATTCAATTTTAACTTCGCGTCACGCAGGCGGCGGAATACTTCGGCGAGTATGCGTAGGTGATGTTCGAAATTCGGACTGCAAACGATAATATCGTCCAGGTAAACGAATACGTGCGGTTCGAGGGCGGGACCGAGAATCGTGTCTAGCAGTCGCTGGAATGTCGCGGGCGCGGAGTGTAGCCCGAACGGCATGACGCGAAATTGCATCAAGCCGCGCCCTGGTACGGTGAAGGCTGTGACGGGTCGACTTTCCGGTGCTAGCGGTACTTGCCAATACCCGTTTTTAAGATCGAGTGTCGACAAATACTTTGCTCCGCGTAATTTATCTAGCGTGGCTTGGATCTGTGGCAACGGGTACGCGTCGCGCGCCGTTACTTCGTTGACGCGGCGAAAATCTATGCAAAACCGGTGTTTGCCGTCTTTCTTCTTCACAAGTACGATCGGCGAGCTCCAACCGCTTTCGGAGGGCTCGATTACTCCGTCCGCGAGCATCTTTTCGACTTCGGTGTCGATGATATGCTGCATCGCGGGGTTCCGTGGTCGATAGCGTTGTTTAATCAGCGCGTCGGTTTGTACGTGTAAGCGATGCTCTAATTTGTCGGTCGGGCCTTGTACACTCTCGAATTTTCGCATCTCGGTCTCTAAAAATGCTTTTAGTCGCGATTCTTCTTCCCCCCCGATCGGTATTTCTCCCGTCGCGGTTTCGGTGGCGGTGACGTGCGGTGTTCGCGTGACGCATCGGTCTCGGTCGGGAGGTGGTGGAACGCTAAACGCGGCGCGGGCCCATATGTCCACCCCGATTAATACGGCGCTGTCGAGCGTTGGTAAAATCAGAAAGGTGTGCGTTAACTTTTTCCCCCCTATTACGATCGGCACGGCGATTTCCCCGGTGGTGTGTGTCGCCGAACCGTCGGCGAGCCGCACCTGACCGATCGAATCCTTGCATGCTATTCCGTGCGCGTGTAGTTGTTCGGCGGTATTTTCGTTGACGTACGATACCTCGGAGCCGGTATCGAACAACGCCTCATACGTCTGCCCGAGGATCTCGACGGGCAGGTGCGGTCGCGGATTATAATTTATTACGGGGACCGGGGTGCGGCCGCTGTTTCCCCGGTCCGAGTCGCGTTTCCCGCCGGATGGCACTCGCGTGTAAGCACCCCGTCTTTACCGCACTGCGAGCAGAATTTTCGCGGAATTCGCTTGCAGTCGAAGCGTGTGTGGCCGCGCTGCTTGCACCTCCAGCAGCATTCGTTACGGTCGTAACTGGTGGCCAACGCCGCGGTTTGACGGGATGCGGCCGGACGCGGCTGACGGTCGAGGCTCTTTTCGATTTCGGCCACGCGACGCGCGAGTTCGGTCGGGCTACGGACCGTGTCTCCGCAGATAAATAGACGTAAGCGCGGGTCCATATTTTCGAGAAGAATTTCCATCTTCTCTTCCTCCGAATATCCCCCCGCCCGTCTCATGAGGGTCGCTCTTTCGGTGGCGAATTTGCGGAACGTTTCGCCGGTCTTCTGCACGCGCACGTCGATTTCCCGTTTTAGCTGGGCCCGATAGCGGTAGGGTAGGAATTGTTCTCTAAACGCGGTGCGGAACGCGTCCCAGGTAACCCAGTCTTGCTTGTTATTGCGGTACCACTCGAGGGCCTCCCCCCGCAATAATTCCGGCAGCCCGCGGAGCATATGTATCCCGTTGAAGCCATATACGGAGGTCAACTCGTCGACGCGCTCGAGAAATCCCGCCGGATCCTTCCCGTCGAAGTGGCATCCCCATTTCCGTATTTGATTCATGATCTTGGCCGGATCGTCGGTGGGCGCGGTAATCTCTATTAGCGGAGTGGCCATCGTCGCGTGCGACGGCCCGGGCCGTGGTAAGAAATACGTGTCTGGATTATCGCGGACGTATTCGCTGAGGCGTTGTCGTAAATCGTCGATCGTACCGGTCGCGGCTATCTGCAGTTCCTACAGTTCGGCAATTAATTCGGCTTTAGTTAATTTATATATCCACTCTCGTGGCATTCTTCGTTACGGACTAGTGACTTAAAGTCCCTGTTCGGGCGCCATGAAACGACCGTAATTCCTGGCCGCGAATATCGTACAAGCGGGAGTGCCCGGACGTGCTCGCCGGACGGACAGGATTCGCGAGTTGAATTGAGAGGTCCGAGAATGCACGAGACGTGGTTTATGTAACAATTAATTGATGCTTTATTCAATTAATAAAACAGAAATACATTAAGCCAATTATGACGAACGCGTGATTGAGACGTCGCCGGACGAACACGAATTTAACAATAGATTCACGATGACGCGGTAATTGGCGCGAGTATGCGCCTGATCGGTACGGTGGTAATCGATACGCGGATCTATGACGGGCGGGCCGTTACAGGTTTTCGGCAGCCGCCTAGATAACGCCCTAATCGGAGCGCGGGGTTAGCGGCGCGAATATTTCCCCGAGTCCGGGCCTGGGCGGGGCCTGATCTATGCACGCGGCGCGAGACGCGGTGATCGACCTAACGTTTAGATCGCGGCGCGAACGCGGTATTCGGACAGCGGGAAGGATGGAGCACCTGTTCGGTGTTGCAGTAGCCGAGAGTACTCGGCCGAGGCGGAGATCTCTCCACCCCGGTTTTGTGCAACGGTGCGAATGGATATTTTCGCCTAGGCAAGCTGACTGTCGATCCGGGATCGAGATCGCTCGAAGGAGGCGAAGTGCGCTTCACCCCACGAGCCGGTCGTACAAGTCTAAGTTTGCTTTCGACAGGAAGATTCCTTTGCGGTGCAAGCGTCAGGAGTTCC